>NC_092875.1:103917087-104232087 GCF_028372415.1 Notamacropus eugenii
AATGGCTTTGTCCCCTGCAGTGCTAAAGTGTATCGACTTCTTGGTTACTATGATGGATTTGGCTTTCTGGTTTGGGGATTTGGCTTTCTGGTGTCTGAATAAATAGTAACTGTTGCTGTTTCCCTCTCAGCTTGACATCTTTCTTTTTTCTTGGGCTCATTAAAGGGGCCATGCCCTGACTACCTCTTAAACAGGCCTATTCAATGAATGGGTGTTGCCTCACCCTAAGTGAGTACTTGCAAAGACTTTGGCCTAAAGGCATCAAGGTCTCCCAGTGCATCCTGGGCCATCACCAGTCATCCTGATGAATATCTAGTCACTGGATTCAGATGGCTCTGGAGGAGAAGTGAGGCTGGTGACCTGCACAACCCTCCCTCACTCAAAATAAAGTCAAGTGCAAGTCAAGTCATCATTCCTCTGATGGCATGGTCTTGTTCAGTAATGAAAGACGAACACAAACAAGTCTGAGTAAATGTCTTGGTTCCATCTTCCATGTAAAGAGTCCTTTGTATTTTGGGATTCAGAATTGTGCTGGCATATTCATGGCCTCTGTAGGCACTGTGAATATCGTGTTGGCACTGCAGTAATGAAAAACAAAATATGTCAAGAAATCATAAAAACAACAACAAAATTAGATCATGCCACACTAACGTCATTTCCTGTTTTGAAAAGGATACCATATTGTTCGATTGAGGAATGCTCTCATTAGAATTTGTATAAATTTAATCAAATCATTTGACAAAGTCAATTTGAGCTATTTTTATTTTAAAAAATTATAGAAATATATAGGCTAGATTATAGTATCATCAAATGCATTTAGATACACTTGAGTAGCTAGAACCAAAAAGTAATTATTAATATCACTTTGGAATGTAGATCAATAGTAGCATACTCAAGAGATCTGCTATAGCAGAAAGATGCAGTAGCTCTGTCAGTCTACAATCATCTATTAAGTACTTTTTATGTGCTAAAAATGTGAAAACAGTCCCTATTCTCAAGGATCTCACTGTCTAATTGGAGAGATGATATGTAGACCACCATGTACCAACAAGACATGTGCAGGATAAATTGGAAATAATCTCAGAAGGAAGGTAGTAATATTAAGGGTGTCAGGAAAGGCTTCTTATAGAAGGTGGAATTTTAGCTGGCACTTGAAGGAAACTAGGAAAAGCCAAGAAGCAGGGATAAGGAAGGAGAGAATCCTAAGCATGAGGAATAGGCAGTGAAAATAATCAGGATATGGAATGTCTTATACAAAGAACAGAGAAGAGGCAAGTGTCAACTGGATTGAAGGGAACATGGGGGCAAGTAAATATAAGAAAACTGGAAAGGTAGTTGAGAGAAACATGTTTTGAAGGTATCTGAACACCAAAAGGATAATTTTATATTTGGTCTTAGAAGTGACAAGAGAGCTACTGAAAATTATTGAATGAAGGTGATAATATGATCATACCTGTATTTTAGGAAGATCACTTTGGCAGTTGAGTGGAGGATATAATGGAGTGTGGAGAGATAAGGTAGGGAGGTCAACCAGTAGGTTATTGTAATGGTCTAGGCATATTAGTGATGATAGCTTGAACTAGGGTTATAGTAGTGTCAGAGGAAAGAATAGGGATAAGAATAAGAAAAAGAATAAGAATTAGAAAAGAGATGTTACAAATGTTGTTTGTCCTTCATTTTCAAAAAGGACAAATAACATGACATTTCTTGACTTGTACATGAGTTGGATTTAGAGAGGCAGAATTTCATAAAGTCATCACCCTCACTTTTTCTTCCAGAGTCATTGAAGTCCAGTGGTGACACAAAAGTCAGAATGATTGGCCATGGCCTGGGATGCAACAGATGGCCTTGACAAGTTTAATGTCTGGTTGAGTTCTAAGCATTCCATATCACTGACTTCAGCCATCTTCAAGTCCACTGAAACAAATTGTTCTCATATACCCACTCTACCAGAGGAAGTCTTCACATGCTTGAAGTAGACACCCCCTAAGTCACTAATGGATTTGACATCCATTGGTTAACCTCAACCTGGTTTAGCCTGCCTGGTAGGATGGTTTACCAGAGTAGTTGCTATGTAAGCTACAACTTCTTGGAGCCACAGGTGAGAGTTGGATGATAGGTAGATACCAAAGGTAGATGAGCAGTCCTGAAAAGGGATTGGCAACCTTCATACCAGATGTTCTAGTCCACTCTGAACACCTTTCCATATGAATGTATAAATGATAGGAATAGATTAGGGAAGTGACAGAGAGTAAGAAATTGAGAGTGATGCCTAGGATGCCTGGAAAACTGGAAAAATGATAGTGTTTGGCATAGCAATCAGAAAATTATGAAGAGACTTGTAAGGAGAAAACAATTAGGTAAGATTTGGACATAGTTTAAGATAACTATATAACATCCAGTTCAAAATATCCAATAAGTGCCTGGAGATAGGGAAGCAAAGATCAGGACAGAGAGGTTAAGACTGAATAACTAGATCTGAAAATCAAAAGACAGAGATGGTTATTGAATCAACAACAGCTGATGAGATCACTAAGTGAAATATTGCATAGAAGGTACAAAATAGAACCTTGGGGGACATCCATTATTAATGGGTATAGCCTTGATGGAGATCCAGCAAAGGAGACTAAGGAATGGCCCAAAAGGTAGGAGGAGAACAAGGAGAAAATAGTGTCATAAATACCTAAAGAAAACAGAATATCAAGGAGAAGAGTCTGATCAACAGTGATAAAATCAACAAGGAAGTCCAGAAGGATAAAGATTAACAAAGGGAATTTAGATATATAGTGAAAATGTCTGAGATCAGCTTCTACCTCTAATCTTACTACTTCTGTGACCTTTGACAAGTCACTTACTCTCCCGGACCACAGTTTTCTCCTCAATCAAATGAAGGGGTTGGACCACTGGAGTTCTGAGGTCTCTTCCAACTATAAAGTTGTGATTTGTGCTGTTGAATATTTTTGTTAGTGATTTGGATTTGTTAAAGATGTTAAGCTTAAATAGAGGGAAAATATTGTGAAGGAGGAGCTCACCACCAACTACACCAATTGCCATGGACAAGTAGACAAGTCCAAAAGACTCAAGAACATTAGTAGCCTTCTTCCCCACTCCTATA
Organism: Notamacropus eugenii; assembly: GCF_028372415.1. Lineage (NCBI taxonomy): Eukaryota > Metazoa > Chordata > Mammalia > Diprotodontia > Macropodidae > Notamacropus > Notamacropus eugenii. The sequence continues at coordinate 103,920,203 of NC_092875.1, forward strand.
CCATTGACCCTGGCTCCAACTCTGCCCCTGTGACCATCATCCAAAGAAGTAATCTTTGTAAGAATTTGATGTAGGAAGTGCTATAATTGGTGAAATTGCAACTTTCTAAGCAGCCATAACCTAAAAGAAAAATATTCTCACCAAAATGTCCCCATACTCGTAGGAGCTCACAACCCATTAGAGAAAAGAAACATGATATAACTGAGTAGCAATGCAAGGTAAAATACAGTTAAATAATATAATGAGTACAACAGACAATTGCTCTTAGAGTCAGAAAGGTGGGAGATCACTTGTCATGCTTGGTGAAATGAGTTCATTTTATTTCCTCAGTATATTATAACAACAATAATTTATACTTACATGGCATTGTGTGATTTATGGCCATTTTAGAAAAAATTACCTCATTTTATCTTGAAAACACTATGACACAAGATGTATAATGTTGTAAGCTCCTTGAGCACAGGGATTGAATCACTTTTGTCTTTGTGTCCCTAGGGCTTAGTTCAGTGACAGGAACAAAGCAGATGATCAATAGATGTTGGTTGAAATGAATTATTATACCTGAATTATAGATGAGGAAACCAAGACTCAGAGAGATTAAGGATTGCCATGGTCACATAACCAGGTTTAAAATCTAGGTTTTCTAACTATAAATCATAAGAAAAACAAGAAGTAAGTAGATAGAGAGCTGAATCTGGAGTTCAAAAGTGGCCTCAGACGCTCACTAGCTATGTGACCTTGGACAAGTCAAAATTTCTGTTTGCTTCAGTTTCTGCATCTTTAACATGGGAATAATAATGATGACGATGATAATATCTGCCTCTCTGGATTGTTGTTAGGATCAAATGAGATATCTGTAAGCACTTAACTCAGTCTCTGGCACATAGTGGGCTCTATATAAAAGCTATTAAATATATATTCTGGAAATAGAGCATTTTTACAATATTGCCACAGTCCCTACCAAGCAAAAGTTGGAGGACAGAATAGAAAAGAAAAAATTATTCACAGGCCAGGACTTCTTAAACTTTTTCTACTTGTGACCCCTTTTCAAATTTCAATAGTTTAGTTGACATTACATTACCTGAGGAAAGACACACTGTAAAGTGTGCAGGCTTTGTGTCCAGAGCCAAGGCTTCAGTGAAGTAGTGTGATGCATCATGGGTAATCTTGGCCAGAAGCACCTCAGATTCACTAATTGTTTGATTTATAATTAATTTTTGATCATTGTACATTCAGAAACCTTTTACTGTTCTTAAATTTTTCGCAACCCCATATAGAGTAATCACTGCTTAGGCCACCCAGTCTGTATTCAAACACAGTCCCAGAATCTCAGAATCACCAAATCTCAATGTCAAAGTGGCCTAAGAGGCCATCCAACCCATACATTGACAAAATTATTCCCTGCAACATGCCCAAGAGTGGTCATTCAGCCTTTTCTTGAAGACTTCTAATGAAGAAGTCTTCTTTGGCAGCCTCATTTACAGCTCCAAGTATTGCCTCCCTTGACCTTATGTCAAGTCTAAGTCTTCCTTTGCACAACTCCATCCAATACTTCTACTTCTGTCTTCCATGGCAAAACACAAGTATTTGAAGACAGTTACTGTGTCTTTCTTCTTCTCCCCAACCTCACATTTTCATTTCTCAAGTGCTCTCTTATCCAAGTCAAACATTCCCCAATTCCTTCAGCTTATGCATAAACAACATGAACTTAAGAACTCACCATACTTACTGGAAAATATGGCAGAGAAGGAAACTGAGGGTTAAAAGATTTTAACTTTTCTTTCCTTTTATAAAATTGTTTTTGAAGGTCAAATATTGCCATGCCCCAATGTAATTTTTAATTAAGTTTTCAATTAAAAAACATCTGCCTTCTTTTCCTCCCACTCAGTCCCCTAACTGGAAAATAAAAAGAAAACAAAAACACTACAACAATTTTGCATGGCATGTGGTCAAGTAAAATACATTTTTTACATTGGCAGTTTCCGAACACACGTTTCTCACTGCATATCCAGTCCATCACTGCTGTCAGGAGGTGGGTCATACTCTAAATTGTCTGTCCTCCAGAAGTATGGTCAATTATTGCCTTGATCAAAATCTAAATCATTCATTTTTGCAATGTTATTGTTACAGTAAAAATAATTCTTCCAGTCCTGTAGATTTTACTCTGTATCACTTCAAATGATGCTAAATTCTCCCACTCCTTCCTCATTTGTATCATCTTCTACTTGAACCTCAAATTATGTGAGATCGATCTCCCCACTTTCTTCTCTACTTATCCTTCCCTGTTTTCTCCTTTGAAGGTAATCAAAACATAACAAAAACTATTGCAGGTCATCTATCTTATTTCATCCCCTCCCTGACTCCTGCTGACATCCTGGTTCTTAGATGTTTGTATCTTTACCCATCCTCATTATAATACAAACAGTTCATCCTTAGAAAGTGTTTTCCCTGAATGCTCACTTGTATTTACTTTGTTTCATGTTCCTCTTTACTACTGTGTTTTCATGTTGAAGATTCTACTCAGCTTAGGAGTTTTGATCAGGAATGTCTGAACAGAAGATTCTGTTTCCTTAAAGAACCATGTTTTTTTACCCTGAATGTTTATACTCAGTGTTTGCTGGGTAAATTATTCTTAATTTTAAGCCTATATCTTTTTAGTGTCTTTTGGAATTTTGCATTCCATGTTCTTGATTCTTTTATACATAACAACTTAATCTTTAGTGATCCTGACTGGTTCTTTGATACATAAACTTTGATACATAAACTCTTTTCTTCTTCTTCTCCTTCTTCTTCTCCTTCTTCTTCTTCTTCTTCTTTCTTCTCCTTTTTTTTTGGTTGCTTCCAGTATTTTTTTCTTTGACTTCGAAATTCTGGGTTTTTTAGCTCTTTTGTTCCCAGAATAGTCCATTTTTTACTTTCTCACTGGAGGTGACCAACACAGAGGTGTTCAGGGTACTAAATCTATACTACCCTCTCTTACCAACTCCCACTATTCTCTGTGCAGGAGATCTCTTACAGTTGGATTGAACATAGTTATGCCTGTCCCTGTACTGTTTGCCTAACTCAGAGCTCTCTCGGCTCTGAGTTTATACTCCTGAGTTGACGTGGGCTAATGGATAAATCAGCCATTCTGGGTTGGCCTAGCTCTGAGTTCTAGCCATTTTTGTGGGTGACCACTTGATGTTGGCTTTCAGTTTAGTAATGAGTCAGTGAACAGTTTTGATCAGACTGATCTTACTGGTGTAACTTAGAGATTCTAGACCACTCTCCTATTCCAAACTTCCTACCTTGTCATTTGTGAATAGATTGAATATGTGATTTTGGGGCAGAAAGATGAGCCATCATAGTTTTTCCTTTATTTTCTTGATAGCTATTCAGTTTAGAGTTCTTTTTAAATGGTAACTTGAGCAGTTATGGGGAAAGTTGAGCTGAACCATTTCCTGCTACTCTGCTATTGTGACTATCTCCAGTTAAGTGACATTTCCAATATATCAAAGTTCATTAAGTGGTACAACTAGAACTCAAATTCAGGTTTATTGACTTCTAGACCAGTGGTCCTTTCACTATACCAAATTTCCTGATGATGATGATAACATTTACATATTTACAAATTTTTTCTTATTTTTTCCTCACAACAGTTATGCTATTGTTAAATCTTTTTGACAGATGAGGAAACTGAGATAGACAGAGGTTAAGTGACTTGCTCAAGATTATATAACTAGTAAATTTACTGGCAAAATTTGAACTCAATTCTTGCTGACTCTAGGTACAACACTATTAACTGTACCACCTGGCTGCCATAACTGATGAATTAACATTTTTCTAAGTTAGCTATTTCTATTATTCCACCATTACCAAGAATCTGAGGGTCAGAGCTTGTTTAAGTCATTTGTATATACAAAGATGTACTTGAAATTTGCATACTAATCAATCAGAATGGAGTGACTCTCTCTGCTTATTACCGTACATGAGAGTTGTTTTCTTTTTTTAAACTTTCATTGTAGTACATGCAACTTGACTTATGACAAAATAAAGACCTGTGATATATATCTGGAATTTTAAAATATTCATCATTACCAACTATTTCTTGCTTCACGCTCTCCTCCTTCCTGTTGTTCTACCCTAGGTCCCTATCTAGTATGTGCAGTGCTAATCCTGACATATAAAGGACTGACATTTCAAGGAGAGAAAATTACTTAGACCATAACCTGACAATGAGATGACATTGACATTTAAATAAATTTATTTTTACATTAAAAAAATTCTATCTGGCCAAGGTATGATCTCGATCTTTGGAATATCTTTTGAGAGGGAAGATTTTTTTCTTTTATTAATTTATTTAACTTTTAACATTCATTTTCACAAAATTTTGGGTTCCACATTTTCTCCCCTTTTGTCCCCTCCCCCCACCCCAAAACACCGAGCGTTCTAATTGCCCCTGTCTGCCAATCTGCCCTCCCTCTGTCCCCACCCCTTCGCTTTGGAAGGCAAGCAATTCAATATAGGCCAGATCCGTGTAGTTTTGCAAATGACTTTCATAATAGTAGTGTTGTGTAAGAACTAACTATATTTCCGTCCATCCTATCCTGTCCCCCATTACTTCTATTCTCTTTTGATCCTGACCCTCCCCATGAGTGTTGACCTCAAATTGCTCCCTCCTCCCCATGCCCTCCCTTCCATCATCTCCCCCACCCTGCTTATCGCCTTATCCCCCACTTTCCTGTATTGTAAGATAGGTTTTCATACCAAAATGACTGTGCATTTTATTCCTTCCTTTAGTGGAATGTGATGAGAGTAAACTTCATGTTTTTCTCTCACCTCCCCTCTTTTGCCCTTCACTAAAAAGTCTTTTGCTTGCCTCTTTTATGAGAGATAATTTGTCCCATTCCATTTCTCCCTTTTTCCTCCCAATATATTTCTCTCTCACTGCTTGATTTCATTTTTTTTTTTTAAGATACGATCCCCTCCTCTTTAGTTCACTCTGTGCACTCTGTCTCTATGTGTGTGTGCGTGTGCGTGTGCATGTGTGTGTGTTATCCCACCCTGTACCCAGATGCTGAATAGTTTCAAGAGTTACAAATATTGTCTTTCCATGTAGGAATGCAAACAGTTCAACTTTTGTAAAGTCCCTTATGACTTCTCTTTGCTATTTACTTTTTCATGCTTCTCTTCATTCTTGTGTTTCAAAGTCAAATTTTCTTTTCAGCTCTGGTCTTTTCATCAAGAATGCTTGAAAGTCCTCTATTTCATTGAAAGACCAATTTTTCCCTGAAGTATTATACTCAGTTTTGCTGGGTAGGTGATTCTTGGTTTAGTCCTAGTTCCTTTGACTTCTGGAATATCCTATTCCATGCCCTTTGATCCCTTAATGTGGAAGCTGCTAGATCTTGTGTTATCCTGATTGTATTTCCACAATACTTGAATTGTTTCTTTCTAGCTGCTTGCAATATTTTCTCCTTGACCTGGGAACTCTGGAATTTGGCCACAATGTTCCTAGGAGTTTCTCTTTTTGGATCTCTTTCAGGCGGTGATCTGTGGATTCCCTGAATACTTATTTTGCCCTCTGGTTCTAGAATCTCAGGGCAGTTTTCCTTGATAATTTCATGAAAGATGATGTCTAGGCTCTTTTTTTGATCCTGGCTTTCAGGTAGTCCCATAATTTTTAAATTGTCTCTCCTGGATCTATTCTCCGGGTCAGTTGTTTTTCCAATGAGATATTTCACATTATCTTCCATTTTTTCATTCTTTTGGTTTTGTTTTGTGATTTCTTGGTTTCTCATAAAGTCATTAGCCTCCATCTGTTCCATTCTAATTTTGAAAGAATTATTTTCTTCAGTGAGCTTTTGAATCTCCTTTTCCATCAGGCTAATTCTGCTTTTGAAAGCATTTTTCTCCTCATTGGCTTCTTGAACCTCTTTTGCCAATTGAGTTAGCCTATTTTTCAAGGTGTTATTTTCTTCAGCATTTTTTTGGGTCTCCTTTAGCAGGGAGCTGATTTGCTGTTCATGCTTTGACTGCATGTCTCTCATTTCTCTTCCCAGCTTTTCTTCCACCTCTCTAACTTGATTTTCTATGAGCCCTTCTATGGCCTGAGCCCATTGAGTGGGCTGGGATATAGAGGCCTTGACTTCTGTGTCTTTGCCTGATGGTAAGCATTGTTCTTCCTCATCAGAAAGGAAGGGAGGAAATGCCTGTTCCCCAAGAAAGTAACCTTCTATAGTCTTATTTCTTTTCCCTTTTCTGGGCATTTTCCCAGCCAGTGATTTGACTTCTGAATATTCTCTTCACACCCACTTCGCCTCCAGATCCTCCCAGCCAGTGCTTGGGGTTTGAGATTCAAATACTGCTTGCCAGCCTCAGGGCTTTTGGCGCAGGCAGGGCTGCTATTCAGTGTGTGATTAAGTTCAGGTGGTCAGGTCGGGGCAGGGCTGCCTCATGGGCTCAGTTCCCTCAGGGGGTTTATGCAGAGACCTTCAACAATGGATCCAGGCTCCTGCCTGCTTGGGGAGCCCTTGTCTGCTCCCGTCTCCACTGTTGCCTCCCGAGGGGGCCTGAGTTATGGGGGCACCCCGCTCCCCTCTCAACCCACCAAAGAGACCCTCTCACCGACCCTTGTCACCTGTGTGTGGAGGGACCCGCGTGGCCGCTGGAGATTCCTTCCCTGAAGCCCGCTCGGATCTTTTCCTCTCGGTGCCGTGGCCACAGCAGGGCTGTACTCAGCTCCCAGTCCCGGCGCCCAGTCTGCGGCGCGAAGGACCTTTTGCGAGAGGTTTGCAGGTCTCTCTGGAACAGAAATCTCCCTCGCTCCAATGTTCTGTGGCCTCTAGGTGCAGAATTTGCTGTGAGTTACTTTTTTGTAGATGTTCTATGGGTTGTGGGTTCGGAGCTATGTGTATGTGCGTCTTTCTACTCCGCCATCTTGGCTCCGCCTCCCCAGAGGGAAGATTTTAAGAGGATTTAGTTTGTCAAGTATGGGGCCAACCTTGTCTCTTGAGGGGACAGAAGAAAGAAAAACTCTAGTCTTTCCTTGTAGCATAAGGATAACAAACATACTCTGTGTGAAATCCAGGCATGGTGAACATTAGAAGAATATGTAGGGGAAAAAAATGCTGGATTTGGAACCAGACAACCTAGGTTCAAATCCCACCTCTTTTCCTTGTTATCCATCTGACCTTGAGAAGGGCATTCAGCTCAAAGTTTTCTCATATATAAAATGGGGTGAGGAGAAGGAGTTATACTTGATAATCTTCAAGGTTCCTTTCAGCACTGCCATTTAGTATTCTGTTTTATCTGTTACTACTCTATATATTCTAAGATCCCTTGCAAATCTACCATCTTATGCTCCTTCCCAGCTCTAGTATTCTATGTTCTTCTAGTTCTAACATTCTTTGCTCTTCTGACATTCTATGGAAATTATTAAAATGTAGAAGATGAACAATGCACTTTGGCTTGGAAAGCGCTATGAAGATGTATGTTTTAGGGCAAAACCATTCATATCCACACTGTCAGGTGGAAGAAGGTTGTCTGCTACTCCATCTACACTGCTTCCTCTGTTAGGAAATTTTTTCTTGCTTTACATCCTAATCTGCTCCTTTGTAAATTTTCTCCATTGTTCATTGTGCCCTTTGTGGTCAAGTAGATAAGGCCTTGACCATGTAAGGACTCCAGCTCATTCCATCATCCACATTTTCTCACTAATCTTCATTCTCTCCCAGTCAAATGCCCACTTTCATGCTGTCTACAAACACAACTTTCCCATCTTTGAAAAACCTTCACTTGATCTACCCGTTCCCACTAGCTATTATCAAGTATCTCTCATTTTGAGGTCTATAGTCCTTGACAAATCCATTTATAATCACTTCCTCCACATCTTTTATTCTCACTCTCTTCTTACTCTTCTCCATCTGAACTTCATTATTGAACAGAAACTATTCTCTCCAAAGTTACTAATGATCACTTACTGGACAAATTGAATGACCTCTTCTGAATCCTTATCCTTTTTTTTTTTTTTTTTAGCCTTTGACACTCTCTTCTTGATATTTTCTGTTCTCTAGGTTTTCAGAACACCCCTTTCTCCTGGTTCTCCTCTTAACCTGTCTAACTGGTCTTTTTTTTCTTTGCTGACTCTTCATGCAAATCATTCCTGCCAGCCAGTTGTCCCCCAGGGCTCTGTCCTGGCCCCTGTTCTCTTCTTTTATTCTATTTAATTTGGCAAGCTCATCAGCTCCTATGGATTCCATTATCATTTTAATGCTAATGATTCACAAACATATTTGCTCTCTCCCATCCAGTCCTACATCTATTCAAGTGCCTACTGAACATCTCAAATGGGATGTCCTATAGACATCACAAACTAAATATGTCCCAAACTGAACTAATCCCTCCCCCCACCTCTCTCCAAGCTCTCCTTTGTCCAGAACTTTTCTATTACTCTTGAGGTCATCAGCATCCTCCCAGTCACTCAGACTATCAAACTAGGTGTCATCCTCAGCTCCTCACTCTCTCTTATCTCTTCATATGCAATTAATGGCCAAGTCCTGTCATTTTTACCTTCATATGTCTCATGTATATTACCTCTCCTCTGACGTTAGCACTACCATAGTACAGACCCTCACCATCTAATACCTAGGCTATTGCAATTGTCTTCTGGTTACTCCACCTGCCTCATCTCTTGACTTAACACTCCATTATGCCTTCCATTCAGTGGTTAAATTGATCTTTCTAAAGCATAAATATGATCCTGTCACCTTCCTAATCAATAAACTTCTGTTTCTTACTATTATGCCCAGGATCTATATAAAATCATATCATTTGCCATTCAAAGTCCTTCATAACCTGGCCCCCTCCTTACTTTTCTCCTTTGTCCAGAACTTTTCTATTACTCTTGAGGTCATCAGCATCTTATTCTAATACTCTACTCCTTTCAATATATTGTATGATCAAGTGATATTGATCTCCTTCCTATTCCTTGCATAAGACACTCCATCTGACATCTAGAATTATCAAAGGTTGCTTTCTATGCCTGCAATTCCATCATTTGTCATCTCTATCTCCTGGCCTCCCTGGTGTCCTTCAAATCTCAGCTAAAACCTTACCTTCTACCAGAATCTTTTCCTAATTCCCCTCAATGCTAGTATCCCTTGGATGATATCTAAAATTTATTTTTTATATAGCTTACTGGTACTTTATTCTTTTCTGGTATCTCTCACATTAGAATGAATATGTATTTGGGTTTCTTTCTCTTTTGGTCTTTTAAAAAATATTCTCAGTATTCAGCACAGTGACTAACACATAGTAGGAACTCAATAACTGTTTGTTGTCTTGAATCCACTTGCCCAAGTTCACACTAATAAGTAGTAATATCAAGATAATCGCCCAAGACTTCTGACTCACCACTGTATCACACTACCTCCTAGCAGATGCCATCTGCTGTAGAAAATAAGCTTTGAGTCCATTCCATATAGTGGTCATTGAAAGGAATTGAGAGGAGTGTTTAGCCTGGAGGAAAAAATCAAAACAAAACTCAAGGGGACACATTAGCTATTTGGAAGGATTTGACACACTTTCATGGAAAAGGGCTTAAATTTTCTTTTGCTCCAGAGAGCAAAATTAGTAGCAATAGATGGAAAATTTTAGTTTCATGTAAGAGAATGTTCCTAAGAATTATAGCTGTCCAAAAAGCAGAATGAACTTTCTTGAAGAGATAGTGTATGTCCACTTTATTGATAGTCTTCAGACTGGAGTTGCAGGACCACTTGTCAGGTATATTTTTACTGTAATTCTTTTTTTTGGATAGGCATTTGTACCGATGGTCACTGAGGTCCCTTCCAACTTTAAAAATTTTGTGATTCGGTGACCAGATAAAGCCCATCTGTTGCCTTCTCATATTTTCATCAAGATATATAAAGTATTCCCATAAAAATTTCATAGAGATAGGGAAGAACTTTTATTTCACTGGCATAGTCTTTCAAAACCTCTATTCACCTCTATCCCATAGAAGCATCAGACAAAGACTTTAATGCAGGATGCATTGAATACTTTTGGGAAATATTTGTCAAAAACAAACATGCAATTTTATTAATTAAGCCTTGCACAGATGATTTTTATGCTCTATTACCACACATAGAATACCAGAATAGAAGGATTTGATTTTTAATGCAAAATACTAAACTTCTTGTCATACACTTTCATACAAAGATTATTCCCAGAAAGTTTCAGAAAGTACTTTCCCCTCAAAAAAGAAATAGAGACAAACTCAAAGTCCTCTAATAAAATGAATTTGAAATGAAAGATGAATATGGTGGAACTCAGAAGCTCCCAACTCACAAAGATCTTTTTCCTATCAAAAGGAAGAGAAATGAGAAGATATTTGGTCCTACTTTACACTAGACCTTCTTGGCTCCTTCTATGGACATCTGACCAGGCAGAAATCATATGCTTATACTTGAGTTCAATTCCTTATCTATTAGTATCAACATTTCCAGTTCCCAAAATAATACATGCATATATGACATGACAAATAGTATACATCCACCATCATTTGATAACATCCCAGAATGAGAATAAGAGAAGGATGCAGGATATCCATTTTCCCCCCTCTTTATCTCTCTCTGACCTCCAACCTGAGGAGCATGTGGGGGCAAGGGTTGTAATTTTCTTTTTGAGATATGGAGACAATATTTTCTTTTGCTAATCATATTCCATGCTACATCTATCTACCAGCACCATGCCAGGAAACTGAATTGCTTCCATTTGAACTGTCTTAGGAAGTTTCTGAGGATCACCTGGCAGGATAAGGTACAAGACACTGAGGTCCTTGCTCAAACTAAACTGCCAAGTATTCAAACTATGCTTCAGAGAGCACAACTCTGATAGGCTGGCCATATTGTTTGAACACAAAATGTTTGCTTGCCAAAAAGACTATTTTATAGAGAACTTGCATGGGGTAGGTGATCACATGGTCAGCAGAAGAGATACAAGAACACTTTCAAGGTCCCTCTCAAGAACTTTGGATTTGATTGTGTGACATGGCACAGGACTTCTCAGCATGTCATGCCCATATCAGAAAGGGTGCAGTGCTCTATAAGCAAAGCAGAATTGAGACAACACAAAGGAAATGTAAGATGTGCAGATTTGGAGTATCCACCCCAAATGTTCACATGGGCTATCTGTGCTCAATCTGTGGTAGAACATTCTGAATTGGTATTGGTCTGATCAGCCACAGTCAGACACATTGAAACTTGACTTTATCATGGTGATATCATTGTGGTCCTCTTCAAGAATGAAGGACAACAATCAACCAATTTGGGGTTCATTGCCCAATGCCAATGGAGATGATGAAAAGTTGCCCTTCAATTCACAGAAAGTTAATACTCCATGTTTCAAACATATTGCCAGAGTAGCTTTATGCACACACACATGCACGCACACACACACACACACACACACACACACACACATTTAGTTACCCATCAGCAGAAGCCAATAATAATAACAACTATAACTCATCTTGAGCCATCACCTGCACCACGGCCACAGTCGCTCATTTCTCTTGCTCCAGTCTAAGTTTTGCTGGACCATGGTCAACACTAAGCTTACCTTCATTGCCATCAAGCCTGTTGAGGTCCAACAGGACCTAGTCAGGGACATCATCAAACACTTTGAGTAGAAAAGATTCTGCCTTGTGGGCATGAAGTTCCTTAGGGCCTCAGAGGAACATCTAAAACAGCACTATGTTAACTTGAAGGGCAGGTCATTTTTTCCTGGGCTTGTGAAATATATGAACTCAGGGCCTATTGCAGCCATGGTTTGGGAGGGTTAGAATGTTGTGAAGACAGGCAGAGTGAAGCTGGAAGAGACCAAACCAGCTGATTCCAAGCCAACCACCATTCATGGGGATTTCTGTATTCAAGCTGGCAGGAACATCACTCATGGCAATGATTCTGCAAAAAGTGCTAAGATGGAGATCAACCTGTTCTTTAAGCCTGAGGAGTTGGTCAATTATAGGTCTGGTGCTCATGATTGGGTCTATGACTAAGGATTTTAAAAATGGATATAGATTGAACCTACTCCTTTTAGTAGTTGTGGTACTTGTGTGTGTGTGTGTCTTCATCACTGAGTGTGAATGTGTGTGTATCTGTGTGTTTGTATGTATGTATGTCTCCATCCCTGAATACAATATTTCATACCAGCATACTGAAAGGAATTGGAATCATCATTTTCTAAAACAATCCTATAATGCTATTCAATAAAACCTTGGAAATAAGGGGGGGGGAGGATAATGACTCCTCTTTCTATAGCAAATAAAGGTTTATAAACCAGTTTCTTCACCCCTATGATGCAGAGAATACACATAGAGGCTTTGTAGTGTAATGAAAGGGGCTCTGAAATTGGAGTCAGAAGACTGGAATTCAAATCCAAGTTCTCATGTATGACCTAGGACTAGTTACTTGACCACCCTGGTCTCAGTTTTCTTAATTATATAATGACAGAATTGGACTAGATGATCCCCAATGTCTCTTTCTAACTTTTTATGATGCTTCTAGAGAAGAAAATTTGTTGTCCTTGTTTTACACAAAAGGAAACTGAGGCTTCTGTGGGTTAAATTGTACACAGTCATACAACTAGTAAATCTGAGTTAGTAAGTAAGCCTAACTCTTAGCCCAGTATACTTCCAATAGTTCAATCATTGTCCCAACATTAATAGTTTGCAAGCATACTGTAAAATAGGTGACTTGGTTTTGAGTGCTCCCACCATTCTAAATGTCTGATGATCAGAGATTTAGAAGTGGAAGAGATTGTAGAGGCCATCTAGTGTAGGCTCATCTTTTTACTAAGGAAAGTGAGATACAGAGAAGGTAACTGTATTGGCCATGGTCACCCAGATAGTAACAGCAGAATGGAGTATACAGAGTATTTAGGGAAGCTTAGTGCCTCTGGTGTAAGGCACTACTGAGACCTTTTCAGGGATGCTTTTCATCTTTTGTATCCACCAGCCACATAGCTCTCACCTGTGGCTTCAGGAAGTTGTAGCATACAGAGTAGCCACATCCCACTAAAACATTTTGACAAACAGGATAAATTAGGGTGAGGGTAACTGATGGGCCCCAAACTCATCAGTGAGTTGAAGGGTGTCTAACAGGTAGATGTAAAAATTTTGTTTAATGGACCATGAAGGTGGCAGAAGCAGGTAGTGGGAAGTGCTTAGAGCTTGATCAGACACCTTCTGAATCATCACCAGTTGTCTTGACTTTTGTCTTGCCACTAGGCTCTGATGACACTAGAAGACAGACTAAAATTGACAACTCCATGGAACTCTGTTTCTAATTTATGTGTGAGTCAAAAGGCATCATCCATACCATTTTACTATTTCATTATTTATTTTATTATTCAATAATTTTACAATTTTATCATTTTATTATTTTACTTTTCAACTATTTTGCTATCTTGTTATTTATTATTTTACTACATTATTATTTTATTATTTTACCTACCTTAAAGTCCTGTGGCAACAGGCTAGTGACGAAGCAACAGGTGCAGATACACTGGGAGCTATAGTCATAACCCTGCACACAGATGTAATGGTAATTTCCCATTCATTAATAACTCTATGTGACCTGCTAAAATCACATGTAAGCCTAAATCACTTGTGGTGGGAGTAGTTTGCTGTAAGGATGGAGCAGAACTGGAGGAAGTTGGTGAGAGTAGTTAGGATAGAGGGAGGGAGTAAGCAGACATAGGTAAACTTGTTAGTGTTTGTTTGTTTGTAGGAAGGACCCAGTATAAGGGGGAGGCTTGGGAATGCCTTTGTTCCTGCAATGTTAATGTGTATTGACTTCTTGGTTACTATGACAGATTTGGCTTTCTTGTGTTGGGATTTGACTTTCTGGTGTCTAAATAAATCTTTTTTTTTCTGCCTTTTATATGGAAAGTCTGTTATACTTTGTGATTCAGAACTACACTGGCATATTCACAGTCACCCTTGGTACTGTGAAAATTGCTTGGCAGTACAATAGTTAGGCAAGGTCATAGAGTCATCTTTTCCCTGAATTGAAGCATCAATGGGATTTGACAGCACCCTGAGTATCTGAGTAGACTTCTTAAGGAACATGGTGCATACTTAAGGAACATACTCCTGGCATGGAGAAGGAGCTATAAAAGGGGCCATAAAATTGTCTGCTTCACCTTATCCTGGCCTGCTTACCACAGTAAGCAGGGATCCCACCCTTCAGTCAAAATACAAAAACGTGTACAAAAATTTTCATGAAGATGATTTCATTCATCATTGGTACTTGGATTGTGCTCACACTTGTAGACAAAAAGAAATCTAGCAAACTTGAAAGACAAACAGCTCTTGTTGTGGGAGAACTCAGCAGGTATCATACCCAAATAGCAGCTCTTAGTTTAAAAAGGCTGACAAATAAAGGCCAGTTTACCAAAGTTGGAGCTAGATACATGTTTTTCTTGAGCATTCACAGTGAAGGGGAACACCTTGAAACTGGTGTAGATTTCACAACCAAATATAATCTAGTCAATAAGCTTATATGCTTTCCAAAAGAAGTGAATGACAGACTCATGACAACTTGATTATCACTTCCTGGAAAGTAACAGGCCACCATCATCAGTGCATATGCTCCCACAGAGATGAACCCTGATGAGGTCAGTGAAAAAATTTATGAAGACCTCATCAGAAATGTTCCAAAAAAGGACAAACTTGCAAGTTGTGGTAACTCTAATGTTAGAGTAGACAGAGTATCTGACATGACCTTCAGAGGAATAGAGTCAGAAAAAGCAACAGCAATGGTAACTTCTTAATGAAGACTTGTGCATTTCATGACCATCTCATCATTAATACTATCTTTCATTTACCTCAATGCAATAAAACTTCATGACTGCACCCTCACAACAAATATAGGCATTATTAGACTATGTCATTTTATTTTTAGATCTCAGCCCTTCATATTCAACTCTTGCCTTCTGTCTATATGTATATATATGTATATGCCTTCTGTCTGTCTGTATATATATGTATATATATATATACACACACACACACACACACACACACACACATACACATATACATATACATATACATATATTCCCTCCAACTACCCTAATACTGAGAAAGGTCTCATGAGTTACAAATATCATTTTTAAATGTAGGAATGTAGACATTTCAAGCTTAATAAGTACTTAATGACTACTCTTTTCTACTTACCTTTTTATTCTTCTCTTAATTCTTGAATTTGAAAGTAAAATTTTCTGTTGAGCTCTGGTCCTTTCATCAAGAATGCTTGAAAGTCAAGGAATAGTGTATTTGTCAGATTTATGGAGAATGGAGAAAATTTTGACCAAAAAAGAGATAAAGAACATTATGAAGTGCAAAATAGATAATTTTGATTACATTAAATTGAAAAGCTTTTGCACAAACAAACCCAATGTAATCAAGATTAGGAGGGAAATAGAAAACTAGGAAAGAATTTTTGAAACTAGTGTCTATGATAAAGGCCTCATTTCTAAAATATATAGAGAACTGAGTCAAATGTACCAAAATACAAGTCATTCCCCAGTTGATAAATGGTCAAATGATATGAACAGGAATTTTTCAGAGGAAGAAATTAAAGCTATCTACAGTCATATGAAAAAATGCTGTAAATCACTACTGATTAGAGAGATGCAAATCAAAACAACTCTGAGGTACCACATCACATCTATCAGATTGGCTAACATGACAAAATAGGAAGATGATAAATGTTGGAGAAGATATGGGACAGTTGGAACACTGATTCATTATTGATGTATGTGAGCTGTTCCAACAACTCTGGAGTGCAATTTGGAACTATGCCCAAAGGGCTACAAAATGTGCATACCCTTTGATATAGTAATATCACTTTTAGGACTGCATCCCAAAGAGATCATAAAAATGGAAAAGTGTCTCACATGTACAAAAATATAGCAACTCTCTTTGTGGTGGCCAAGAATTGGAAATCAAGGGGATGCCCATCAATTGGGGAATGGCTGAACAAGTTGTGGTATATGAATGTAATGGAATACTATTGTGCTATAAGAAATGATGGATAGGAAGACTTCAGAGAGGCCTGGAAGGACTTATATGAATTGATGATGAGTGAAAGGAGCAGAACCAGGAGAACTTTGTACTCAGTAACAACCAAAGTGTGTGAAAAATTTTTCTGGTAGACTTAGTCCTTCACAGTAATGCAAGGCCTAAAATATTCCCAATGGACTCTTGAGGCAAAATGCCATCCACATTCAGAGAAAGAACTATGGAACTGGATTGCAGAATGAAGCAGACTGTTTTCTATCGTGCTTCATTTTGTTTTGTTTTGGTTTGCTTTTTCTCACGGTTTTTCCTATTCATTTTAATTCTTCCATGCAACATCACTAAGGTGAAAATGTATTTAGTAAGAATGTATATGTAGAACCCATATAAGATTGCACACCATCTCATGGCAGGAGGGAGTAGGGAGGGGAAGAAAATCCAAGATTTATGGAAGTGACTGTAGAAAACCAAAAACAAATAAATTAATTAATAAAAAAGAATGCTTGAAAGTCCTCTATTTCATTGAATGTTCATTTTTCCCCTGAAGTATTATACTCAGTTTTGCTGGGTAAGTGATTCTTGGTTTTAATCCTAGTTCCTTTGACCTCCAGAATATCATATTCTAAGTCCTCTGGTCCCTTAATGTAGAAGCTGATAAATCTTGTGTTATTCTGATTGTATTTCCACAATGCTTGAATTGTTTCTTTCTGACTATTGGCAATATTTTCTTCTTGACCTGGGAACTCTGGAATTTGGCTACAATATTGTTAGAAGTTTTCCTTTTGGCATCTTTTTCAGGAGATGATCAATGAATTCCTTGGATTTCTATTTTCCCCTCTGGTTCTAGAATATCAGAGCAGTTTTCCTTGATAGTTTCTTGAAATATGATATCTGGGCTCTTTTTTTGGTTATGGCTTTCAGGTAGTCCTACAATTTTTAAATTTTCTCTCCTGGATCTATTTTCCAGGTCAGTTTTTTCTCAATGAGATATTTCTCTATTTTCTCATTGTCCTCTATTTTCTCATTCTTTTGGTTTATAATTTCTTGATTTTCACAAAGTCATTGGCCTCCATTTGCTCCATTCTAATTTTTAAGGAATTATTTTCTTCAGTGAGCTTTTGGAACTCCTTTTCCATTTGACCAATTCTACTTTTTAAGGGCATATCAAGAAGCACCCTGACATATATCCAGGATGACCTGATGGCACAGCATCTTAGATCTGCTTTTCTAAGGTAAATAATTTAAATGGGGTCAACAAACTACTTTAATTATATTTACCAACAGAGAAAATACAAGCAGAGAAATAAAGATCAACAGGCAGAGTTTCTAACTCTCTGAACGTAAAGAGCCTCAGATTAGGGGAGGCTTGTTTTGTAGTAAGGCCCACACCTTTTGTTAATTTTTAGTGAGACACTGGATCATGAGGGTTGTACCCTTTGACTCTGAAAAGTGCATACATATATACATATATATACATATACATATAGATACATATATACATATATATATATGCAGAGTCAGAGTTGATCTGTGTAACTTCATGTTTAAAACTTGCATAGACCAGGTATATGTGCAGTCAGCTTGCAGGAGATGGAGGTCCAGAAATGCCCTTGCCCATGCATACTTAGACATTGTGGAAAAGCTGAAGTGGCACAAATTCCAACTGTTCATGACACCATACCAATCACCCTACTTTTGTTCTTATGTGGAAATTGTTTACTCATGTCTAATAGCAGTGGACAATGTTCGAATCCATGCTGGTGGCATCCAACTGCTTGCTGCCTTGGTGTGCTAATAAAAAAACTTTTTCTTTTACTGAGTTTGCCATTAGTTTTGTGTTTTGTTTTTTTTTTTAACGTCACAGAGATTATTTTTTCTTTTGTTTTTAAATTGTTCTTATTTTCTCTATGGTATCATGTCATGTACTGCTAGGTCTGTTTAAGGAGTGTGGCTGCAGAGAGGGAATGAGGGCTCAGTGCATTGTCATGAATAGTTTAACTCCAAAATCAAGATTTTTCAGGTTGACAGAGTTGATACACAGTTCAGGTTGACACCTATCACATATAAGTCTATGATTTCTAGGAACTACTCAGAATTTAGCATAGGATCTTGCTAAAAGTTTATTGAATGAATGTTACTAAATGAATGATCTTATTTATATAATTCTACCTTTGGCCCTTTGAGGGATTTCAGATAAACTAATGCAGCCCCTACCCCCATTCTAAAAAAAGAACCAAATTGAACTCAAATAGTATAAAGAAAAGTACTAAATGATGAGTCATCAAGAGACACGAATTCAACTGTATTTCTACCTCTACTATCAGCTAGTTCTGTGACCTTGGCCCTCAATAAGCCTCAGTTTCTTAATCTGTAAAAGAAGGATAATATTTTCACTACCTAGTTTACAGGACTATTGTCCTTCTGCATTTTTTCACCTTCCTTCCTTCTCCTTTCCTTTCTTATCCCTTCCTTCTTTTCTTTCCCTCTTCTCTCTTCCCTTCCTTTTTATCCCTTCCCTTCATTTTTCTTTCTCTTTCTTCCTCTCCTTCTTTTCTTCCTTCCCCTTTCCTCCTCTCCATTTCCTTCCCTTTCTTTAGTCTTATTTAACTCAGCCTCACTGTCTGAGTCAAGATCCCTGCAGGAGTTTTCAGGTCAGAGGCACCATTTTAATCTTGGTGTCACTTTGCACCATTGGCATTTTCCCCCTAAAATTAAAAGCAAACCAAACCCATTTATCTTCCTGTTCTGATAGGACCAGAAG
This sequence comes from Notamacropus eugenii, assembly GCF_028372415.1. NCBI lineage: Eukaryota > Metazoa > Chordata > Mammalia > Diprotodontia > Macropodidae > Notamacropus > Notamacropus eugenii. The sequence goes on from NC_092875.1 coordinate 103,939,027, forward strand.
GCATGTCGAGCATTTGAGAGGAGAGTGTTAACAACAAAAAAGGAGATGTGACACGCAAATGACAAAGTGCCTCTCATCCAAGAGCCAGTTATCTCCTGCACTTCATTGACATGAAAAATATAGGTCAGCTTCTCCAACAATTATGGGATGATACCACGGCTGTCTCACTTTCCAGATGACTCAGGTTACTTTAGGTTGGGATAGAGGAGGACACATAGAAAGAAAAAATATAGAAATACATAATAATTCTGGCTTGGGCTTGGGTACACAAACCTTAAACTGGGGAAATCCTTGGTCAACGCAGGGAGCTACTGCTAAGTCCCCAACCATAAGCATACTTACCATAACAGAGCATTGGGAAGGGTTGATTGAAAGGAAATAATTACAAATCTATTTGCAATAAATACATTATAAGAAACCTCACTCATAGAAAAATAGATGCAGAGCTGGAAGGGACTTCAGCAGTGATCTAGGTTTAATCTCTTCTTTTTTTAAGATGAGGAAATTGAGAAAAGAGAAGCTAAGGTTCACATGCAGGTCCTCTGCCTTTCAAATTTATTTCTCTTTCTATATTGTCTCATGTTGTCAATCTTTCTAAGATTAAAGTTCCTCCTACCAGACTAGTAGTTCTAATGAAGGGAGCTAGGATTTCCAGTTCCGGGAGCCAAGATGGCAGAGTGATCAGTAATTGCTGTCTCCCTCCCCTTGTTGACCCTGAAGAGCCCAGAGAATATCTCCCTGGGAAAAATCCTGGAACAGTGGGAGCAGGAGAAGCAGTAAACAGTCTCTTAGCATGTAAGGCTAGGAAAATCGCTAAGGAGGATTCCTTTTGTTGTGGCTGAAGGGAATCAGTGCATAAGAAGAGCTGTTCCAGACAGTCCCACCTCTGCAAACTGGGAGGAGATCCTGAGCATCAGGGGGGTGGAGGTCGCAACCACCAACACCAGGACCCCAGGTGTGCCTCAGCACCACAGGGAAATCAGGAAGACACTAGTACAGACGCTGCTGAGCTTGCCTATGCTCCAGTTCAGAAGACGAGACCTACTATAGCCAGACAACACCTCCCCCACACCTCACTCAGAGAGCTCCAGGGTAACTCCAGGGACACCCAGAAAGACTTCACCCAGCCTCTGTTTTCTCATACCAGCCAGCGCAGTACCAGGTAAGCTGCAGTATTTTAGCTTCTAGCTGAAAGAACTGGAGGCTACAACACACAAAGACTCAAGTTCAAGGCACAAAAACTGTGGGACAGAACCCCTTGTGCCCCAGAAGCAGAGATCTACTATAAAAGCCAGGAAAAGGGTGATCATCATGAGTAAGAAACAAAGTAGGAAAGAAAAGACCATAGAATCTTTCTATGGGGACAAGGACCAAAACATGAATACCAAAAAGGTCAGCATTGAGACTATTACCATATGAAACTTCAGAAGGGAATATGAACTGGTCTGAAGCACAAAGAGCATTCTTGGAAGAGCTCAGGAAGGATTTTAAAAGCCAAATTAGGGAAATAGAAGAAAAACTGAGCAATGATTTTAAAAATATGGAAAAAGAAATCACAGAAGAATTTAAAAAGGAAGAACTAATCAAGGCAGCTAGTTCATGGATTCCCCCTTACTATGTCTTATTCCCTCCACACTAATCATACTCTCATTCACCCACTTATTGGAACTGTTCTTCTTCAAAACCCCAGTCTAGAGAACAGCTTCTATACTCAGTTGCAGTGGGCCCAGAAAGGAGGGAAAGGTCAGTGCTACTGTATATATTCAAACATGGCATCTGAAACCTCACCTTGACCTTAATGTCTATGATCCTGTGACATCCTTGAGTGTCTGCCAGAACTATCAGTGATCATTTTCTGACCCATCAAATTACTCCATTAAATTTTACTCATGGGAAGGGAGAATGACAGCAGTGGTGTAGAAAGATTCATGACTGCAAAGCTAAGAATATGGTAGTCATGGAGCAGGGGTTCTTAACCTTTCAGTGGATGTCATGTGCCCCTTTGGCAGTCTGGCAAAGCCTACAGAACCTTTCTCAGAATAAAGTTTTCAAAGGCAAAAATACATAGGATTACAAAAGAATGTATATATATATAATTTCATATATATAGTGTATATGCATATGTGAATATATGTGTGTATATACATGTATATATATAGCATGTGTGTATGTGTATTTATGTGTGTGTGTAGTGTGTCTGAATATATATGTGTGTGTGTGTGTGTGTGTTTTTAAATCACTGTCAATTTTTTCAGGTTCATGGAATCCCAGATTAAGAAGCCCTGCCATAGATAAGAAAGTGACAGAAAGATAGCAGGAGAAAAATTAATTGGAAAACCAGAAATACTTACTATTGTAGGTAGTAGTAGTCATAGTAGAGTTTGTTGTAGTAGTAATAGTATTGTCATTATTACTGAATAAAAGTACTCCTGAGAGCACTCATTGTGATGTGGAGGTGACCCTGAGAATCTTAAATACTGTGCCAAGTTAAGAAAAGTCTGAAGATGGAGAAATTGGTGGAAAGTGCATCTGTCCTTGGAGGTCAGCCCAGTTAAATTCAAAGAATCTCATTACCAATATTCTTACCAGGTTTTATTTCCAGCCTCAGAAAAGTCTCAGAGACTCTCTTCAAATATTCCAGGGTTTTTGTAACCTGTGTTAATGGAAGAAATAACTACATTGACAAGGTCAAAGTTCTCTAAAGTGATTAATATCAGTATTGTTGATTGAATAAATAATTAAATTAAAAATCACATGGATGATAATAATAATTGCTAGTGACTATGAAAAATTGCCTAATTTTTTAGTGAGCTGGGAAATTTTCTAAAACAATAAATATTAGGAAAGTCGCTGATATTTATTGTTGGAGGAATTTCCATGATGAGACTTCCCTGTATTAATGAAATTATATATGAACCAAAGTTAATAACAATATCAATAGGATAAAAAATGATATGTACATCCCTTTTTTACATAGAATGGGTCAACTAGTTGGCTCACAATAGTCATTTGAAGCATAACACACTCACTTTACAGATCTGTAACTTGATCCTCAGAGAGATGAAGTAATTTATTCAGGATCTCATGGCTTATGCATCCATTTCAGAAGCTGAATATAGATTTTGTGAGTCATAATACAGTGCTCTGTCAGTTACAACGGATTGCCTTTAAATTTATTTAATTCTTCCTAAGATTATATGTGTAAAGGAACACAGGAGAAATTCCTGTGTGTATGTTTGTGTTATATGTTGCCTATGTAGGGCTTATATGTCCACATGGTTTCTTCTAGACATGGCTCACAAGGGGACATGAATTGAGTCTTCTCCACATACCTTTTTCTCCAAGGGATCCTCTGATTTTTGACCACAGGGGAAACAGGAAATTGGCCATTCCCCTCTCTTCACAAGACTAGAATTATATCTACTCACCTTCCTAAATATTGGTAATCTAAGAGGAATAGTAGTTAGGTTCAAGCTGATCTCATGATCATTATCTCCTAGTGGAATAGAGTACCCCTTCCACCAGATGCCAATTCCATGATGTACATACACAGAGTGAATACCAAATAAGCTCACTTAATCAAGCTTATAGCAAACAGAAATCAGAGAAGTTATACAGATGAGAATATCTCAGACAATATAGAATAAATGATCTTTCCCACTGGGAGTGAGATAACTAAATGAAGATTTCATCTAAGGGAAAATTCTCCAGAGTCTCTAGTGTAACAAGTTGGGGATAGTGACATGATCCAGGTGCCACCTTCTTTACATGTTGACTTCTTTCAAATGTCTTTCTCTCCCTTCAGGGACTTAATGAAAATCTGGAACTGTACATCTTCTCTCTAGAAACTGAAATTTGGAAAACCAGGTTCTCTCTATTGTCAACTTTCTGTCACTCAAAGAAGCATGGAGTATTGAATCTCCATCAATAAGAAGAATCTTGCACAAATAAGCTTTGAGGGATGGAGTGTTAGTAATAACCACCATTAATCTCTTTCCACTTACAGGGAAACTGAGTTATGGAGAGGTGAGTGCTTAATTTGTCCAAGGTGATATTCAGGAAGAGAATCCAGGTCTCAGGTTCTGATCAGAGGCAAAATTGTGAATTTGGTCTTATCTTTTTTGGTGCCCTTTTCCTCCTCTTACTGCTACTACTACTATTACTACTACTGCTACTACTACTATTACTACTACTGCTACTACTACTACTACTACTACTACTACTACTACTACTACTACTATTACTACTACTACTACTACTACTACTGTAATTGCCAATCAGCTGACTCCTAGCTGACATAAGACAGCATCATCAGAAAGAAATAGGAAGCAACATGTATCAGGCAACAATCACCAATTCCTTTATACCCCAACAGAAGTAACCCTGTGCCCTGGACCCAAAAGTCTTGGGAAAAGTATTGCCCCTAAGACTACCAATCCTGCTTCTATCCCAGACCCCATAGCCTATATTGAATAGAATAATCACTACAGCAAACAGTCCACCTTCCTTGCCACTGCCCACACTAACTCTATCCAATGGCCACAGAGGGACAGATAAAACCAGGAGTCTTGGGAGAGGCAGGACTTCTACCCCCAGATCACTATCCCTGCTTCTGGACCAACCCTTGCAGCCACCATCTCAAGAAGCAACCCCATAGAGTTTCAGTCTGGTGACTCCTGCAGGTTACAACTACAACCCTGAAAAGAAAGTTCTTGTGATCAAAGTCAAATAATTCAAATGTCACTGTCAGATATTATGATTTTAAGTCTATTACACAACCTGTGTAGCACTAGGTAAGTCATTTTCCCTCTCTGAAATTCTATTTTCTTATCTGTGGAGTGGATGCTGACCTGAATCATCCCTTCCAGTCCTATATCCTTTCATCATTACGACAAGTAGCATTTTGGCCTCAAAACTATAGATTAGAGATGCAAGGGAATTTAGAGATCATCTAGTCCATTTTCCAGCACCTTTCTCCCCTTATCACATTTTGCCCTCATAGATAACTGTACTACTCACTCCCATATAGCTCCAACACTGACCTCCCTTGGTCGATACCTTTAGTTTGACCCCTAGTGGTCATAACATGCCGCTGATAAGTTTCTCTTTACTGAATCTTCCTCTCTTACCCTTTGTCTGATTCATGCCTAACCCAATGCACTTGGATCACTGTAACTAGAGGCAAGTTTGCCGAATTTGCAGTTAAGTAACAGTTGGGTATGAAGCCTACTTTGAATACTTACTAACTGAAAAACTCTGAAAAATGTCTCTTAAACTCTCCTGCTCTAGTTAGCTCATTCATAAAATGAAAAAGTTAGATTAAGTGACTTCTAAGGTTTCTTCCTGCTCAAAATCTCATTCTATGCTCATCTTTACATCCCATGTACCTAGAACATTGCTTTACACATAGTAGATACTGAAAAATATTTCTTGAATTTAAGTCCATTAAAGGAAAGTAACAAGGAATTATGAGGACAGATCAGAAGGGAAAGTTACCGTAATAGTAAGGTAATTTGAAGATCTTCCCTGCCCCTTGATAGGCTGTAATGTTAATTATGTTAATGAGAGTGAAAGATCTTCCCCACCCATTAATGGGACTGATGATTAAGGGAAGCTTGATTAGGGGAGATTTGTTTTGTAGGAAGATCCACATCTTTTGTTAATTTATAATAAGGCACAGGTTTGCAAGGGCTGTGATGCCCTCTAGCTCTGAAAAGTGTATATATACTCTGATGTGAGATTTTGTTTTAGGGCTTACTTTTTGGAAGAAGGTTGGTGTGCCAGATGAGACACTGGGTAGCCACTAAGGACCCTCTCGCCAACTTTGAAAACCAAATGTTGGTGCTTCTCTCTCTGGTAATGATGCATGTGTTGTCTATGATCAGATAGCTGGAAGACCTGTCTGTTGGTCTTTCTGTTTGTAATTTCTATTTGTATTTTCTCTGAAGTTCAGGGTGCTGACTTTTCCCCCTGAACTAAGTGAATGATATATGTGCTTAATTAAAGGAGATTGTTGACCCCCTCAAAAGTTGCTTTCCTTTTAGAAAAGTAGGTCTAAAAACCTGTACAACAGGCCCTCCTTTGTATGCTGAGCTCCTTGCTGTTACATAGGCCTATGTGATCTGCTTTGACCTTTGGCCCAAACCACAGCTTGAGTCACATGGAGCCATGGTGGGAGGACCTTGTCAAATATGTGGATCAGGAAGAGTAGAGCAAGAAGAGTGAGGTGGAGCTGAGAGAGAGAAGAGGCAGAGCAGAGCAGCTAGAGTGAGTGAGAGAGGGAGTGATTTTGTCTAAGGGAGCTTGTTTGTGGGGAAGTCTGATGGAGGCAAGGCTTGGGGATGGTCATGTTCCCTTTATTAGTACATGTGTACTTTATGTGTACAAACTTTGTTGTTACCTTGATGGAATTGGCTTTCTGGTATCTGAATAAATATTTTGGTTTCATCTTTGAGGAAGAGAGTTTATATTTTGCAAATTTATCCTGGAAATACCCTTGCATATCCATAGTGACTGCTGGGGGTATCACATTGGTGCTACAGTTACAAAGAACTATGGAGTATTACTGATCAATCCTGGTAACTACAGCTTACGATTTTTGGTCCAACTCAATCCTGATTTCAGAAGATCTTATCTTCAGATTTAACAGGACCATTTCTGATTGGGTAAGATCTGAAATGAGTTGAACATTTCAATTACAGGGTCTTATGTTGGGAACTAGGAGAGAGACAAAGTGCAGAAAAGATGGAGACCTCATAGAACTTACAATCTAGAGAGTATATCAAACATAGACAGACAACCATGGTATACAATGTTATTTTGTAAGTGCACTTGAGGCATGCAAAAAATGCCATGTAGGCTCTTAAGAAAATTGTTACAACTTCAGCGATCATAGAAGGCTTTATAGAGTAGGTTCCTTTGAGTTGGACTTTAAAAGAGAAAGCAGGAGAAAATTCAAAGAGCAAGGAACTATGTAAGCAAAGTCTGAGCAATGAGAAAGCACCAAAGGTTGGATTTGGGGGACAGTTTGGCAAGAGTATAGAGTGCTTGGTAAAGTTGAAAATATTAAGTGATACCAAGCTGATAAATACCTTGAAGGCCAGGGCTTTACAAGGCAACAGGAAGGTACTAAAGATTTTTGTACAGATTTGATCATTCCCATGTTGTCCAATTTTATAGCTGAATCTGGGCTCTTTTCTTCCTCCTTTCACTTTAAAAATTTTTTTTAATCTAAATGTTTCTTGACATGATCATCAGGCCTCCATGGGAAGAGGCTCCTGTCAGACCTCCTGAGTCATGCTCTGTCTTGAGCCAAGAATCCATCATTTTGCTCTGTTAAATCTTGCTATCAAAAACTAAATGTCATTCTTTCACATTAGATACAAAGGCAGCTGTTCATCTTTCTTATTCTTTCTGAGTGAGTGAATGAATGAATGAATGAATGAATGAATGAATGAATGAAAAAGAATTCAATGAGAACTATGCATCATGCACTGTGCCAAGCAAGATAAGTAAGATAGTCAGTCCTTAACTTCAAGAAGCTTACATTCTCACTTAACTCCTCTAACATAACTGGGAGCTAGAGTTGGAGGTTGGGAGCAAGGGGAAATGGCAACATGCTTTGAAGATATGATGGAAGAGAGTGGCGAAGAGAAAGCTCATCTCTCAGAGCCCAGGATCCCAAAGGCAGAGGCAGAGTTTTGGTGAGAGGAAGAGGAGAATGGCTACTGTGCAGACAGCATGCTATTGAAGTGACCTGGGGCTTTCTCCTCCGAAGTATCAATCTTTATTTGAAAGTACTGATGAAAATACTGTTTGTGACTCCAAGTCTTTCCTGGCCAGGATCTTAATAGAGACAGAGAATTCAAAATGAGGTAGCTGATAATACTGTTATTCTCCATCTTGGTCAAAATATGTCATACATTTGACACTTGGTTCACAAAATCCAGGTTATGGAAAAGAACTGAATAAGATAGAGCTCAGTTAAGAGGGCTAATGAGTATGGTGGAAGACCCAAGAATATGCCATATAAGAATTGACTGAAAAAAACTGAGTATGTTTCTTTTAGAAGTCATCTCAGGTGTTATCTACTATATAATCCCCTTTTTGATCACTAACCACCCCACCCCCCAGCTTCTGGTGCTACTCCTTGCAATTTTCTTGTATTTATGTGTATATATGTGTGTACACATACATGTATATGTATATATACATATGTGTGTATAGGTGTATGTATACATATATGTGTATATATACATGTGTATATGCATGCTTATGTACATACACATATTGCATCTACTTAACATGTTGTAGTAGAATACAAGCTCCTTTAGGAAACTATCTTTTCTTTGTTTATGCCAGACAGTGAGGAGCCTTGATGTATGGAGAACAGCCTCCCTACCTCTCTTGTGGCAATGTCTGCATCTAGAGGACAGGAAGCTTGATTTCCTCCTACCTCATTTGGTCTCACACCCTTCCCTCCCGTGAAGGTTCTATCTATACCAAACCTAACATGGTCCCTGGAACATAATAGATGCTTAATAAACGTTTGTTGGTTGGTTGATGTTTAGTCTAGAGAATATAAGATTTCTTGGTGAAAATAATTATTGTCTTCATGTATTTAAAGGGGAAATCATTTAAAAGACAAGTTAACTGAGTTGTTATACTTGAGTCTAGAGGTCAGAAGGGTTGGAGTTGCTCAAAGGTAGATTTTAGTTCAATGTAAAAAAAATAATTTATAGTAATCCAATTTGAAATGGCCCTTCCTATAGGTAATAAGTTCCTTATTCTTGGAAATTTTCAAGTTGATTCTGCCTTTGTAATATTTCTCATATGTACCCCCTTCTCTCCTCTGACACTGTCACCTCTTTAGTATAAGCTCTCGTCACTTATACTAGGCTTCTGCTTGGTCTCCATGACTGAAGTCCCTCCCCACTCCAATCCATTCTCCATTCATCTGTTTAATCTAATTGATTGGTTGATTAAATAAATTTACCTGAAGTGTTGGTCTGATATCCTAGTCAATAAACTACAGTGTCTAGTACCTCCAAAATAAATGTAAAAACCTTTGTTTGACAATCAAAGCCCTTCAAAATCTGTCCTCCTCCTAGTTTTTAAGTCTTCTTATACCTTACCCCCTTTCATGAGGTCTAAGATCCTTGCTTTTCCTCACACAAGACACTCCATTTGGAAATGGAAAGACTGGGAAGTTTCATGTCCTTCATGCATAGAATTCTCCTTCCTCATCTCCATCTTCTGGCTTCCCTGATTTCCTTCAGTTTCTACCTAAAATCAAATTGTCTACAACTAACCCTTCCCAGTACTCTTTAAGCTTACTGAAAAATCAGTTAGGTGGCCAATCTTTTTAAAAACAAATTCTGTTTTTATCCTCACTGTGTTCTCTCCACTACATTAATATTGATTATTTGGAAGTAACACTGTCCCCAGGAATAGGAATAGATATGCCTCATTGCTTTGAACAATTCTTCCACCTCTGTTGGGACAGCCACTAGGTAAATTAATTGAGCACTGACAAACCCTAGATAATGTTAATGCACTTGCTATTGACAGAGTGAGATGACATGAGTAAGCTTCAATTTTGCTTCCAAACAGAGCCTTCCTGTCCCAAGGCCACTCAGATTCATGGAGTAACTAGCTGTTACTTTGTAGGGTAGCCTCTTAAGTATGCAGCAAAGGTGCTTAGAATGGCAGCATAGACTTTACTCTGGGGAGGGAAGAAAGGCATAAGATTTAATTCAGGGCTTATGATTATACCAGGACTTGTGTACAGAGCCATTATGAGGAATTTTTACGCCTATGGAAAGCAACATTAAAAATGTCCTTAGTTGAGGTGAGGGAAGGAAACACTGTCCTGTCAAGGAGAAAAAGACTTCAAAACATCAGGGAGGTGATGGGATGGAAAATAAGGCATGACAAGGAAGTAGCTCACTCCAGTCCACCATCTATCAACTCCTAGTTTTAACTATTGTTGATAACTAGATGTTAAGTTTTACATTTTGTGTGTGTGTGTGTGAGTGTGTACGTGTATGTGTATGCGTGTTTGTATGCTCCTGAAGTACTCTCAGGGCTCCCCAAATTTGGTACCCTGGAGAAAAGTCCTAATTGTCCCAACCCTGGAGACATCTACATTTTTACGGTTTTATCTGGTTCTCTTCTATTTTTGTTATTTTGTTTGGCTTTGTCTTGTTTTTAAAGTTAGAAAATTTACTCACCATGGGAAGTGAGAGAAAGACACTCTCCAAGCCTACAGTTGCATTGCCTTCAGGGTAAATGTTTGTGTCAGGATGGGGTGAAGTTAGGAGTTTGACATCCCTAGTACACTCTCCATTCCATTCAATGAAGAAGCAGGGTGTGGTGGAAAGAGCCCTAGATATGAAGTAAGAAGAGATGGGGTTGAGTCCTGGTTTTTATATATACTAGCTATAAGACAGGAAAAAAAAAAAAACATAGTGAAACACTGGACAACTTGGTAAAGGAGAAGAAATGGGAAACAGAAAAAAGCAACAGAATACGAGAACTGGCTTTTATGCTCAGACATAGAATACTTCACCAAATCTTCTTGGTAAGGGCCATTTGGGCTAGGAGCTCTAGGGAACTATACAGATCGTGAATGGATAATGTTAGGACAGCAGGGTGATTTTTCTGCATATACTGTGATTAGCGGTATCTCTCTGTATAGGGGATAAAGCAAAAGTTCCAGGAGAGCCCTGTTTTGGAGTCTGCGCAACTAGCTAGGTGATTTTGAGCAAGTTGCTTGAATTTTCCTGAGCTTATTTTCTCATCCATAAAATAGAGATAATATTAGTTGATTTACCAAGCTAACAGGATAGCTGAAAGAAAAAAATAATTCTTCTTATTCAATGGAATGCAATAAAAAAAAGCTGCTATGTACCTTCTATGCATTGTATTTGGTAGTAAGGGAGATACAAAGTTCAGAAAGTCTGTTTAAGGTTTTCGTGATTCTTCTCCTGCTTAGTTCCTCTGTTCCCTCTGCCTACTCCCTCTAACTCTCCTTTGCAGGATCTTCATCCAAGTAACACCTACTAACTGTTGTTGTTTGTTCTTCATTTCTGGAGAAGACCAATGACATCACAAAGTGATGCCTTGAATCATCTGTAAATTGGATTTAAGTGAGGCTGTGTTGCACAAAATTGCCAGCCTCTTCCAGTTATCAAAGTCCAGTAGCAAGACAGAAGTCAGGATGACTGGCAATGACCTGGGATGCAGTGGATGACCTTGGCACCTTTGATGTCTGGCCAAACTCCAAGCCCTCCACAGAGCCTGTTTCAGCTGCCTTCATGGCTGTTGGGACAAACTGTTGTCATCTACCTATTCCACTGGGGGATGTCTTCACATGCTTAGGGTAGAAGTGATCCTAACTCACCAAAAGGGTTGAGGCTCCTTGATTACTCTCAATCTGGTTTTATCAGCCTGCCAAAGCAGTTTACCTGGGTATGGGCACTGTGCGTGCTAGTTTCTTGGAGCCACAGGTAAGAGTTGAATGACAAGTAGATACCAAAAGTGGCTAAGCAGCCCTGAAAAGAGCTTGGCAAACTCTCATATCGGAGGTGCTAGACATCCTTGAACACTGCATATATCCTTCCGCTAACTATAGCAATCCCTACCACTGGTTCTTGGCCCTCTATACTATCTAACTTGGTTATTTAATCTACTTATATGGGTTCAATTGTCATCTCCATATACACAACTCCAAAACCTATATTTCTGACCCAAATATCTCTCCTAAGCCCCAGTCTAATATCAGCAACATCCCAAAATGAATATTCCATAGGCATTTCAAAGCCAACATTCCCAAAAACAACTCATTATTGTCTTTCCCCCACAAACTTTCTTTTCTTTAGTCTTCCTGTTACTTTAAAAAGCATCAAATCTGTCCCCTCATCTGAGTTTATATATATATATATATATATATGTATGTATGTATGTATGTATGTATGTATATAAAACCTTCTTATCAGTCATGCAGCTTTCACCCTGATGCAAGTCCTTATTACCTCATGCTTGAAGTATTACAATAAAAGCTTTCAGTTTGGTCCCCCTCCCTCAAGTCTCTCCCCATGGGAATCCATCTTCCACTCTGCAGTCAAAGTGATTTTTCTAAGGTTCGGTCATTTCAGTTGTGGCTAATTCTTTGTGATCTCATTTGGCATTTTCTTGGCAAAGACACTGGAGTGGTTTGCCATTTGCTTCTCCAACTCTGAGGCAAATAGGGTTAAGTGACTTTCCCAGGATCATAGAGCTAGTAAGTGTTTGAGGACAGATTTGAACTCTGAACCAGACCTGGTGCTCTATCCACTGTGACACCTAGTCTAATTCACCCTCCAAAACATATATACACATATATAGTCACACACTCACACACACACACACACATTCAATTTTAGTGGTCTCTGTTATCTCCAGAATCAAACAGAAAATGCTCTTACATTGACCTTTTGCTGTTGCTCACATAGGACACTCTATCTCCTAACTCTATTCCTTTTACTGGCTGTCCTCCATCACTTGGATGCTCTTCCTTCTCCCTTTTGTCTCCCTGGCTTCCTTCAAGGTATAGCTCAACTGCCAAATACTTCAGGAGGCTTTGTCATATCCACCCCACCTCCATTTATCTCTCCCTCTGCTAGTGCCTTCCCTCTGAAATTATCTTCCATGTATATCATATTTACCTTGTACATACATAGTTCTTTGCATGTTGTTGTCCCCATTGCAATACCTTTTTCTGAAGGTAAATAACATAGTTTTTCCTTTGTATCCCTCAGAACTTCATACAGGGACTAAAACATAATAAGCACCTAATAAATGCTTTTTGATTCATATATTCTTGTACTTAGATACAGGTTGGATGGGATAATCTCCAAGTTCCTTTCCAACTCTGAAATTCTGTGATTCTGTAACCAACAATATAATGTTATGTCGGCCTAGTGCCAAATATATGGTACAGACAATATCTAATTATACCTCATGGCAGCATGAGTTGACTACAAGCCCAGAAATAGGCTCTTCTCAAGTTTTCTGAGAACCTGCCTAGCTAAGTACAGAGAGGTTCATCACCAGCAGTTTGGACACAAGGAGATTATTTTGTTTTTGTTGTTGATACGGTTATTTAGGACATGTCTACTAAGGTACAAATGAACGGAGATGTAAGCGGCAATTCTTGTACCTTGGGATGATTCATTTTGAGGGGGAAAGTAGCAGTAATGAAGAAGAGAGTCCAGTCTTAGGTATTTTAATATCACAAAGTGAGCCCTCCCTTCCCTGGAAGTCTGACTTGAACCCCTATGAGGGTTAGAATGGGAGACAGATGCTGGGAAAAGGGTACAATGATGACTGGCCTCTGAAGGTGGTCACACCCCCAGCCATGAAATCACAGATCCCAAACATATTGAAATATGACTGAAATGAAGATGATGGTGATGATGATATAATCCTAGGTTCAAGCCTGTGTCACTTACAAAGGCTTTCCTCCTTGGTGGAGAAAATGCTTACTTGATGCTATCTGGCTGAGTGAGGGACAGAGTTGGCATGAGAACTTGAGGGAAAGCAGGCATTCTTCAGACTTTTGACTTCAAGAGAGCACACACATGGTGCACCAGAGTTTTTTGAGGAGAAATTTAGGGTAGGAACAGGGGGATGGAGAGAAAAAGAGAGACAGAGAGAGACATAGAGAGAGATTTGGGGAAGCATTGAATCGGTAGGAAAAGGGTATTAAACTCTTGGCCCATGGGCCTCATTTGGCCAGCCCACCAAAACTCCACCAAACCAGACCAAAATGTAATTGGGGAAATATTTAACAAAATAAATAAAAATGTAGCATAAATAATGTTAATTTGTGGTTTTCAAAGCAATATGCAACTTAAAGGATCCTTTACTATCTATGAATTTGACAGCACTGACATACGGGAACCAATGCCTCAACATGTGCTTGATTTCCCTCTCACCTCCCTAGAAAATTGAGGACTTCAGTGAAATTCTTCTTGAGAAAGATCAGTGACTCTCTCTCTCTGTCTCTCTGTCTCTGTCTCTTTGTCTGTCTCTTTGTCTGTCTTGTGCTTGCTCTAACTCTATCTGCCTCTCCATTGTTTCTCCCTCTCACTCTCTGTGTCTCTGTCTCTGTCTCTTTGTCTCTCTGGTTCTGCTTCTCTGTCTCTGTGTCTCTCTTTCTCTGTCTGTCTCTCTTTTTCTCTGTCTCTCTCTGTGTCTCTCTGTGTCTCTGTCTCTGTCTCTGTCTCTCTGTCTCTCTCTGTCTCTGTCTCTCTGTCTCTCTCTCTGTCTCTCTCTCTCTCTCTCTCTGTCTTTCTCAGGTGAGCTGAGATATCCTGATGCCAGTGGAAAAGTTCATTCACTCTGTCCATTGTCAGGTATAACTTCTCTGATTTCTGTTTGTCATTTTCTTAGATAAATAAGTTTGCTTGCTCTTAACTGTTTGTAACAGTCTTTTGTGCAGCTAGTATTCTATGGAAAAGAACCGAATCTGCAGATATAAGTTTGAACAACTTCTTCTCTTTTTAGAGATAGCTACCAGGAAAACAGCTTGAAACTAAGAAAACTAATTTTTCCTAGATGTGCAATATTTAGGAGGAGGGATATATGGATATAATTCTACCCCAGTACCCTCTCTCTCTCTGAGGGGAGCAGAGTGGCAGCCAGTTTCATGTTCCCTCTTCCATCTTCCAGGCAGGAATGGAAATGTCCCTTGCAGAGGAGTGTGTGAGATTAGAAAGATATCTCTTTATGCCTCCCTTCAAGAACCACCTTTACACAAATCCATTTGGACATATTCAGGATCTACATGTGAAATACACACACCTTACAATTATATTATGACAACTGATTAATAATCTAAGGGTAAAAGTATCAGATGACATAGGGGTTAAGGCTTGAAGGATAAAAAGAATTTCTGTAGCTAGAGAGAAGTGGAGAGGAAAGGCAAGTGGGAACTTTAAGGCAGAAAGGAAAATGTTTGGAAGGGGCTGTGTTGTTAATGGTAGTGGCAGTTCTTCATTCTTAAAGAGGACCAATGAGATCATGAGGTTTGAAGATGAAAAAAAAGAAAGCTTATTAGGAGACAGTGACCTTGGTTAGATTGGAGAATTCGTCAAAGAGAGAAATAAAGGCTCGAGAAGTAGTAGAAACATGCCTCCTTCCTTGGAGCCTCCCCTCTATTTTTACCCCAAAGAGTCAGGGCTGGATCACTCCCCACCTCCACCTCTTTCAGTCTGTTGACTCTAAGTAACACTGCTCCCAGCAGCAAAAGAGACGTTATACAACCAATTTAAAAGATCAAGAAAATCTCTCCTCTTCACCTATTCCAGAGGGCTCTGGTAAAGTCAGGCTGATTACTTAATTAGCACATTTGGGTACACAAAGGTGTGCCAATTAAGAGCCCTCTATGCAGTCACACATGGCCCCAGGGAACAAACTAGAAGCAGTAACAACAGGGGATTAGAGGAATAGACAAAAGGTGACAAAGCAAGGGAGCTAGCTGGGCGGGGGGGAGGTGAAGTGCAGGAAGGGGGCTCTCTGTGGCAATCGGATGCCTGCCAAGGTCTGTCTCATAACCACGTGGGGTGGGGTGGGTAGGGTATGACTCTCAATGCTCCTAGAAGCAAGTTTTGTTTTTGTTTCATTTATGTCCGGTAAGCAAGCTAGCCAATCAATGAGGGACTTCTTATAGCTCCAGATTTGGGGTTGAGAAGAAGAGATTAACACTGAAAAAAGCATTATTTGGACTTTCCCTACCTAATCCAGGACTCTGGTCATTGAACATGGATTATCTCAGAATTACCTTTGGTGGCAGTCAATTCCCCATGACTACTTGTCAAGAGTGTTGCAGTGGGTGGGGTCAGCTAAGCAAGCTTGGATTTGTCACTTCCAGATTTGGAATTCTGAGATTTTGTGATAGGAAAGATATCACAGTTCATTTAAAGATGGAAAGGACGTAGAAATAGTTTAGGTTTACTCCTTCATTTGATATATTAACAAGTAAACAACAAAAACTACAGGTCCAGAGCTCTTAAATGAACTGCCCTGGATCACACAAGTTACAAGTTCCAGAACTAGAAATGGAAGTGTCCTCTGGCTTCCAATCCAGTGTTCAGGTATACTATATTGCCTATGTTTTCTTTTTCATCTTACAGAATTCAATTCTTTAACATTTCTCCCCTTCCTTTTCTTTCCCTTCCCTTCCCCTCATTTCTCTTCCCTTTTCCCTTCCCTTTCCCTTTCCTTTCCTTTACCTATTCCTTTCATTTTCCTTACCATTTCCCTTCCCCTTTTCCTCTTTTCCCCTCCCTTCCTTTTTCCTTTCCCATCCCTTCCTTTTCCTCATTCTCTTGCTTTTCCCCTTACCTTCCTTTTTCTAATAGCAAGTCACTTCATCTCCAGGGTCCTCAGTTTCCTCAGCTTTAAAATAAAGGGATTAGACTCTATAGCCTCTGATGGCCCAGCTCCATATGTATGATCCATTTTATTGTTTCATTTCATTATATTCCATTCCTTTTCAATGGATTTTCATTCATTTCCTTACATTCTGCGCAATCAAATTCTACATACCCCTCAAACATTCCCCATACACACCTTTGCCCTGCTTTCAACATCTACATCTCTCCTTCCCTGTCCCAACTTACTTACCCTCTGGCTCCCATGCTAACAGTATTCCCTCTCATCTGTGCTATGTCTATGGTCATTAATGGAGAACATTAGCATTTTTGAAAGAATACCAGGTTTGACAGAATTCTGCAGTGGGATGGGGCTTAAGACAAAGAAAGGAAGCTGTCATGAAATTTTAGGCCCTATGGCAGATAGGGAAGAAATCATTATTCAGCAGAAGAGGGTGGTAGGATTGTAGATTTAGAGCTGGGAGGGTCTTAGGGGCTGTAAGTCCAATCTTCCTCATTTTTGCATATAAAGAAACTGAGACCCTGAGAGATTACTACGCTTGCCCCAGACATATAGCTATTAAGTGTTAATAGGAAGGATATAAACTCAGGTCTTCCTGACTCCATGGCCAGCACTCTATCCTCTGAACCTAATAGCAGCCCCTAAGGGGCTTCCTAGCAGAGGTCAAATCCTTTCTTGTAGGTGACTGTCCCAAAAGCAGTGAGAAAGGAGCTGAGAGAATGAGTAGGAGCACCACAGAGAATGAGTGCTTCATGGAAGGGAACAGAGTGAAAAGGAGAGCCACTAAGATTATAATCAAGTGTTCCAAGTTGAAGTCCTAGCTGTTGCTTCTTTTCTGTGTGATATATGGCCAGTTATTTCACCTCTTTGGGCCTCAGCTTCCCCAGTTATAAAATGAAAGCTTTGGATTAGATGATCTCTAAGGTCTCCTTTAGCTTTAAATTCCTGTGTCCCAGAAGGTAGTTTGGTTAAATGAAAAAAGATCCAAATATTTTAGCTTTGTGGATCATACTTTGTCTTGGTGGAAATTAATAGACATCTTTCCTTTTGATTTTTCTGGTGATCTCGGGACCTTTGCCAGAGCTCCTAAGTCACATGCATTCAAATCTTTGGATGATCAGAACAGCTTGTTCAGCGATGCAAAGTCAGCTCAGCCAGCCCAGCATGTTGAATGTCAAAGACTTTCTTGCTGTACTTCTCTCTCTTTGTTCAGATTTCTCCTTTTCCCAGAGAAGGGGTGTCATTTGGAAAAGCAAAACAAAACAAAATCTTCTAAGCACCAGAACTCATTTAGTCTCTTCGAGGTAATGGCCCATCTTGCTTTAGCCAAAAGATAAGGAAGAGGATAGAGTCCTGGACTGCCTGTAAATCACCGTGCACCAGTACTTCAGCACATTAACTGGTGCATGTTGTTGTTCAGTCATTTTTAGTCATGTTCATCTCTTTGTGATCCCATTTGGGGCTTTCTTGGCAGAGATACTGGAATTGCTTGCCATTTTCTTTTCCGGCTCATTTTACACATGAGGAAACTGAGGCAAATAGGGACTTGGCCAGGGTCATACAGCTAGTAAGTGTCTGAGGCCATATTTGAACTCATGAAAATGAGTCTTCCTGGCTCCAGGCCAGATATTCGATCCACTGCCCCACCGACCTATCCCAACCTAGGCCCTAATATATGCTTAATAAAAGTCTTATTGACTGACTACCCAAGCATCCGAGCCTATCTTTATGCTTTTAACATAACTGACTTTTTATAACTTGAGTCATCTATTCCCCATAACTATTTACTTCTCTATCAATCCTTACTTCCTATTTTTTAAAGAAATTCTCTGACCAATAACTTTAGAATCACGGAATTGTATACCCTCATAGTAGGAAGGGATATCCCTGAGCATCTAGCCCAACTTGTATCTCAACTGTAATCCCCTTAGCAGCATTACTAATCATTCTTAACAAATGGTTCTTTGGCCTCTGTCTGAAGAGGTCCAGTGATGGGAAACTCACTACTTCCTAAAGCAGCCCATTTTACTTTTGGATTATTCTAATTGCTAGGAATACTGAGTCGGAATTTCGACCTTTATAATATCTACCTCTTCTTCTGCTCTCCAGGACCAAGAAAAACAAGTTTATGTTATCGCATTTGATCCTCTGAACAGCTTTATGAGATAAGTACTACACATATTATTATCCCCATTTTACAGATAAGGACATTAAGGTTCAGAAAAGGTTAATGATTTTTTCCAGGGTCATTTGTCCAGAATAGGTGTCAGAGATGAGATTTGAAGCCAGTTTTAGTGGGGAACCAGCTAGGTGGTGTAGTGGATACAGCATGGGGCTTATAGACAGAAAATTCTGAGTTGTAATCCAGTTTGACACTAGTTGTGTGACCTTGGGCAAGTTACTTAACTGCTATTTGCCTCAGTTTCCTCATCTACACCAGAGCTTCTTAAACCTTTTCTACTAGTGATTCCTTTTCATGTTCATTAGCATTGTGTGACCTGAGTGCATGCATGCATAGTGCAAAGTGCATGTGCTTTGTGTTCAGAACCAAGGCTGCAGTGAAGTTGTGTGATGCAACATGGACAAGTGGTACCAGAAAAACCTTGGATTCATTATATGTTAGAAATTTTTAAGGCCCCATATAAGGGGTCACAAATCACAGTTCAAGAACTGCTGATCTACACAATGGGGACAATAATAGCATCTACCTCCCAGGGTTGTTGTGAGGATCAAATGAGAAGATAGTTGTAAAACTTTTCGCACATTGTAAGTACTGTAAATGTTAGCTGTTGTTATTATTATTAATTGGATTTGAGGCACAGTTAGATTAACAGTAGTTGGATAAATGAACTGCTCAGGGGAAGAAGACAGCAGGAAGCTTGGTACATCTTGTCCTTCTGAGTGCCTAGCATGGGGAGAACTCAAAAAAGTGAACAGCATATGGGAAGGAAAGGACGGGAAATTCCTCTGAAGAATAATAGTTTTGAAACAGGGATGATGCCCTTCAAGACTGGCAGCACATCCTGCCTCCACATCCATTCTCAGGATGGTGTTTTCAAGAAATCAATGTGGCTCCTCTACTGATTGGTACAGGGCAGTCTGAGAGGCTCTCAGAGAAAACTTTTGTTTCAGGCTCTGAGGGCTCAGGTTGCCCTAGAATAGATTGGTGAAAAAAGGTCATTCCCATTTCAAGGGACCTACGTAGGTTTGGCAGGCAGCTATGTAGCACAGTGAATAGGGTACTGGGCCTAAGGTCAGGAAGACTCTTCTTTTTTTTTTTTTTTTTTGGAATTTTCAGTCTCTTTTTTTAATGTTTATTTATTTTTAGTTTTCAACATTCATTTCCACAAAATTTTGACTTCCAAACTTTCTCCCCATCTCTCCTCATTCCCCATGCCATAACACCTTGCATTCTGATTACCCTTACCTCAACATACCCTCCCTTCTATCATATCCTTCCCTTCCCTTACTCCCATCTTCTCTCTTTTCTTGTGGGGCAAGATAGATTTCTATACCCAGTTACCTGTATTTTTTATTTCCCAGTTGTATGCAAAAACAATTCTCAACATTTGTTCTTAAAACTTTGAGTTCCAACTTCTCTCCCTTCCTCCCTCCCCACACATCCCCACTGAGAAGGGAAGCAATTCAATATAGGCTATGTATGTGTAGTGTTTCTAAAGGCTTCCCTAATAGTAAGACTAACTATATTTCCCTCCATCCTATCCTGCCCCCCATTTATTCTATTCTCTCTTTTGACCTTGTCCCTCCCCAAAAATGTCTACTTCTAATTACTCTCTCCTCCCATCTGTCCTCCCTTCTATCATCCCCCCACTTCACTTATCCCCTTCTCCCCTACTTTTCTGTAGTGTACGATAGATTTTCATACCAAATTGAATGAGCCTGTTATTTCCTCCTTAAGCCAAATGTGAAAAAAGAAAGCTTCACTTTTTCCTCTCACCTCCTCCCTTTTCCCCTCCATTGAAAAAGCTTTTTTTTCTTCTTTTATGAGAGATAATTTGCCCCATTCCATTTCTCCCTTTCTCTTCTGAATATATTCCTCTCTCACACCTTCTTTTAGGTATCATCCCTTCTTATTCGAATCACCCTGTGCTCTGTCTATATATATACATTTATTTGTAGTTTTATATATATATATATATATATATATATATATATATATACATTTATATATGTATATGTATATGCATATATATATATATATACACACACACATATATGTGTCTGTGTGTAATCCCTCCAACTACCTAAATACTGACAAAAGTATCAAGAGTTTAAAATATTATCTTTCCAGGTAGCAATGTAAACAGTTCAGCTTTAGAAAGTCCCTTATGATTTTTCTTTCCTGTTTACCTTTTCAGGCTTCTCTTGATTCTTGTGTCTGAAAGTCAAATTTTCTATTCAGTTCTGGTCTTTTCATCAAGAATACTTGAAAGTCCTCTATTTCATTGAATGATAATTTTATCCCCTGAAGTATTATACTCAGTTTTGCTGGGTAGGTGATTCTTGGTTTTAGTCCTAGTTCCTTTGACTTCTGGAATATCCTATTCCATGCCCTTCAATCCCTTAATGTAGAGGCTGCTAGATCTTGTGTTATCCTGATTGTATTTCCACAATACTTGAATTGTTTCTTTCTAGCTGCTTGCAATATTTTCTCCTTGACCTGGGAACTCTGGAATTTGGCTACAGCATTCCTAGAAGTTTCTCTTTTTGGATCTCTTTCAGGAGGTGATTGGTGGATTCTTTCAATATTTATTTTGCCCTCTAGTTCTAGAATATCAGAGCAGTTTTCCTTGATAATTTCATGAAAGATGATGTCTAGGCTCTTTTTTTCATCATGGCTTTCAGGTAATCCCATAATTTTTAAATTGTCTCTCCTGGATCTATTTTCCAGGTCAGTTGTTTTTCCAGTGAGATATTTCACATTATCTTCTGGGTTTTTTTCATTCTTTTGGTTTTGTAATTTCTTGGTTTCTCATAAAGTCATTAGTTTTCATCTACTCGATTTTAATTTTTAAAGAACTATTTTTTTCAGTGAACATTTGAATCTCCTTTTCCATTTGGCTATTTCTGCTTTTTAAAGCATTCTTCTCATCATTGACTTTTTGGACTTCTTTTGCCAGTTGGGTTAATCTATTTTTTCAGCATTTTTTTGAGTCTCCTTTAGCAAGCTGTTGACTTGCTTTTCAAGATTTTCTTGCATTGGTCTCATTTCTCTTCCCAGTTTTTCCTCCACCTCTCTTACTTGATTTTCAAAATTCTTTTTGAGCCCTTCCATGGCCTGAGACCATTGCATATTTATTTTGGAAGTTTTGGAAGCCTTGACTTCCTCTGATGATATGCATTGTTCTTCCTCATCTGAAAAGATGGAAGAAAATACATTTTCACAAAGAAAGTAACCTTATATAGTCTTATTTTTTTTCCCTTTTTTGAGCATTTTCCCAGCCAGTTACTTGATTTTTGAGTCTTTTGTCAAAAGGAGGGTATACTGTGGGGATGTGTAAGTTCTCAGTTCCTCCAGGGTGGCACAATCAAGGGAGAGGAGTTTACTCTTCTCCTGGCCTGCACACTGGTCTGGGAGAAACCAAAAACTTTTCTGCCCATAATCTGCAAGTAGTAGAATTCCCTCTCCACAGCCACCTCCAGAGCCACCACACCAGCACTCTTCTTCACCCCAGGACAGCTCTAAGGGCTGAGATTCAGATCAGCTGCCCAGTTTCCCCAGGGGCTTTAGGCTGACGTCTTCAAAAATGGAGGCTGCCACTGCAGAGGCTGCTGGCCAGCAATCCAGAGACCACACTCCCTTCTCCTGCTTGAAGGAGTCCTCTCACTGACCTTTGAAGCTGTCCTTGGTGCTTATGGTTTGAGCAATCTGGGAACTGCTGCTGCCAGTGGCTCCCTGAAGCCTGTTCCTGGTCCTGTCCCTGAGGTACCATGTGGCCCATGATGGGCTGGGCTATGCTCCACAACTGGTGCTGTAGACATTTCCTGTTGATCTTTCAGGCTGTCTTGGGGTGGAAATCTCTTTCACTCTGTTGTTTTGTGGTTTCTGTTCTTCTAGAATTTGTTTAGAGTCATTTTTTATGGGTATTTTATAGGCTATGTGGGGGAGCTTCCACAGGTCCATCTTTTTACTCTGCAATCTTGGCTCTAACCTTCAGGAAGACTCTTCTTGAGTTCAAATCTAGCCTCAGACACTTGCTAACTATGTGACCCTGGACAAATCTTTTAATCCTCTTTGCCTCAGTTTCCTCATCTGTCAAATGGTCTGGAGAAGGAAATGGTAAACCACTCCAGTATCTCTACCAAGAAAGCCCTAAGTGAGGTCATGAAGAGTTGGACATGACTAAAAATGCCTGAACAACAACAAAAACAAAATCAAGGTGCAATCACATCATTCTGCTATTCAAGAACCTCCATCATCTTTCTATTATCTCTTAACTTGAATATATCTGACTCCACCCTACCTTTCTAGACATGATTAAGAATACTCCCTTTCTATTTGCTCCTTCTCTTCTTTATTTTCTTTCTTCTTTCTTGTAGTCCATTCCATTGGTTCTAATTCTTCTGCACAACATGACTAATGTGAAAATAGGTTTAATGTAAATGAATATAGAGAGCCTATATCAGATTCCATGGCATCTTGGGGAGGGGAGGAAAGGGGGGAAAATTTGGAACTCAGAAGCTTGTGGAACTGAATATTATAAACTGAAAACAAACAAATAAAAATAATGCTGCCTTTCACTCATTCCACAGTCTAGCTAAACTGCTCTTCTGTTGCTTTCCATAGGTGACACTGCTTTTTTCATCTAAGCATGCATTGTCCTCCGTGCCCATGTATCACCAACAATCTTTTGTACTTGGGGTCTCAAATTTGGGATATCAACCTGGATGTCCAATAGATATTCCAAACTCAGCATGAGTAAAACAAAATTAATTACTTTTCCCCAAAACTTTTTCTTCTGCCCAACTTATTTGTTATGGTCAAGAGCATCACCACTTTTCAGTTACTCAGGCTTACAACTTCATTTTCACTCACCCCTTATAGATTCATGCTTGAATTATTGCAATAGATTGGTCTCCTCTATTTCTGATTCTCCTGTCATCTCCTCCTTCATCTCTCCCTATCTCAGTCTATCTTACACTCAATAGTCAAAGGGATTTTCCAAAATTGCAGGTCTAATCATGTCATCTTTCTATTCAACAAGGCCAAATGTAAGATCCTATGCTTGTCATTAAAACTTTTCAGGACCTGGTCCTTTTCGACCTCATTAGACTTCTTATACTTAACTCCTCTCTATTGACCCTACTATTCCACTGCATTTCCCTCCCTGCCATTCCTCACATAGATCATTCCATTTTCTTATTTAATATCTATTTTTTACAATTACATGTAAAAACAATTTTAACATTCTTGTTTTTCAAATTTTGAGTTCTAAATTCTCTCCTTCTGTCCTTTCCATTGAGAAAGTAAGCAATTTGACATAAATTATACATGTATACTTATGCAAAATACATTTCCATATAAGTCATTTTGTGGAAGAAAAAAGACCAAAAAAAAACCAATAAGAAGAAAAGTGAAGAGAGTAAAGAAAAAGTATCTTTGATCTACATTTGGCTTTACCAGTTATCTTGCTGGAGACAGACAGCATCTTTCATCATCAGTCTTAAAGAATTGTCTTACCTCATTGTATTGTTGAGAATAGTTATTATTCATAATAGGAATCATATAGTATTGCTGTTACTGTACACAAGATTCTCCTGGTTCTGCTCATTTCACTTTGCATCAGTTCATAAAAGTCTTTTCATGTTTTTCTAAGGGCATCCTGCTCATCATTTTTTAAAGCACAGTAGTATTCCATCACAATTATATATAAGAACTTGTTTAGCCATTTCCCAAGTGAACCACATTCCCCCAATTTCCAATTCTTTTCCACTACTAAAAGAGATACTCTAAATCTTTTTTGTACACATAAGTGCTTTACATTTTGATTTTCATCTCTTTGAAATATGGACCTAGTAGTGGTATGGATTGGTCAATTCATACATGGTTTTATAGCATTTTGAGCATAGTTCCAAATTGTTCCCCAGAATGGTTGCATCAGTATGCATCTTCACCAATAATTCATTAGTATTTTAATTTTCCCACATTCCCTTCAAAATTTGCTATTTCTCTTTTCTGTCATATTAGCCAATCTGACATGTGTGCGATAGTAGCTCAGAGTTATAATTTGCATTTCTCTCATTAATAGTGATTTAGAACATTTTTATATGATATAGATAACTTTGATTATTTTATTTGAATACTGCCTGTTCATATCTTTTGACCATTTATCAATTGAGGAACAGCTCTTCTTTCTATAAATTTGACCAATTTTCTATGTTTGAGAAATGAAGTCTTTATCAGAGAAACTCTGATAAAGTAGTAGTAATGATTACAGTAATGATTACCAACTATGTATTTCCCTTTATCCTATTTTCCCCATTTATCCTACTCTCTCCTTTTACCCTGTCCTTCCTCAAAACTCTTTCACTTCTAACTTTTACATCCCCCAAACTGCCCTCCCTTCTATCAGCTCTCCCCACTTTTCTTATCCCCTTCCCTTTCTACTTTACTGTATGGTAAGATAGATTTCTACACCCAGCTGAATGTGTATATTAGTCACTCTTTGAGTTCCCCTCCCACTTTCCCCATTTTCCCTTCCACTGTAAAATCTCTTTCAGACCTCTTTTATGTCAGATAGTTGATCTCATTCTACTTTTTCTTTTTCTCTTCTTCCAGTGAATTCTTCTTTCTCAACCCTTAATTAATTAATTTATTTCTTTTAGATAATCATACTATCACATTCAACTCACACCTCTGCTTTCTATGTATATTACTTCTAACTGCCCTGGTAATGAGAAAACTTTCATGAGTTATAAACATCATTTTCCCATGTAGGAATGTAAACAATTTAACCTTATGAAACCCCTTATGATTTCTCTTTCCTGTTTACCTTTTTATGCTTCTTTTGCATCTGTATTTGAAAGTCAAACTTTCTGTTCATCTCTAGTCTTTTAATTGAGAATATTTGAAAGTCCTCTATTTCATTGAATATCCATTTTTCCCCTGAAGGCTTATACTCAGTTTTGCGGAGAAAGTGATTCTTGATTATAACCCTAGCTCTTCTAACCTCTAGAATATCATATACTAAACTTCAGATTCTTTGATATAGAAGCTGATAAATCTTGTGTTATCCTGACTATGGCTCCACAATACTTAAATTGTTTCTTTTTGGCTGCTTGCAGTATTTTCTCTTTGACCTGGGAACTATGGAATTTTGCTACAATATCACTGAGAGTTTCTCATTTGGTATTTCTTTCAGGAGGTGATTGATGGAGTCTTTCAATTCCTGTTTTACCCTCTCATTCTAAATAATTTCTGGAAAGATGATGTCTAGGCTCTGATCATGGCTTCTAGGTAGTGCAATAATTCTTAAATTATCTTTCCCAGATCTATTTTCCAGGTCAGTTGTTTTTCCAGCAAGATTGTTCATACTTTCTTCTACTTTTTTCATTCTTTTAATTTTGTTTGATTGTTTCTTGATGTATCATAAAGTCATTAATTTCCACTTGTTCAATTCTAACTTTTAAGAAATTATTTTCTTCAGTGAGCTTTTGCACTTGCCTTTCTATTTTCACCAATTCTATTTTTTAAGGAGTTCTCCTCTTCAGCGAATTTTTGTCTATCTTTTCCAATATGGTCAATTTTGCTTTTTAAGGCATTCTTCTCTTCATCAGATTTTTGGAACTCTTTTACCACTTGGCTTATTCTGGGATTTTTTGAGATATTATTTTCTTTAGAATTTTTTTGTGTCTTTTTACCAAGAATCTTTTTTGACTTTGACTCTTTCATGTTTTTCTTGCATCATTCTCATTTCTCTTCCCAATTTTTCCTCTATCTCTCTTACTTGATTTTTAAAATCTTTTTTGACCCCATCCATGGCTTGAGACTAATTCATATTTTTCCTTGAAGCTTTGGATGCATGAATTTTGATTTTGTTTTCCTCTCACTGTGTGTTTTGATCTTCCTTGTCACTATAGCAACTTTCTGTGGTCAGAATTTTCTTTGTTGTTTGCTTATTTTTCAGGCTATTTTTTGACTTTTAATTCTATGCTAAAGTGGGACTCTGCTTTCCAAGTGGAGGGGCCACTGTCCCAAGCTTCAGGTCTTTTGTGCAGCTATTCTCATAGTTAACTCTGGGGATCTATAAGTTTTTGACTCTTCCAAGGTGGTATGACCTAGAGAAAGGTGTGTTTACTATGTCCTTGTACTGTGCCCTGGTTTATGAGTGACCATAAGCACACTTTTCAGCCTTGGAGCTGTGACTAGAATCTCTGCTCCCTTGGGAGTCTCTGCTGTACTAGTGCTCCTCCTTGCACTGGGACTAAGTCCCAGGACTGTGACCCAGATCCAAGAACAGGGAATGAAACAGAGTCTTGCCCCTGGTGGCAGAAAAGAGACCCCTGTAAATCTTCTTCCGACCTGTTGTCTGATCTCCTTACCATTTGTGCACTAAGAAATCTAGAAACTGCCACTACTGCCACTGATTCAGTTGCCCCAAGGACTGCTCCTGGTTTTCAGAGGCCTGGCCTTTGCTGGACTCTGCTCCTCTCTCCCTGTGATGCAACACACCTTTCCTCCTGACCTTCTGTGTTTTCCTGGGCTGGAAAATTGATTCACTCCATCATTTTGTATGTTCTGCCACTCTAGAATTTGTTTAGAAACATTTTCTAAAGACATTTGGAAAGTTTGGGGCAGAGCTCAAGTTAGTCCCTACTTTTATTCCATCATCCTGGCTCTGCCTCCAGATCATTCCATTTTCAATTTCTGCCTTTTCACAAGCTCTCCCCATGCAATGCATGACTATGATAGTTGGACCATAAGGAAAACTAAGTGGCATAGAATCAATCTTTTTGGATTTTAGTGCTGGAGAAGACTTTTGAGAGTCTCTTAGACAGCAAGGAGATTAAATTAGTCAATATTTAAAGAAATTAATTCATACTATTCACTGGAAAATAAAATACTGAAGCTGGAGCTTAAATACTTTGGCCACATAATGAGAAGATAGTATTCACTGGAAATGACCCTGATGTTGGGAAAGATTCAAGGCAAAAAGAAAATGAGATGGCAGAGGATGGAATAGATAGACAATGTCATATAAATAATGTGCATGACCTGGGACAGACTTTGACAGACAGTAGAAGATAGAAGGGCCTGATGTGCTATGGTCCACAGGCTTATGAAAAGTTGGACATTACTGAATGCCTGAACAACAACAAAATCCTATGCCTGGAATGTAGTACCTCTTCATCTCTGTCTCTTGGTTTTCTGACCTCATTCAAGATTAAACTCAATTCCCACCTTTTTTAAGAGGCTTTTCCTGGTCTCTTCTTCTCTTCTCATCCTCATTATTAGTATTTTCCCTCTGAGATTACCTCCTATTTATACTGTACATATAGTAAGCACTATGTAAATGTTAGCTATGATGATGATGGTGATTTCATATGCATATATATGCATATTTTATGTATATATATATGTATATATATATTTTTGCATATTCTCTCTTCCATTAGAATAAAGGCATCATGCCTTTGCCTTTCTTTATCTGTCCCCAGTGCTCAGTACAGTATTGTACAGTATTGGCACCTAGTAAGCATCTAGGGGATCCTTGTTAACTGACTAATATATGAGATTGGAATTTAGAAAAGAGATCTATTTGTTGACATAACATACTTAGGTTGTTGGGAATGAGCACTGGACAGAAAAATAACCAGGCTTAAAGATGTCTAGACAGAAACTGGAACACTGTCCTCGGATGCCCTGCCAGGATTATTTTCCCCCCACACATTTGCCCTTGTGTATTATAGCCAACAGGTTGCCAGGATTCCCACTCTACCAGCTGAAATGTAAAATCATACATTAGCGACCTTAGAACACAATAGAATGATAGAAATAGAATGTTGGAAATGGAAAGAACCTTCTTTAATTTTATAATCTAACTGAACATCATAAGGTAGAGAAAATACAAAGTGCTATGGGATGTGCACAAGAAACAATCAAATAAGATTCTATGAACTATTATTTAAAAATAAAAGTGAATTGACTCATCAAAAATCTTCAAAATAGACTTGAGGCTGCAAATCCAGGCTCCCACTTCCAGGTCAAAGAGAACCTGTATTTCCAACCAATTTTCCATTTGATGAGGTAAGTAGCACAATTAAATCCAAACTCTTCTGATGGTCATTTATTCCAACCTTTGTCACCACCACATTTTATGCTAGTTGTAGCAACTGGGGTAATATTTTGAGAAGAGTATTATGGGTAATGGGAATAGGAGGGGGAAAAAACCCTGTATTCCAGACCCAATTCTACAATTTGATTTCTGAGTGACCTTGGATGTGGTTTCTTCCCCTCTCTGGTCTTCAATTTCCTTCTGTGACTAATGAAAAGCTCAGACCAGGTGATCTCCAAAGTCCCTTTCTACTGTTAGGATCTATTACTGTGACTCTGTGACCTCAGGGAATCTCTAAAACTATTCCCCTGTCTTTGGGTAGACATCATACAAAATACAAACTAGACCAAAAAGACTTTCTAAGAAGAAGCTAACGTTGAAGGGCATATGTGAACAAGGCAGAAGGATCTATGGACATAGCCAAGATGTGAGACCTAGTGCTCAGCAATGCTAATACTGAAAACTGACATTGTGCCCCAAGCATATGTGTCTGCTCACACACCTACAAGCTGTGGAGAGGTCATTAGGTAATGTTCCATATTAATTATCTTCCAGCACCTAGATAATGAGCTATAGTACGTCCTCAGATAAATCGATCCTGGCCTTTCCAATTGTCAGGAAAAGCCATTAACCCTTTGTAGAATAAGGAACATTGTTACATGAAAGGCATCAGTATGGCTCAGGATCTTTACCACTAAGGAAGAGTCACAGAATCACTAAATCAAAGAATCTCAGACCTGGATCACTTCTCAGAAGACATCCCTTACAAAACTTTCTCCTGAAGAATTATAATCCAGGAACTCCTCTCCTCCATCTGAATCCTTTGAAATCAACTTTCCTAGGTTCTTTTGCACATCATAGTAAGACTAGCTTTCCTAACTCTAAGAGGGAGTCATACCTTATTCCCAATGTTTTTTATTACTTTCACTCCAATGTAAGTTCTTCCCTATTTGTGAAAATCAGATGCAAAATAGAATTCCCCCTTTTGGTTCCTTTACATTTTGAAAGGATGAATTATCATTAATGTAAATCAAGGAATATATTAGCTCTTCTGCATTTAGAAGAGAGAGAGCTCCAACAGATGTAAGGATAATTGAAAACTCCCATAACTGCCATATGATTCATGGTTCTAAGCCAGATTTATGTTCTGTTTTCCAAGCTCCTCATGCAGCTACTCTTTTTGTCCAGTGCTCTGTAGCAAGCTCTAATGACAAGCTTACTTGTTTCTTACTCTGTTAATCTTAACCCAAAGCCTTGTCACCATGCTTCTCTAATTCCTGGATTTCCTTCAGGAATGGGGAACCTGAGGCCTCAAGGCCAGATGTAGCCCTCTAGGTCTTCAAGGACAGCCCTCTGTCTGAATCAGAATCAACTTGTTCTGTGAAGTTTAGGTTCAGTCAAAGGGCCATTCTAGAGGATCTAGATGGCCACATGTGGCCTCAAGGACCTAGGTTTCCCATTCCTATCCTAGATGAAAATATCTTATTTATATACAATGCTATCCCCACCCCTTTTATTTAACCTGTTCATTCTAGATAAGGCATACCCATCTACAGTCAAATTCAGATGAGGTATCTCATCCTATCAAGTATCAGAGATGCATTTTTATATAAATTTCAAACCAAAGGAATCAATGATAAGCTTTTATAGGGATTTCAAGCTAGAGCTTTACTACTGATTCCTTTCTTAGGTTATGTTTCCTGTGTACTTCTGGTTGTTTCAACTTCAATTTTTATTCTTACATTGTAGTTATTCTCTATGATGTTTAGTTTGGTGGTACAGGCAGCTTTCTCACCTCTACCCTTTTCACTTTAAAGCCCTTAAATTAGATTTGTAGGATACCTGACAAGTACATTCTTATCAATTTTTGGTATCCATGACCAGAAGCCTATCCTGGCTTCTATATTTTAAACAATGGTCCAGAAATCCAAATGCCATTCTCAGACATCATCTTCTTAGGCAGCTATGCTCATCTTCATTCCCTGCCTTCTATAGGAAGCAGTTATAAATACTACATCTATGCCACATGCTTTGCCAATGTTTTCTACATCACTACTAGTAGTATAATTGTGCCCATATAAGCCATTAGAATGGGTACTTATCATTCATTTTGAGAAATCTGGGAAGATTTTCTATTGTCAGTCATTCAACAACATTAATTGAGTTCTTGCTATGTTCAAGTCTTATGCTAATTTGGCATGAGTGACAGGCAATACTACTAGGATGGGCTCAAGATGCTTTATAATGATATTCACACAGGTAAGTGTATCAAAAAATAACAGGAATTCCAGTAGAGACAGAAATGTATGTGGACTCTCTCATCCCTACTATCACACAAGACTACATGCAAGGTGGTAACTCAGATGTGTACTGTGTTGTGTGCTCCAGTAGAAGACCCAAAGGAACAGATCTAGGTTTTATATAGGGTTTTATAAACAAGGAATAGATGTGGCATCTGTCATTTAACTGGCAAGGAGATATGGTCAAGGAAAATGACCAAGAATAAAGAGAATTCTCTAAAAATTACCTAATAAGGAGTCAGGAAGACCTATTCTAACAGTTGTAGGTTCTAGAATACAGAGACCTATAGAATGAGGAAATCAAGATTATAACCGAGCCACATCAGCAAGCTTACAGAAGAGTTCCAGTAGTCAGTTTTAATTGGTAAGGCTAAGCCTTAAGCCTACCTGTATACTTGGAGAGAGCCCAGGTCCAGAAGAGACAGGCCATACAAAAAAAAGGGGGGGGGGGTGGATCTTGTCTTCTCTTGAAGAGCTCACATTCCAATGGGGTAGATAATGTGAAAATAACTTAACAACATACAGGGTAAGTGTAAGGTAACCTTAGACACAAGACAGGGAGTGAAGTTGGAGTGGGGAATAGATTGAGATTGGCCTCCTGAAGACTTGAGCTGAGTCTTGAAGGAGGCCAGGGAAAGCAGGAGGTATAGATAAGGAGGCAAAATATTGCAGACCAACCAGTCAAGTCAGTAAGCATGTATTAAACAAGAACATAAATTTAAAAATACCTCAAAAGACCAAGCTATATCAATCGATGCAATGCATTTCTTTTATTCATGAAGAAAATAGAAATAAAATTTTTGTTTTGAAGTAAAATTATAATATCTGCTTGTGATCATTTGTATTTAAAGTATACTTGTATAGATAGGAAAAATTATAGTAAATTAATTTTTAAAAATTGTCCTAATTGATAGGTCTGTTCTTTCTAGTGTTCATTATTTACTATGTGTTGGACATTGTACTGAGTGTTGGGAATACAAATCCCCAAATGACCTTGAAGAACTTACATTCTAAAGAGAGGAAGATATCACATGAAAAGGAGAACAAAGTATGACTTTTCTGGGCACTTCCTCAAAATGGAGGTTCTAGGTAGAACTCACCAGTGAGAGAAAGGGATCCCCCAGGATGGAGGGAGAGGCAACTGAGACATGACGGTGAGTGGGATTATGGACAGCCAATGAAAAGGCACAGTGAAGAGTAAAAGAAAGGTAAAAAGAGTCCCTATCCTCAAGGATCTCACATTCTAATGGGAAGACAACAGACTTCTCCATTGTTATTGTGTCAACAGATAGCTGCCTCAGACCCTGAGCATAAGTCAACAACTAACAATGTTTTACTCTTCTTCCACTCGTCTCTTCTTACTGATCTCTTACATGGCAACATCTTTGAGAGCAAGTAGCTGCTTTCCACCCAGGGAATTGGGAACCCTTCATTTTAGGATGAGCCATAAATTTGTATTTTAATTCCAAATGTTCAGGTTATACTCTTACCACCTCCCCTTCTCTTCTGTGTGACATTCTTCCATTCTCTAACCTCCTGACCCAGGTAGGGTTTCTCCTTTATGTCTTCAAATTCTTTTCTGCTCCCTCATATCATCAATGTTCCTGTTCTTCTTGGATTTGTTGTTTTTGAAGCATTTCATTGTCTTTTATAACCAGGAGTTTGGTGGGTTATCTTGCTGGTGCAGTGGATAGAGTACTGGGTCTGAAGTCAAAAAGACCTAAGTTCACATTTAACCTTAGTTACTAGCTATTTGATCCTGGTTTGCCTCAGTTTCTACACATGCAAAATGGAGATAATATTACATCACAGGGTAATTTTGAGGGTTAAATGAGATATTTGTAAATTCCTTAGCATAGAGCCTGGCACCTTGTAGGTACTTAATAAATACTTGTTCCCCGATCTTTCCATCAATTTCCTCATCTGTAAAATAGGGATAATAATAGCTCCACTTCCCAGGGCTGTCTTGAGGATCAAATGATACTTTACAAACCTTAAAGGACCATATAAATGTTAGCTATCATCATCATCGTTCCTCAAGCCCCTTCTCCCTTTTCCTATAGGAAGATCAGACTGAACTTTAAGCAGAGTCAGTCAATAAATACTTATTAAGTGCTGACTATGTGCAGGTACTATGGTAAACACTGGGCCTGCAAAGAAAGGTAAAAGTAATTTACTGTCCTCAATGGTCTCACAGTATAATGAGGGAGACCACAAGAAAACAAATATATACAGACAAGTTGTATACAGATCAATAGGAAGTAATTAACAGAGGGAAGACACTAGAATTAAGAGGGACTGGGAAAGACTTCCTGGAGAAGGTAAAATTTTAGCTGGGACCTGACCATGGCTGAACCACAAACATTGCCCACTAGCTCCAAGTCACATTAAATTATTCTCTCTGGGTAAGTGGTTCAGCCCTTGTCTTTCCACTGCTTCTGGGTATTTATAACTCATCCTATTACATCTTTGTTAACACCTTTATCCCTTTTTATCACCTCTTTAAACCTTTACATCCTCTTATCACCTTCTTTACACTTTTATAGAATGTTATCAACTCACAACAGCTTGAGAACCACACTCAACTTCTCTTAACTTTTAATTTGTCTAATGCATTTATTTTACTCATTAAAAAGAAAATCTTAGCCTGCCTTGCCTTCTTCTCTTTTGGCCTTCTTATGCCCAAGAAGCAATGTGGTCCATGGAAA
This sequence comes from Notamacropus eugenii, assembly GCF_028372415.1. Taxonomy (NCBI): domain Eukaryota; kingdom Metazoa; phylum Chordata; class Mammalia; order Diprotodontia; family Macropodidae; genus Notamacropus; species Notamacropus eugenii. Next base: position 103,972,771 of record NC_092875.1, read on the forward strand.
GACCAATAACTTTGGAGTTTAGTAGCTGGGTTGACTCTGTCACTTACTACCCATGGAACCTTGGATAAAGTAACTAATTTCTCTGGTCCTCAGTTTCTTCATTTATAAAAGAAATAGGTTGAAATCTATGATATCTAAGGTCCCTTCAAACTCTAGTTATAATATCTTTCCCCCTTCAGACTGAGTCCTCCTTCAACTTGAATTTTTTTCAATTTTTTGACTGATTTTTCCTCCAATTCAATCTCTACTCTTTCTTTCAAGTCAAACCCCACCCCACCAAACCTCATCACCATCAAAATATCCTCCTACTTATTTGATTTAAGTCTTTCTCATTCTCCAGGATCCTCTGCTACATGAAAGCTGTAATCTGGAAGAAGGTAAACAATTACAGGGTACTACAGAGGGGATTGGGTTCTTCCAACCTACAGGTCTCCAAACAAAAAGACAGAGACGGCAAACTAAATGACTTCTGTGTTCCTTTCCAGTTCTGAGATTCAATGGTTCTGGTGTCAGGTGTCTATGACCTCCCTGGCTTCCTTAATGTCCCAGTTAAAATCCCATCTTTTACTGGAAGCCATCCCCAATCCTCTTCCAGTGCCTCCCCTCTCTTAATTATTTCCTATTTATCCTGTGTAAATTTCTTGCTTTGCATATATTTGTTTGCATGTTATCTTCCCCATTATATTGTAATGGGAGACTAGATTGCCTATCAGGGACAGTCTTTTGTCTCTGTATGCTTAGTGCTTAGTACAGTGCCTGGCCCACAGGAGGCACCTAATACATTTTTATTAATTTGTTGATTACTATTAGTAAATAGAGTTGGAGGTCTGAGGTTTAGAAAAAGATCTGGGCTGGTGATGTGTCCCCTTTCAAATTTACCTCCTATGGATATGATGCATATAGGTTCAGATTGGTAACTCTATTCACGAAAAAAGTCAGTTTAGGAAGAAGCTTAATTAACTGGACAGATATTCATTTTCCACTTTCTGTTCCTCAGTATTGATTACATTAAGAGGATCTTGTTCTATGCCCCTTCAAATCTCAAATGATTGACAGACATTCCTGTAAAAGCTAGGAAGAGAAGGGATGAAAATACTCCATTGTCTTTATCCAACTTTCCCCCCCCCCAAAAAAACTACAATAATCTGAAGCTGTCAGCTGTTAATTATGATATTGCAAGGGGATGTAGGATTCAGGGACACCCTGAAATGCCAAAAAAAATAGAGAAAAATAGGAGGAAAAGGTAGAACTTTGGTGAATCCTTAAGTAATATGAAACAGGATAAAGAATCATAAGATGAACCAGAGAAGTTTAAAAGGTGAGAAGAACCAGGAGAATATTGTTTCTCATAAGGCAATAAATGAGAAAATATCCAAAAGTAAAGGATGACAAAAAGAGTTGAAACTGCAGAGGGATCAAGGAAGATGAGAACTTGTAAAAGGACAGTGGATTGGTTATATGGTTATGGGAAAGAGAAAGAGATGAGGAAGAGAGAAAGATGATGGAGAGAGATGAGAGAAAAGAGAGAGAGAGATGAGAGAGATGAAGGAGAGAGATAAGAGACATGAGGGAGAAAAATGAGAGAGAAAGAGAAGAGGAAGAAAGAAAATGAGAGATATAAGAGAAAGAGAGAGAAATGAGGGAGAGAGATGAAAGAAAGAAATGAGAAAGAGAAAAGATGAGATATATAAGGGAGAGAGATGAAAGAGAAAGAATGAAAAAGAGAAATGAGGGACAGAGAGTTATGAAAAAAGAGAGATAAGGGAGAAGGATAAGAAAGAAAGATGAAGGAGAGAGATGAAATAGATATCAGAAAGCAAGAAAGACAAGGGAGAAAGAGAGTTGAGAGAGAGAAATTAGGGAGAGAGGTGCAAGAGAGATGAGGAAGAGAAAGATAAGAGAGATAAAAGAGAAAGAGCGATGAGGGAGAGAGATAGGAGAAAGAAAGAAAGAGAAATATGAGAGGAAAAGAGAAAAAGATGAGGAAGAGAAAGATAGGGAGAGAAGAAGATGAGAGAAAGAGAGAAACATGAGGGAGAGAGAAATGGGGGAAAGAGAGATGAGAGAGAGAAGATGAAGACAGAGATGAGGGAGGGAGAGATGAGAGAGACAGAGAGAGAAGGAAGAAAGAGAATCATAGCAAGGAGATGAGGACAGGTTGGAGTTGTTAAAAAAAAAGAAATTTAACAATGAAGGGAAGGAGATAGAGCATCAAGTAGAAGACTCGAGGAAATGGTTTTGTTTTTATCTTTGTAGAATAGAGAGTAGAACTAGGACATTATTCTTCATTCCTTTAACCCTCTGACTTATATATCATGGGTCCCCTGCTTGTGCAACAGGCAGCTTTGTTCCTCATCCACCGGTTTTCCCAATAAATTCTCTTTTCTTGGAGAAGTCCCCAGGTAAATTGCGTGCCTTGGTCTGTCTGCCTTATGGGAGGATAAATAGTGAGAAAGTGCATAGAAAAATTTTTAAAAAACTGATGACTTTCCTAGACCCCAAAAGATTTAGTGAAAAGTATTCACAGTGGGAGCCACTTTTTTCTGCCTAGAACTGAGGAAAGAAAGAAATAAGCAGGACCTATTCACCCTAATTTCTCAAAGAGTAGGAAGTGGGGGCTCTTTGTATGATAGGGTCAATAGAGGAGGAAGGTGCCACAGCCACCTAAAGAAACACTTTGTATTAAAATATAGATTTTAAAGGATTAGAAATTATTAAATGATGCAAAGCAATCTGACATTGGAACCTGCCTGAAAGAATTAGCAAATTTCATACTACCTGGAGGCACTTTGGTTCTGACTCTGAAGTAGCACCAATGAGAGTTTAAGACCTTTCCTGCTTTCCAGCCTGCCTCCCTCCCTGCTACAGGGGGAATGCATAGAAGTTTGAGGTAAGAGAATTCACCTAAGTTTGCATCACTTGTTCACACCAGTCCATTCTATAAGATTTATTCCACACTTTCATCTGCATTAATAATATAACCATGGTAAAGGACCTGGATGTCTTTGGGTATCAGAGAAAATCAAGGAGAGAAATATTTCAAGTTTAGCATGATGTATTTCTGGTTGGTGATTCCTGTTTTCCCACCACTGCTTTATAAAGATCAAGAATTGGGGAGTCAAGGTAATATAGCAGATCTGTGTACTGCCTTAATGCTCTTGTTTTTCTCCTTTATGACCTGCTGAAATCTAAGTGATGGAAAAAGAGCTGCGTTAAAAACTCAGCAGGTCCTATTGAAAAAAGAAAAAAAAAAGGAATAAGTGCTTCATGCCCACACAACCTCAAAGTTATGCATGATTTTTACGTCTAAAGGGAGGAGGAGTCATTTATCTGTGCCTCTTCCCTGTTCCAGTCCAAAAGTCCTCATTTGTACCATGCTGCTCTGAAAGTCGCCATTAAATTTTGAACAGCTCTAGTGACATGTGATTGATGGATGAACCTGAAATGCCCTTCTCCCTCCCCTCTTCTTATTAAAATTCTGTGCAGCTCCCAAGTCCTACAACTTTCAGGCAGAGAAGAAGCCCCTTATATTCATATGTTTGTTGCAGTTAAAATGCATTTTATGACTACTATTTCATCTGAGACTTACAGTAGCTCCATGAGAGGCAAGGCAAGGAAAGTTGTCCCCATTTAAGAGATTAGGACACTGACTCTCAGAAAATTAAAATGACTTTCTCAGTGTTACCTGGCTGAGTGGAGTGTAATGGGATAGGATGGAAGGGACAGGTTATATACACTTCACACACACACACACATGCACATGCACACATGCACGCACACAGAAACTAAAAGTCTGAGCAAACATCAGATTTGTGAAAAAATATATGTCTGTTAAGTAGTGGAGCCAAGATTCAACCCAGGTCATGACTACATTCCTAATGTTCTTTCTTTTATACTATATTTCTGCTACTGATGCAATTTTTGTTGTCATTGTAAATGTGATCAGAAAAGCAAGTGATCTAGTCAAGTAGCAATAATGATGGTATTCATAGAACAATTTAAAATTTCCAGAATTCTTTGTTTCAACATTCTTATATAGTCCTTATAAATGTCTCTTGTTTGATTATCACAACAGCCATCATCCCCATTTTGTGGATGAGTAAACTGAGATTCAGAATTTGTCTACAATGACTGTTATTAAGTGTCTAAGTGAGGATTTGAACCTAGGCTTTTGTGACTGCAGGATAAGAGTTTTAACCATTATACCATACTGTCTCTCATGTAAAACTGAGGAATATCAGATGGCTATCTAAAGTGTTATACTGACACCCAAAAAATATAAGCAAAAGTAAAGGAAGCCCCCCCAGTATACTGAGTATATCCTCGATGGAAGATTATGGGTGAAAATGGACAAGAAAAAAATTTATCTGTCTATAAAATGTAACTGCCTAGAGAACAAGAAGGTATTTCATTCATTTCTTTGTATCCTCATAATGTAACATGGTACATGGTATACAGTAAGTGTTTGATAAATACCCTATGACCATTATTGAGTGAAGCAGTCCTTACAGAGAAAAAGAATGCCTGTCTTGCTACTACCAATGCCAACTGCTGACCAGTGGCCTCCTATGGGTTAGGTGATTCCAAAAGTCATGAGAGAGGCAGTGCCCATCAGACTACCAATTCTGTTTTTATTCCAGCATTTTCAAAAGCAATCCCTGTGGACATGCAGGTTGGAAACTGCTTCTACAGGCAGTATTGCCATAGCTACTGAAGGAAAAGAAAGTCCTCACTATCAAAGTCCTTGGTACTGTCAAGAGGTTCAGCATCAGAAACTGATAGGATTTTAGGACTGGAAATGACATTAAAGATGATTACCATCTGCTTTGCCACTGTACTCTAAAGACCGTGGGGCCTTTCCATCTGACTTGCAGTTGAAACATTCTACAGGTGAACTCCTTAAGATCATTAATTGTCTTTTCTATCTGTAGCCCCAGTGATTAGCACAGTGTTTTGTACAGAATGAACAGTTAATGAAATTTTTTAAAAATTCATTTGGTATAATTGATACTGACTCACTGTATGAAAGAGTGGAAATAAGACTTCCTGAGATCAGAAATCTAAGGTCAGTTCCCATTTTTGCAACCTGTGAAACCTTGAACAAATCGCTTAACCTCTTTAGACCCTAGTTTCTTCCTCAGAGAAACTGAGGCTTAGGAAAGACTTCAATTTAGAAAGATCAAGGTTATTCATGACATTCAGGGTTATCACCAGTTGTTCTGAGTTTTGTTTTGCCACTGGAATTCAATGACTCTGGAAGAGAAAATGAAGCTGACAACTTTGTGCAGCTCTGTCTCATTTAAATCCAGTTTATGGATGAGTCAACATGTATCACCCTTGTGGTGTCATTGGTCCTCTTTGAGAGTAAACGACAATAATGACAAAATGTGTTGGTTGCACTAGATGGTCTCATATAACATCTAGTTCTAGATTTCTGTTCCTATGACAGCTAGGTCATGGTAGTTAAAAAATAAGTCTCGGGTACAAACTGAAACCAATATCTTGGTAGAAATTTTGTTTTGGGACTTGTGCAAATACCATCATGAGTGACATTTTATTTAGTCAGTTCCCAAACTTCTTACATCTAATACTTGGGTCCTCATAGATTAGCCATGTCTTCATACTAACTCTCAGGATCTTTTGTTTGACAGCACTGAGTTTATACATTTATAGGCCAGTGTTCTTTTATTGACAAGTTGCTCTAACGTCTCATTATTTTGGAAAGGTGGGCCATGCTAGTAGAGTGCACATTCTGACCAGAACAATCAGTTTGTTAAAGCATTGAATAGGGGCCCAGTGATGGGCTGACTATGTGTCTGTAATGCATGGATATGTCTAATTCAAGGAGCATCATCCATAGAAATTAGGTCAGCGGGTATTGAATATTTTTGGTTATAGGAAACCCAAAAGATAAGCTACTAAAGGAGACTGAAGTCAAAATTAGCAAAGTTACCCCACTGATAAAATAACAGATTTTTAAAAAAATTGTATGAAAGAGGCAGAGCCAAGATGGCGGAGTAGAAAGACGCACATACACATAGCTCTGAACTCACAACCCACAGAACAGCTACAGGGGAGCAACTCATGGCAAATTCTGCACCCAGAGGCCACGGAATATTGGAGCGAGGGAGATTTCTGTTCCGGAGGGACCTGCAAACCTCTCGTGGGGGGTCCTTCGCGCTGCGGACTGGGCACTGAGACTGGGAGCTGAGGGCAGCCCTGCAGCGGCCGCGGCACCGAGAGGAAAAGATCCGAGCGGCCTTCGGGGACGGGACCTCCAGCGGCCACGCGGGTCCCTCCACCCACAGAGGGACCTGCAAACCTCTCGCAAAAGGTCCGTCGCGCTGCAGATGCGGAGCCCAGCCCAGACCTGCTGCAGCCACGGCACCAAGAGAAACAGACCCGAGCAGGCTTCAGGGACAGGATCTCCAGCGGCCACACAAGTTCCTCCACCCACAGGTGACGGGGGTTGGTGAGAGAGTCTCTTTGGCAGGTCGAGAGGGGAGTGGGGTGCCCCCATGATTCGGGGCCCCCCCCAGGGAGGTAGAAGCTGAGAGGCGGCTGCAGAACAGGGCTCCCCAAGCGGGCGGGAGCCTGGATCCATTGTGGAAGGTCTGTGCATAAACCCCCTGAGGGAACTGAGCCTGAGAGGCGGCCTTGCCCCGACCTCAGCACCTGAACTTAATTCTCACACTGAATAGCAGCCCTGCCCCCACCAAAAGCCCTAAGGCTGGAAGCAGCATTTGAATCTCAGTCCCCAAACGCTGGCTGGGAGGACCAGGAGGCGAGGTGGGTGTGAGGAGAATATTCAGAGGTCAAGTCACTGGCTGGGAAAATGCCCAGAAAAGGGAAAAGAAATAAGACTATTGAAAGCTACTTTCTCGGAGAACAGACATTTCCTCCCTTCCTTTATGATGAGGAAGAACAATGCTTGCCATCAGGCAAAGACACAGAAATCAAGGCTTCTGTGTCCCAGCCCACCCAGTGGGCTCAGGCCATGGAAGAGCTCAAAAAGAATTTTGAAAATCAAGTTAGAGAGGTAGAGGAAAAGGTGGGAAGAGAAATGAGAGACATGAAAGAAAAGCATGAACAGCAGATCAGCTCCCTGCTAAAGGAGACCCAAAAAAATGTTGAAGAAATTAACACCTTGAAAACTAGCCTAACTCAATTGGCAAAAGAGGTTCAAAAAGCCAATGAGGAGAAGAATGCTTTCAAAAGCAGAATTAGCCAAATGGAAAAGGAAATTCAAAAGCTCACTGAAGAAAATAGTTCTTTCAAAACTAGAATGGCACAGATGGAGGCTAAGGACTTTGTGATAAACCATGATATCACAGAACAAAGAGAGAAGAATGGAAAAATGGAAGATAATGTGAAATATCTCATTGGAAAAACAACTGACCTGGAAAATAGATTCAGGAGAGACAACTTAAAAATTTTGGGACTACCTGAAAGCCATGATCAAAAGAAGAGCCTAGACATCATCTTCCATGAAATTATCAAGGAAAACTGCCCTGAGATTCTAGAACCAGAGGGCAAAATAAATATTCAAGGAATCCACAGAACACCGCCTGAAAGAGATCCAAAAAGAGAAACTTCTAGGAACATTGTGGCCAAATTCCAGAGTTCCCAGGTCAAGGAGAAAATATTGCAAGCAGCTAGAAAGAAACAATTCAAGTATTGTGGAAACACAATCAGGATAACACAAGATCTAGCAGCCTCTACATTAAGGGATCAAAGGGCATGGAATAGGATATTCCAGAAGTCAAAGGAACTAGGACTAAAACCAAAAATCACCTACCCAGCAAAACTGAGTATAATACTTCAGGGGAAAAATTGGTCTTTCAATGAAATAGAGGATTTTCAAATTTTCTTGATGAAAAGACCAAAGCTGAAAAGAAAATTTGACTTTCAAACACAAGAATGAAGAGAACCATGAAAAGGTGAACAGCAAAGAGAAGTCATAAGGGACTTATTAAAGTTCAACTGTTTACATTCCTACATGGAAAGACAATATTTGTAACTCTTGAAACATTTCAGTATCTGGGTACTGGGTGGGAGTACACACACACACATGCACACACGCACACATACATAGAGACAGAGTGCACAGAGTGAATTGAAAAGGATGGGATCATATCTTAAAAAAAAAAATGAAATCAAGCAGTGAGAGAGAAATATATGGGGAGGAGAAAGAGAGAAATTGAATGGGGCAAATTATCTCTCATAAAAGAGGCAAGCAAAAGACTCATTAGTGGAGGGATAAAGAGGGGAGGTGAGAGAAAAACATGAAGTCTACTCTCATCACATTCCACTAAAGGAAAGAATAAAATGCACACTCATTTTGGTAGGAAAACCTATCTCACAATACAGGAAAGTGGGGGACAAGGGGACAAGCAGGGTGGGGGGGATGATAGAAGGGAGAGCATGGGGAAGAGAATGCAATTCAAGGTCGACACTCATGGGGAAGGATAGGATCAAAAGAGAATAGAAGTAATGGGGGACAGGATAGGATGGAGGGAAATATAGTTAGTCCTGTACAACACAACTATTATGGAAGTCATTTGCAAAACTACACAGATTTGGCCTATATTGAATTGCTTGCCTTCCAAAGGGAAGGGGTGGAGAGGGAGGGAGGTAAAGAAGTAGGAACTCAAAGTGTTAGGATCAACTGTAATGTTCTTACCACTAGGAAATAAGAAATATAGGTAAAGGGGTAAAGAAAGCTATCGGCCCTACAGAACAAAAGAGAAGACGGAGACAAGGGCAGAGAGGGATGATAGAAGAGAGAGCAGATTGGTCACAGGGGCAATTAAAAAGCTTGGGTTTGGGGGGGGAGGGGATAAAAGGGGAGAAAATTTGTAACCCAAAATTTTGTGAAAATGAATGTTAAAAGTTAAATTAAAAAAAATTGTATGAAAGTAACAAGAGGTTTTAATATAGGAACAAGTCTTTGAAGTATAAACAAGGCAAATGTGGTCATGGGATGACAGAGTTAGAATTATCAAGAGTCATAGAAGCCATCAAAATCAGTTCCCCCATTCTGTCGATCACAGAACTAAGACCAGTGAAGTAGGCAATTTGCTAAGGGTCATAAAACTAGGAAAAGGTAGAAGTCTTGTAGAGAGAACCCAGGATCTGAACCAGGCCTTCAGACTTGAATTCCATTACTCTTTCTCTTATACTACCACAGAATCACCTTAGTTCCTCTAACAATTATAGGTAATGACATAGCACTTTTAATCTACAGTGTTTCATAGTTAAATGTAATCTTTCCTTAGAACATATTACCGATAGTCACCCAGGGACTTTCTCCCATGAACAGAGAGAACATTGCTGGAAATGTTTTCCCTCAAACAAATTAGGACTGTATGGAGAGATCCTGCCCAGTAATGTTTTCTCTCTCTGCCTGGATCCCAGGCTAAAAGGGCTTCCAGGACAATTACTACATGAGTAACTGTTTGCCAACTTTGATGGGCACTTTTGAAAATGCCCTGACTGCTGCCTTTGCTCAGAAGAGCAACTCAAGCTATGTGTCAGTAGAGGAGACTTATCTGTTTAGGCAGGCCTTTGACTGACTAGGTCATTCAATGCCATGTCAGACACTGTTGAGACAAGTCCAAGAATTCCTCTCTAATCAATATTGCCTATTTAAAAGGGTCAACAATACCCATTTCACTTTCCTTATGATCCACAGCAGGGAAGCAAGCAGAGAATAAACGTCTTGTCTTGGGGAGCAAGGTAGAAGAGAATATGAACAAAGTGGAATGGAAAAAAAGTATAATATTCTGACAAACAAGGTACATGAAACCTAACATGCACTTGTAGAATTTTTTAGTTGGAAGAAACCATAGATCATGGAAATACACTGTTCAGGATGAAAGAAACCTCAAAATAAAAATATTAGAACATAGAATGATAGAGCTAAAAAGGGTATTAGAGCTTATGTTTAATCCTAGCTTCCTAGGTTAATGGTAGGAAAATAGAAGTAGGCAGGTTGGTTCAGTTTAGTCAAAAGCACTCTGCACATAGAGTCAGTCACGATTAGATATGAATCTTGCCTCTGACAGCTGCTAGCAGTGTGACCTTTGTAAACCTTTCTCAACTGTAAAACAGAAACAATAATTCTGGCATGCCTACCTTATAGAGTCATTGTGACAAAAGTGCCTTATAAACAATAAAATCAAATCTAAATGGGATTTATTAAAATTAGAAACATAAAATGTTAGAGCTGGAAAAAATCTTACAGTATGAAACATCAGAATGAAGATCATAAAATATTGGTACTGAAAGGAATCTTAGACAATCTAACGCTAAAACATAATAGCTTAGATTTGGGAGTGACCTTAAAGGAAATGTAGCTAAACATCCTCTTGTCTGGAGAAATTCTAGAATCTCACAACCATAGATTCTTAGTGCAATGGGAAGACTGACCAAAGAGGGACCAGTCCTTATCATATGTACAGATTCATCCTTCCTGAAAGAAAACATGGGCAATATTCCCTGCCTACTAGCAGTCTAATATGTGGAACTTTAGAATCTGGTTTCAGCCATGATGACCTTGGGTTGTGTGTGATGATGAAAAAGTTTTCTGACTGACTGGGTAGCTAGAAGGATTGATAATGCAGGAGCAACTGCTCAGGAGCTGAACGCCAAGCAAAAGTTGTAAACAGACTCTCTCTGTCTCTCCATTCCTCTTTTCTCTCTTCTTCTCCCTCCCTCCCTCCTTCCCTCCCTCCCTCCCTCTCTCCCTCTCCCCCCCTCAAATTTACTCTTGATTTCTGTGAACTGCTGGGTGGAGGAATAGCAACAAAGTGGTATTGACTAGTTGATTAGTTTTATGGGAAGTCCACTGATAGCAGCTCTTGAACAATTGTGTTAGAAATGTCAGACACTCAGGGTTACCTGATGACAGGACTCTCAGGGGCCAGGAGCCAGTCTCTCTCTTTGGGTGCAACCCACTAATCCTAATAGACTAGATGAGAGAGTGAGCCCAGATGCTAGATCAGGACTGGAAGAGAACCCAGAGGCTTATTGGTCCAACGTGTAGCTGAATAAGAGTCTTTTCTAAATATCTCTACAAAATTCCTACAAAGCAGTGGCCTGATATGATATACACAAAACCAAAGCCAGGAAATCTTGTGTTTAAGTTTTACCTCTCTCATATACTGTTTGTATAACCCTGAGAAGTCTCAATCTCCCTGTCTGAGACAATATTCTAATACTCCATGTTGCAGAGGAGCTGTCCATCTCCATCATCTGTCCTTTTAAACTCTTCCTTTTCAAAAATTCCCCATTTTTATCTGGAGAAGTAATCAATAAAATAGTCAATCAATAAATAAACATTTTTAAGCACTTACTAGTATCAATCTCTGTGATGGGTTCAAGGAATCCAAAGACAAAAGTGAACAGTCCCTGATCTCTTCTCTCTTTATGCTACTTTCACTTGATCTCATCAGCTCTTGTGGATTTAATTATCATTTCTATGCTGATAATTCTTAAGTCTCCACATTCTATGCTAACCTCTCTGCTGACCTCCAATCTCACATCTTCAACTCTTTATTTCAAATTGTATGTCCAGGAGACATCTTAAACCAAGCATGTCTAAACCTGAGCTCATTATCTTTTCCCCTAAACTATCCCACTCCCCTTAAACTTTCGCATCCCTGTGGAAGACAACACTATCCTCCCAGTCTGCTAGTATCACAGCCTGGGTATCATCCTTGACTCCTTGCCATCTCTCATTCCCCCATATTTAATCTGTTTCAATAGCCTATTGATTTCACCTTTTCAACATCTTTCATATACTTCCCATTTTCTCACCTAACACTGACAGCCCTCTGGTGCAAAAACTCAACACCTCAAGCCTAGACTACTGCAATAGCCTAGTGGTGAATCTGCCTGTCTCAAATCTTTCCCTGCTCCAATCCATCTTCCACTCAACCACTAAAGTGATTTTCCTAAAGCAAAGGTCTGACCATGTCACCTCCATACTCAAATAACTCCAATGTTTCCCTGTCACCTCTAGGATTAAACTTAAATATTAAAGATAAATGAAATATAAATTAATAATGATTGATAGAATCATAACATTATACAATGATGTAATGTCAATGATTAACATAAATTAAATTTAGTTGATTAGATATAAATTAAGTATAACCTTTTTTGTATTCAAATCACTTCCATAACCTAGGGTCCTCCTACCTTTCCAGGACCCTTACAACTTATTCTGCTCCACGTGCTCTTTGATCCAGGGATATTGGCTTCCTTGTTGTTCCTTAAAAAAAGAAACTCCATCTTTCATCTTCAGACACTTTCTCTGGCTATCCCCCACAGCTGGAATATTCTCTCTTCTCATCTCTGCCTCCTGGCTATCTGGGCTTCCTTCAAGTACCTACTAAAATTCCATCTACTACAGGAAGCCTTTCCCAAGCCCTCATAATTTTAGTGCTTTCATTGTCAATTATTTCTTATTTTTCCTGTATGTAACATCTTTGTTGATATTTGTTTGTTTATTGCATCCCATGTGAGCTGCTTAAGGACAGGGATTGTCTTTTTGCTTCCTTTTTGCATCCTCACTTCACACAGTGCCTGGTATGCAGTAAGTGCTTAATAAATGCTTATCGACCAACTTCAAGGTTTTTTCATTCTAAGACAGAATGATCAGTTTCTTGAAAGTTTTGTATTACCACCGCTTGTATATTCAATCTGTTAAACTTTAAAGAAGATAAATCCATCTTTAGCTATATTTCAGTCATGATTCACAATCTGCAAAGTACCTATGATATCTATATTATGTAGTCAAATTTGCAAACTTGAATTTTCTAGTTTATCTTGTGCATTAGCTACATATTCTACGTATTTCTGTATAGGCATCTGAAACCAACAGTTTTACTGTTGCCTTTTTTCTTTGTTTTGAATACTGTGGATTACCAATCCTCTCAACTGATAGTTTTCTTCCTATTATACCAACTGCTTTTTTTTTTTTAGAATCTTGCTTGGTAGATAATTATAAGCAGTTTTTCTCTTCTTTATTTTCAATTTAAAATTCTATCAGATTTGGAACTCTCTCACCTTCTTATAAACACATATTTAACACACACACATATATACATACATACATACATATGTATCATGTTTTAGATTTATCCAAATAGGTATACTTATAAATAAATGCATCTTTACAAACATATACACATAAATACATATGCTTATATATTATGTGTATGTATTATGTATCTGCGTGTGTATACATATACCTACATATGTGTATGTCTATGTGTGTATAAAACTCTCATTCGACATATTCTGTCCCTGGTAAAGAGCACATATCTAAAGCCTTAGCCCAGAAATGCAAATTTCCCTCTCCCAAATCATCACCCTAAACTTGAATTTGACATATATCATTGTCTCTTATATCTGCAGCAATGAAGATGTTAATCAACTGTTTGCTTCCTAAATCAATCTTTCCCTTCAGAAGTATCTCCCTTTACTTGACAGTAGTGACAAAAAAACCACTTATGTATCGAAAGTGTTCAGTTTCCTGCCCAGGATTTCATAATGCCTAGATATACATTCTAGATTGCTTTTGGTGGAATCATTTATTCTCTTCCAAACCTGTCATTATTGAGAAATCCTGTGCAGCTGCTCATTGAAGATAATACTGGATGGATGGATGGATGGATGGATGGATGGATGGATGGATGGATGGATGGTTGGATGGATCAATATATGAATGAATCAGTGAATGAGAGAATGATTTCCTGGTGAGGGAGCTTCATAAAGCTTCCTCTTAAATACCCCTAATTTTCTAAGTAACTAGGACTTAACTCACCCACTTTTTCTCTAATCAAATCTATGGCCACATTTTTTTGACCATTTTGTACCAGAAGAACTCAGTTATCTAAGGGGTGTGATAAGGAAACTGAGTTACTAAGAGGTGAAGTTGTCCAAGGTCACAGAAGTAGCAAGTAGAACAATCACAATTTAAGCCCAGGTCCTCTGACTCCTAAACAAGCACTACTTTGACTAAACTATCTTCCTAAATCTGGACCATGAAATGAAGTTCTTTGTCCCTTGCTTAGTAGCATTTGGGAGTAACACCAAATGATGTTGCAGGAGGAGGTCAAGAGCATTACAGAAAACCTTAAAGATCTGTCAGCTTTCTGAGAAGCTCCAGGGTCTGGCTGACCCCATTCCTCTGCCAGAACATGAGGGATCAACCTGTCTGAGGATGAGCTGCAACCTCAGGCTAGGAGACATTGAGCGCCAGAAGGTGTGGGCTCATGGAGCCCTTGGCTGTATTGGATTTCATATTTTGAGATACTCTTGATTTGCCTGTGAGACTCTCAAAGGCATCTCTCATACCATCATAGCCTGGGGCAATGGGGAAGTTCGAAGGGTGAAATCGATTTATTGACTCAGACATTAGAGGAGGAGGTCTGATGCAGCTCCTGATAAAGACTTGATATTGACTTTTGTACTGAAAAACAAAATGTGGTTTCTTTGACTTAGAGAAACGCAGGCTATCCCTACTGACCTGCTATATTCCAGACAGTTTAAAAACCATGGGGTTGGTATTTAACAGGAAACATTTCTTGGGTCAGTGGTAATGTGTTTGCTGCTTTCCACAAATCAGCAAATCAGGACCAACTACATGATGTTATTGGAAGGGAGGAGGAAAGGCTCTGTAAATAAAAACATAACCTCCCAAGTGTTCCCAAAATGTCCTTCCCTAACCTCAGGCATCATTAAGAGAGGCATAGTGTCCAAAATGGGGGAAGTCAGTGTATAAGTAAGCACCCCAACGTACACAGGGGGTCCTGCTCTCACAGGTTCTTATATCTGCTTTTCTAAAGGGAAAGCAACTCTCAAGGGTCAACAATCACTTCAATCGTGCATATGCATCATTCATTTACTTCAGGGGAAAAAGTCAGCACCCTGAGCTTCAGAGAAAACAGAGAAATCAGAATCAACAGACATGCTTCCAATTGTCTGACCATTACATACATACATAGTTACCAGAGAGGGAAGCACCAGCATCTGGGGTTTCAAAGCCAGAGGGCTGCTTAGTGGCTTCTCAGAGTCACCTCTGGCCAAACAAACACTTCCAATCAGTAAGCCCCAAAATAAAAACTCACCAGAGATTATTTATACACTTTTTAGAGCCAGAGGTTATCACAACCCTAGAGACTTCATTAACAAAAGGTGTGGACCTTTCTACAAATCTTCCCAGGCCCATTAATGGGTGGGAAGATCTTCTTTAATCACATTATTCAATCAGAGTCACTTTATACTAAAACAAAAACAGCTACTTTGCTTGCCCTTATAGTCAGTCAAGCAACATTTATTAAGTACTTACTTTGTGCCAGGCACTGTGCACTGTGGAAATTTGGGGGATACAATTCAAAGCAAAAACTATTACTGATCTCAAAGAGTTCACCTTTAAATAGGGGAAACAATGTGTAAATGATCACATATACTATATACGTATACACATGTGAGTATGTAAATATATATGTAAATGTGTGTATGTATATGTGTATATGCATGTGTATAGATGTATGTGTGTATACACACACACACACACAAAATACATGGGAGGCACTCTTAGAGGAGAAGATACTAGTGACAGAGGGATAAAGAAAAACCTTCTTCAGAAGGTGGTATTTGAGCTGAATCTTGAGAAAACCAGGAAAAATAAGAAACGGAAATAAAGTGGAGGAATGTAATACAGTCAATTCAAATGCAGAGAAGCTGGAGATTGAATATTGTGTGCAAGCAAGAATCGGTCAGTCAGTGCAGCTGGATCATAGAGTGTATGGATAGCAGTAAAGTATAAAAACGCTGAAAAGGTTGGAAGTGTCCCGGTTTGACAGAGGTTCAAATGCAAACCAGAGTTTATATTTTATCTTGGCAATAATGAGGAACTAATGGAGTTAACTGAGGAGGGAGGTGACATGGTCAGACTCATGCTTTAGGAAAATCACTTTGGTAGCTGAGTGGAAGATGGGCTGGAATGAGGAGAGACTGGAGTCAGGGAGAACAGTGGAAAGGATATTGCAGTTATTCAGGTAAGAAGTGATGGCCTGAATTAGGATGGTGGAGAGAAAAGGATCTAAATGAAAGACTGGGAAGTGATTGGATAGGTGAAGTGAATGATAATGAGAAGTCAGGAATGATGATGAAGTTGTCAGCCTCAGTGACTGGAAGAATGGTGGTGACCTTAGTAGTAATAATAAAGTTAGAAAGAGAAGGGGGCAGGGAGAAAATCAATGAGTCCTGTTTTAGACATGTTGATTTTGAGATACTTATAGTCAGTGCAAGATGTGCAAAAGGCAATCAGTGATCTGGGACTGGAGAGATGTTGGGCTGGATATATAGATCTAGGGATCATATTATTATTATAACCATAGGAACTGATAAGATCAAGATTGATAAATAAATAAGAGAAAAGAAAATAGGTCATGGTTAATGAACATGGAATGAATGAGATCTAGCGAATGAGACAAAAGAGGAGTGGTTAGGCAGATAAGAGAACAAGGAGAGCTATGTCGTGAAAACCTAGAGAGGAAAAATATCCTAAAGGAGAAGGCAGTCAATGAAGTCAAAGGTTGTAGAGAGGTCAGGGCAGATGGGGATTGAGGAAAGGCCAATCAGCTTGGCAATTAAGAGATCGCTGATAATTTCTGAGAGAGCAATATATGTTAAATGATAAGGTTAAGAAGCATATTGAAGTATTTAGGAGAGAATGAGAAAACAGGTTCAATGTAGATGGCTTTGTCAAGGAGTTTAATTAAGAAGGGGAGGAGAGATATGTGATGATGGCCTCAGGATATGATGTGATCAAGTGAGACTTTTTCTTTTAAAGAATAAGGGAGACAAGGGTGTGTTTCTATGAAGCTGTGAAGGAGTGAGTCATTAAGGAGAGCTTGAAGATTCAAGAGAAAAAGTGCATAATAGTGATGGCAATCAGTTAAAGAAGACAGCAGGGGCATGGTTCAAGGTTGCATTTGACAGATTGGACTCCACAAGGAGAGAGAATACAACTTCATCCTACACAATAGTAAATGAACGGATAGTTGGACAAAATAAATAAATGATGTGAGATAAGGAGGCCTTAATTTCTGGTGAAGTAGGAGTCAAAAACCTCATCTGGTGATTAGGGCAAGTGTGTTATTGGAGGCCTGAGGAAAAATGAGAAGGACTGAAATATCAGACTCTAGATAGATTTTTTTAGGAAACATTTTGACAAGCCGACTGGGAGTTTCAGTTTCCTCATTTGTAAAATGATTGCAGTCAGACTAGATAATCTCTAAGTTATCTCCTAACTGAAAATATTTGATCCTTATAAGGGCAACTAAATGGCTCAGTGGATAGAGTGCTGGGCCTGGAGTCAAGAAGATCTGAGTCCAAATGTGGACTCAGATACTTCTTAGCTGTGAGACACTGGGAAAATCACTTAGCCCTGCTTGCCTCAGTTTCTTTTGTATAAAATGAACTGGAGAAGGAAACAGCAAACCACTACAGTATTTTTGCCAAGAAAACCCCAAAAGGGATCATGGAGTCAGAAATAGCTAAATAATTCAAGTGAGGGCAGCTAGGTGGTGCAGTGCATAGTGTGTCAGCCCTGGAGTTAGGAGGACCTAAGTTTAAATAGGGGCTCAGACACTTATTAGCTATGTGACCCTGGACAAGTCACTTAACCCTGTTTCCTTCAGTTTCCTCATCTATAAAATGAGCTAGAGAAGGAAATGTATCTTTACCAAAAAACCGTAAATGGGGTCATGCAGAGTCAGACACAACTGAAACCATTCAACAACAAAAAAGGCTTAAGAATTCAGAGAATGATGACCAAGTCTGTGAGAGGAACAGAGACTAGGCCACATGTCAATTAACTGAAGGACCTGGGAATGTTCTGGCTGGAGAAGAGAAGTTATGCTGAGGACACCAAAACCATCTTCAAATATCTAAAGGTCTATCAGTGGAGCCGAAATCAACTTTCTCTGCCTGGCTCCAGGGGATAGAATTTGGAATGCCAGATAGAATTTGCAAAGACTGAAGCTCATTAAAGAAAGATCTTTCAAATAAACAAAACTATCCACAAGTGGAACAGAATACCTTCTCAAAGAATGTGTCTCCCACTCTGGAGTTCTTTATACAAAAGTTCAATGACTAATTTTTTCCCAATTTTTTTAACACTTTTACTTAAAATTTTGAATTCCAAATTTTATTCCTCTCTCCCTTTCCTTCTCTCCCTTCCCTGTGATGGTAAGCAATTAAGATACAGATTATATATGTGAAATTATGTAAAACATTTCCATATCAACTATTTTGTACAAGATGACTCGAATGAAAGAAAAAAAGAAAGTGAAAAATAACATGGTTCAGTTTGTATACAATCAATATCACTTCTTTCTCTGGAAGTAGGTAATATGCTTCGTCTTTAGTACTTTGGGATTGTCCTGGACCATTGTATTGCTGAGAATAACCATGTCAATGATCACTTTTCTAGATATTACAGAGAGGATTCCTAATCACGTTCAGCCTGGACTATTGCAGTTGCCCTAAGAAGTGCTTTAGCACACTGCTCCTCTGTGATTCTTTAGCTATGGTGTCTAAAAATTCCACAGTTCAAGATGCGTTCTTTTGGTTTACAGCATTATATGTCTGGAACCTCCCAGGGTGGGGGGGAAACTTTCAGTATTTTAAGATGATAACCCTAAGGAGTAGTATCCATTGATTTAATGCGTTCAATAAAATATATTAAATGACTGCTATGTACAAGGTACTGTTCTAAGAGTCAGGGGCTAGCATGTGCTGGCAAATGTTTACCAATTAGAGGTAGGCTTTTGGAGGTAGGAGAGGGGTGTACGTATGATACAAGCTTTATCTGTATTATTAATATTTTTCCATAATTTTCTTTAAGTCTAGATAATCAACAAAACAATACAACAATACATGGTTAGTAGCAATAGATAATTGCTGACGTATAAATGCTCACACTAAAAATTAACGATCAGCTCTCAGGAGCCTATTCAAACTAGTTTCAGCTCACCTTTGGCTAATGGTATTGCTTTTGTCTTTGAGGAGCTTACAGTCCAAAAGAGGGGACACAAAGTGTGCCTGAATAAGTATGAAATGAGGCAGAATGTGATCAAGACAAAGGAAAGAGACAAACTCGGTGGTCTAAGAAAATCTTAGAAGGGAAAAATCAGTTTTTCTTGGGAAGATCAGGAAAGGCTTCATGGAAGAAATGTTACCAGAGGTGGACCTTGAATAAAGAAAATATTGAAGGATAGAGATGATTGGGGAGCAGGGGGAAGAAGGAGGAGGAAGGAGGGTGGGAGACGTCAGGCAAGGAAGAAGGTCCTAGCACAAACACATAGTAGAAGGAGGTAATATGATGAGAAAAGAGAATAATTCATTTTAAAATGAAATTTTCTCTAGGGAAAATAAAAGAATAAACTCAAGAGAGAAGGAAAAATCAATTTCTGTAGAATGAAGCATTCCCATGGGAGGGCAGGTCTGTGGCATAATGGGGTTGGGAGGGGCAGGTCCTAGAAGCAGAAATAACCAAATCCTGCAATTGAATTGTATCTCCGTAATGATTCTGATCATCCCATCCTTTCTACTACCATAGCTACCATCACATTTCAGTCCTCTCCTCCTACCATAACTCCTCATTCTATGGCTTTATTACTTGAAGGGAAGTCTAAACACCATAGCCTATCTATATAGGCTATACAAATCAACTTCAACCAACCTTTAAAGCTTTATTTTATCCAGCCTCAGATACTTAATAGATGTGTGACCCTAGACAAGTCACTTAAGCTCTGTTTGCCCCAGTATCCTCATCTGTAAAATGAGGACAATAGTTCCTGCTTCTCCAGATTGTTGTGAGGATCAAATGAGATCATAATTCTCAGTACTTAGCACAGTGCCTGGCACACAGTAGGTTCTATATAAATGTTAGCTATTAGTGTCTCTATCATTGCTGCTGCTGCTACTACTACTCCCTTACATGACCTATTTAATCTAATTGAACTAATAGTCCCTGAACTCATCCATTGATTTCCTGCCTCCAAGTCACTGAAAAGACACAGGTTTCTTTTTTCTTTTTCCTTAACCAGAAATGTACTCCACTCCCCCTTGCCCATGCATATACTTTCTACTGAAATCCTAGCCATCCTTAAAAGCCTAGTTTAAATGCTACCTCCTCACTGAAACCTTTCCTCATTCCCTTCAGAGGTCCCTCAGAGGACCTCATGGTATTTTTGTGACAGTCATGTAGGTTTTAGATAATAGTGGTGTATGCAACTAATGGGAATCCCAGGTTGTACTTAAGATGCAACTGTAACATTAGCATCCCACGTTGGTGCCTGCTCTGTTTTTGAAAGCCTCCAGAAAAGATTGTCACTTAATAAGTGAATTTAACTGATAATTAAACAGCAAGAGTTAGAGTGTAGAATCTCATCACTAAATAGCACTATACTCAAGCCAAAATCCAAGTTCTTTTTTTCAGGATGTCCCCGAAGTATCTACAAGGGTCAGAGTTTCTTAACGTGGGGTCCATCAACTTTTTAAAAACTATTTTGATAATTGTATTTAAATATTAATGATTCCCTCTGTAATCTTTTATATTTAATTTTATGCATTTAAAAACATTATCCTAAAAGGGAATCAATCCATAGGCACCATCCAAATGCCAAAGGGGTCTGTGACACCAAAAAAGGTTAAGAACTCTAACCTCCTAAGGCTGCATAACCATTGACCACCAGACAGTGAGTGCCTGCAAACTCTCAGGCTCCCTCTCTTCCTGCCAAAGTGAGCTCAAAGGTTTTGTTGACAATAGATGTTGGCCTCGATTCAATATTGATCTCTAGGTATGAAAAGAATATGGAATGCTGTCCTGAAATATTGAAATGATAGAAATTTCAATTGGCTCACCCTAGCCTCTCATCATTCTTCAAACTGAATCACTCTTCATATTTATATTACACATGTAATCCAAACTGCAGCAATTCACATTTTAAAACAACTCCATTCCTGCTCTGAGCTTGTTTTCAGATATATCTATCAGGCTTCCATAATCTCCCTGACAGTTTCCTCTGGTGGTGAAACCCAGGATCGCACTAACTCCCACGGAGATAAGGTGGGTTATTGGCACCTCCCACTGTCCTTTGTACCTCTCCTGTACACTTATATTCCATTTTGTAGCTATTTGTGCTCACATATCATGGAATAGGAAAGACAGCCTAGCAGAGGGAGCAGGGTACCCTGAGGGGGAAGGAGGGCAGTATGTGCCAGGCAAGACCATCACCATCACTTTGACCACCTTCTCCTCTCAGACCCAGTTGGAGACAGCTCAAGACCTCAAATCCAAGAGACTTAGAACCTAACCCTAAATTAAGCCCTGAGCTACCATTCTCAAAAGGAACACCTATGGAGAGGCAGACTGACAACTGCTCCTGCTGATGCTAACTCTCGATCTTTTGAAAGCCCAGAAAAGAAAGGTCTTCTAACCAAAGAAGTCAAATGGTCCAACATAAGAAAATGATGTCATTTTATTATTGAAAATAACATTAAAGAAAAAGTGTAGCTAAACCCTGAGGACTATGAGATCTTTCTATCTGACTTGCACCTGGAACTTTCTATATATGTTTTCTCCGTCATCAGAAAATGAAAGATTTCAGAGTAGAACTGTTTTAATTTTTTACTTGTATCCTCAACACAGTACAATGCTTAATAAATATACAGTAACCACTTAGTAAATGCTTTATTCATTCAGTCATTCATATTTTATTTCCCCTACTATATAATCTCTGAGGTCAAAGATTTTGTCTTCATCTTTTTTAGAGTCAAGAAACACTGTATCATAGATATTCATATATATATATTATATATGGAGAAAAAGAAAGAAAGCTACATCATAACTTCATTAAATATTTTAAAAGAATAGCAAGTTGTACATTTAAAGATTTACAGTTTCATGTACATTCAACTGTTAAGGAAATGTTTGTGTTATTTCATAAATGAAAAAATAAATTTTGAAAAAAGAAACATTTTGTCAAATACTTGCTCCTGGACTTATCTCAGGTGTGACCCTGAGCAAGTGATTTCAACTTTCTGAGCCTCCCCTTCCTCATCTGCAAAATGGGCACAATAGTGCTATTTGTACAAAATAGGGTTGTTATGAGAACAATGCTTTATAATTACAAGAATTATAATAACCCTTTATTATATAATATAATTATAATAAGTTATAATTTGTTATAACCCTTGATCTTCAGAAAGTTCCAGATAAAATGTGAGCCATTTGCATTTTGCATAACCATAGGCATATAGAGTACCAAATATAGGTATATTGGCTTGGGTTAAATTGAATTAGTCTGAGAAGATCCTGAAACTAAATTTTGTATAATTCACAACTTTGCTCCAGGCTATCCTTCACCAGGCCTAAATGACTTTTAGCAGCCTGAGGCTATATGCTCTCTAATTCCCTATTTCCAAAATTCTCCAGGCTGATACACTTTGTTTTGCACCAGGCTTCTGTCCTTCAAAAACAATTCATCAAAAATATATTAAACACCCTTTATATACAACATACTGTGCTAGGTTTGGGGAATACAGGGATAAAAATGTAAAATAGGACCTGCCTTGAAGGAGCTTATGCTCTCCTGGGAAAGAAACAAGTACATACGCAGAGAAATAAACCCAAGAAGGGAAGAACCCTGATGCCTGGGGAGATGTCTCTTCAAGGTGATGCCTAAACTGAGCCTTGAGGGAAACCAAGGATGGCAGGAGAGCCTGTTCAAAGGCCCAAAGGGTAGATGAAAGGCAAGTATTGTAGATAGGACACTGGACTTGGAGTCAGGAACACTTGATGGAGATAAACCATGAGCCTGAATGAGAGCCTTGGGAATAGAAATGCTTCAAGTTCAGCCTCCAAGCCTTCCCACTGGGAAGTAATATTTCTAAAGATGAAGTCTGGCAAGTAGTTCTTTAAGTGATGTAGCCACAGCTCTTTAAGACCCAGAAAAGGCAGTTCTTGCCACCAAAGTTCTTGGCACTGGTCAAATGGTTCAATATAAAAAACTGGTATCATTTTATGAGTGGAAATAATGTTAAAAAAAAAAGGAGCAACTGTACTCTGAGGACTATGGGACCTGTCCATCTGATATGCAGCCATAACCTTCTTTGTATGTTATCCCCACCATTAGAATTCAAGTTCCTTGAGAGCAGTCATTGTCTGTCTTTCTCTTTGTATCCCAGAACTGAGCACTCCCCTGCACATGATAATCATTTAATAAATGCTTCATTCATTCATTCCTTCCTTCAACTTTCATCTTACACATCTACTGCAAGAATGGCCCTGCACAAGTCATGAGCTACATGTTCCTCGATTTCTTCATCTGTAAAATGAATGGGTTAGTCTTGATGGTCTCTAAATTGCCTTTTAGCTCTCTATTATTCTATGAATTGAATTAAAGTAACATAAAGCAAGTCAGTGAGAAAAATGATTATTTTTATTATATTATTTTATTATTAATTAATATTTAGTAATATTAATTATTCATTATATATTATATAATTTTATTATACTAATTAACTAATTATTTTTTATCATATTAATAACAAAGTTTATATACAGGACCAAAGGTTTTTTTTGGTTATTAATAACCAGTTATTAGATTTTTTTTTTCTCTTTTTAATTCCTCATTCAGTGCCCAGTCCTAGTGAAGGGTAGGGCTGACAATGAGATTTTCTCCCTCAGTCTTCTCAGTCAGGACCCCACCCAAGTTTATTTCTGATTAAAGGGTAAAGAGAATCTAATCTAGGTAAATTCCGCCCATTGTGTTCAATTTAAAGGGTCTCAGTGGAAGTGAATCTCTTTGTCCAAGAGCAGTGACATCATCAAAGTCAAGATCCTCCAGTCCCTCATTAGAATAAACCCACCTCTCACCATAATATTCATTCTCTCATTAATTGTTAACTAATTAGAATAGATTTTCACCCAAAGGGATATTCTCTTTTCCAAGGGTATTTAAACATTAATGGCTTCCATGCTGGGTCTTTGATTTTCTGAGAGAACCACTAAACTCAATTTATTGATTATTGTCTAGCTTAAATAATGTGATTATTAATTACCCAGAAACTGTGTCTCTCGGACTTTTAAATCATTTCATCAGAAAACAGAATTTAGAATCAGAAGACCTAGGATGGTATTTCAGCTCTGTGGCCACTAACACACTGTGTGACCTCAGACTACACACATTTTTTTTCCCTCTGATTTTTTCTTAGTTTCCCCATCTGTATAATCAGGATTGCAATCCCCTGTCTCTACCATAAGGCCCACTGTGAGGAACAAAAAGATAATATAGCAAGAAGAAAGCCCTTTAAAATTATAAATGCTAAATAAATATAAGCTCTTATCACTGTAATCCTGGACTAGTCCCAGCACCTTTCTAGGTGTGATCTGAAGACGGGAGGGGAAGGGCTGGCAGAAAAAGCTACTAGCTGAAGGATACCATTGAAATGTGGACACCAGCCCCTCTCTTATCTGTTTCACATTCGCATATGCAGGTTACTGTATTTGTAATTTCTTTTAGGTGACCTCCTTATCTACAATTAGGTTACACACACAAAGTCTTCTATGACCGCCACGTGGGGGTTTTTCCAATTATTAACAAGGAATCAATGGAGCAGAGTCTCCAACCCAGGCCATTCTCCCAAAGGAGGATTCCTTAATGTCAGAGAAGCCATTTTACTTGCAATACAGAAACTAAACACAGCAATAGATTAGCTACGATGCTACTATTTTCCTGTAAAGAAATCCCCCAACTAAACACAAGCTTGATTAGCAATTACAGATTTTGTGTCTAATCCACTGTCAAGGGTTGAATTTAATTTTCTTATGATTTCATATTCTGGGTGTTGAAAGGAGAAAAAGAAATGATAGTTCTGCCTCTTACAATTTATTCATTTGTTGATTCATAAAACATTTATTGAGACATGCCATAAACAGAACAAAATAGTAGGCACTTGGGGCAATATAAAATTCAGATAAAACTCAGTCCTTTTCCTTAAATGACACTGAGGCACTTCATAGAACTTGAAAGTTTGCAAAGCTCTTTAAACACATTATCTCATTTGAATGCCATCTCAGCCTTATATAGAAGGTGGTACTGTTATCCCCATTTTACAAATGGGAAAACTGAGAATCAGAGAGGTTGTGTGCTTGTCTAAGTTCTAAGTCTAACTAGTAAGTGTCTTTTGTGGGTTTCAAACTTGTTTCTTGTCTCCAGATTCACTAATTGATCCCTCATGACAAACTATGACTCCCATAAAGAGTTTATGGTCTCATTGTGGAATGACATGAACATAAACAAAAAATGCATCATAATATAAAGTAAATGTGTTATTTTATCTAGTCCCAAACACTAAATACATTATAGAGAGATGTACAACAGAATGAGGGATGACAGCATAGGTCATCACTACCTGGACATTCAAGGAAGACTTTCAGATATTGTACCTTAAATTATAAAGATAACTAAAGAAAGGGAGAAAGAGGAAAGGCAGGAAACATTATTAAAAACATAGGAAATAGGATGAGGAATGAAATAGGACATTTTCAAGAAGAACAGAGAAAAAAGTAATATGAGAAAAGATTTAAAAAATAGCCTTGGCTGTAGACCTATACCTTAACATCATAAACTAATATTAACTCCAAATGGATAAACACCTTAGACAAATAAAAAGTTATCAAATTAGAAGTACAGAGAAGAAAATAAGTATGGATAAGGGGAGAGTTCATGACAAAACAAGCAATAAAGAGATCACATAGCACAGAATGGACAATTTTGATAAAAGTAAAAAAGTAATTTGACAAACAAAGCTAGTGTTGCTGAAACTAAAAAGGAAATAGAGAATAAAAGGGGGAAAATCTTTGTAGCAAGTCTATTTGCTAAAGAGCATATATCCAAGTTATGTAAGGAACTTTTTTCTACTTTATGAGATTCTGAGAGATTTCACAATTTAAAGGATTCAAAGAATGTGAATAGGCAGTTTTCAAAAAAGAAATGCAAAATATCAACAAGTGTATTTTTTAAAATGTTCCAAATCACTAATAGAGAAATGCAAATTAAAGCAACTCTGACATTCCATCTAGCATCTATCAGATTGCTAAAGATGACAAAACAGAAAAATTACAAATGCTGGGGGAGACTGCAAGAAGATAGACATAATCATACATTGTTGGTAGAGCTGTGAATTAATTAAGTCATTTCAGAAAGTAATTTGGAATTATGCGGGAACAATCAGTAAACTATGCATGCCCCTTTGATCCAGAAGTTCCACTAACTAGGAGTACATTCCAAAGGGAAAAAAGACAGAAGAAAAGGAATCATAGGTTCATAAGTATTTAAAGCAGCTCTTTTCAGGGTAGCAAAACTTTGGAAACCAAGAGGATGCCCACCTATTAGAGAATTACTAAGCAAATTATGGTATATGAATGTAATGGACAGTTACTGCACCATAAGAACTAGCAAAATGGACAGTTTCTGAAGAAACTGGGAAGACCTCTGTGAACTGAATCAAGTAAAGTAAGCAGAACGAGGAGGACAATTTATTCAATGATAACCATTGTAGAGAAAAACAACTTTGAAAGACTGGAGATCTGGGGTCAATGCAAAGACAAACCTTGATTCCAGAGGACTGAAAGTGAAATATGCTACCTACCTCTTCCCAGAGAGGGGATGGACTTAGTCTCATCTTGTTGCATTCTGTCTTACTGTACTTGATACAGGCCCTCTCCTATGGCAGAAATACACCCTTCTCATAACAACCACCTGTTGAAATAATTTATTTTTATTCAAAAATGTATTCAAGCAAAATTGATAAAAGAACAAATTATAATTTTCTAACCATGCAAATCTTAACCATAAAATAAAATGACATAAAATAACCTAAATAACCTCTGTACTTCATTTGATGTCATGATTTTAGGCCATAGATTTAAACATTAAAGGTCATCTAATCTAATCCTCTTGTTTTCTAATTGAGGAAAATAGGGCTAAGAGAGGCTGAAGGACATGACTAAGAATACACAGGTAGGAACTGGTAGAACCTAGATATTTTTAAGCTTTCACTTTTTTTATCAGCAAGAACTTATTTCCTTTTTTCCTACTTCTCAATACTCTCTCTCATAACTACTGAAAAAGAAAGATTGAACTAGATGACCTTTAAGGTCCCTCTCAGCTTTTAATCTAAGCTCTTAGATTATTGCTTCCTATCCTAGACATGTTAATGTAATGATCTATTCATCTGACTAAATGAGCAACGTAACATGACCCAGTGGGAGGCTGTAAGCCACCACATGGGGTCTGTGCCAGGAGTCTGAGATAGTAATGATAACAAATCTCATTTGTCTATCATGGTTTACAAATAATGAAATGTTTTCTTCATAACAACCCTGTAAATTAGTTGGTGCATGTTATTTTTCTCCATTTTACAGATGGATAAACTATGGAAAGAAAGGTATTGTGAATTGCTTAAGGTATTAAATGACCTCTACCATTCTTTCCAACACATATTCTCTGATACCATGATTCACAGGGCAGGGACTATCTGTCAGAAGGGATAGCAGATCTGAACATTATCATTAAAATCTGAAAGCAAGAATAAGCAGCTTATCCCTTTGCTATGCCCCAGTTTTCTGATATGGGAACATTCAAAGGGCAAAATAGAAAGCTTTGGAGGCACTTAAGTGGTACTTGAAAAGGGGGGTGGAAGTGGGGAGGGGAGAAAAGGGGGAATCATACAGTGGTAATTCCACACAATCATCTTACAAGCTTTGTCCTCTTTCTGCTTTCAAATCCCTGTCATTTTAAATTCCCTGGATTCTAGCTGTGACTGTACTTCCCAAATCTAAGGACATATTTGCTGAGAGTGGAGGGTCCTTTGGATCTGATTGAATGGTCTTAGCTGCCTCTTGATCCTTATTTCCCCCAGTTTCATACATTCTGAGTTTGGTTCAAATGGTTTCAGGATATCTGCTACAGCAAGTTCCCTGGCTAGATTTTGTTTACCTCAAGAGGAAGCTCCTTCAAACCAGCTGATCTCTCCCAAGTACCTAAAGCACCAACTTGTCATGGTGCTACAGGAGGATATCCTTCACTCACCTTTAAGCTTATGGTATTGTTTGGTTAAGTCAAAGTGATGGAGAATACAGAGAGGATTTAGGAGTAAGGCAAGACTTTCAGTGCAGTGAAGATGTTCTGATGACTTTCCCTAATATTTTCCTATTCATCCACACCTTGGTTTACAGTTGCCATGCTATCCTGTTCTAGAAGGAAATTTTAAGTATTTTTCCTGTGTGAAAGAGGCAGATAGGTGGTTCAGGGGGTAGAGTACTAGGCTAGGAATCAGGAAGATTAGAGTTTAAATTTGACCTCAGACATTTATTAGCTATGTGACCCTAGGCAAGACACTTAACCTTTGTTTGCCTTAATCCATTAGAGAATAAAATATCAAACCACTCCAGTACCTTTGCCAAGAAAACTCCATGGACACTATGGTCTGAAGACCATGAAGAGTCAGACAGTACTGAAGTACAATAATAAATCCTATATGAGAGGGAATATGGTAGAAGAGATAGTATACTGGACTTGAACTTTATTTTCACTAATCTCAAAATGAAACTGAGCACTTCTTTCAATTACAAATGTATGCAAATCAAGTCAGTAAGCATTTATTAAGTCCTTATGATATAGTTTAGAGGTGATGAGAACTCCAAAATCTCAGGGCACAGGGCAGTGGCACCCGGAATAAATTCACACACTCAAACAATCTTCTAGTCAAATGGTAAAGTTTACTATAGTATCAATAAAGCAGGTGAAGTTTCTAGGGAACCTGCAAACATATGAGGATGATGCTGATGCTTATTTACAAAAGGGACAGTGAAAGGAATGTCAAGTAGGCTAATTTGGTGATCTGGGTGGATTAAGGAGAGATCAGTATATTTAAGTAGTCGGGGGTGGGCCAGGTGCCTTGGGCTGAAATTTATAGGAAAATTTGGGGAGTCAACAGAGATAACTTTGTTAAAGGGACAAGATAGTTCTGTTTATGCAAAGGTTTGCCAGAGGTATGGTCCTTGGACAGTTACCCTGTGCCTGAACTGACAGCTTTTATCTGAGGAATTACAGGGTCAGGCCTGTGTGTTGCTGGATTTCTTCCAGACATGGTCTTTTCCTTTAGGGGTCCAGGTTCCATCACCCCATCAATTACATCGTGCCAGATATTGTCCTCATCACTGGGAATTCAAATATAAGCAAAAAGAAAGACAGTCCTTGTCCTTGGAGACTCTACATTCTAATGAGAGGACAACATCTAAGAGGGAGTTGAAGGCAGGGGGAGAGGGGATGGTAGAGGTGAGTCAATAGTCCAGTAAGGTGAAGAGTGAAGGCGTGAACATGGGTACCCTCCCTGAATCCATCCTCAAAATGGCATTTCTGGAAGGAAGTCAGCAATTACAGAAAGGGACAGTAGAGGGATCTTCCCAGCTGAGAAGGCCAAAGTGTTATTCTGAGAAGAGGCTGTGGACTTCACTAGACTGCCAAAGGAGTCAACACAAAAAGTGGTTTAAGGACCTCGACTCTAAGACTCTAAGTTAGAGGATGTTATGACTAGTATAAGTAGAGGAAATTGCTATACCAACAAAAGCAAATGTCCTTGATTTATGCCATATATAACTTCCCAAGAGTATTCCATGTGTTTATGTCTTGGAAGGCAATGGATTATAATAAGAAGATTGTTAAATTTGGATTAAATAGCCTTGTATTCAAATTTGGGGTCTGTCACTGACTATATACATTAACAAGTCATTCCACCTTACTGAGCCTCAGTCTTATCATCTGCAAAATTGAGAAGATATACTTCCTCTACCTGCCTCACAGAATGTGTGAGTGTGTGTGTGTGTGTGTGTGTGTGTGTGTGAACTTTGTAAATTGTAAAGTGTTTAGGAATCTGTACTATTACTATTGAGTCAATGCTCTCAAGTTTTCTGGATGTCAAGACACATATTGTATCACTGGAGAATGGTCTGGAATGATTTCCTACCTCAGGATAAAACAAAGATATTTTTCTGCCAGAATCCTTTTTAGAATCTGACATACTTAACCATTTTATTGTGTGTACAGAGGGAAACATGGCACCCACCTCTTTTTAAAGTAAAATATTTTAAAGATTAAAATTATCCTAAAGGTAATTGATGCTTTCAAGTGACATCCTCCGTTAGAATATGTTTGAGAACAGGACCAAATAACTAAATTAAAGAGCTGCTTTCTTCTGATAATAGGGAAAGACAGTTTGAGCCTACACTATTCTTTTATTAAGGGGCACACTCTCCACAATTTATATTCTGATTATCTGACTGAGTATGGAAGGTAGAAACTTGCCTTCAACTCTGAGGGGGCAGCTCAGAAGCAGCCTATAGAGACACCAGTAAGGACAATCTTTGCTGGACTGCTACACATGACCAAAAGCAGTGACATGGATAAGGGAGACTCATACAGTGGCTCTTCTCTCTCTCTTCCAGGCCAATGGCTGTCACTCTGTAGGATCACAAGATATAGAATTGTAAGGGTCCTCAGAGATCATACTGGACAACTTTCTTATTCTGCAGAGAAGGAATAATTGAGACTTAGAGAGGAAGAAACTTGTACAAGATCATAAAAGCAGTAGTTAGCAGAGGTAGGATTCAGAGCCAGGTATTCTGACTCCAAATCCAGAGTTCTTTCCACTACATCTGTCTGATTAGTCTGTCTGATTACCCAGGAGGCCACAATGCTTTTTTCTTCTGTCTTGGTGAATGGAGAGGTAAGAAGGTACCTAGGCTAAAATCATCCTTCTTCCTTTTCTGAGTAGCAGTTTTAACAATATGTCTCTTATCCTCTCTTTCTCTGTTTAATTGTCTCTACCTCGATATCTCTGGATATCTCTCTTTGTCTCCTACTCCTGATTTTTAATGAGTAGATTGCAAAAGATTCAGAGAAAGCGTGAGGATCCTTTTATCTCAAATTGTATACAGAGAATAAACTGAAGAAGAAGGAGAAACTCTTGAGAACAAGAAAGTGTAAAAAGTACACAGATTTTTGTCCTGACAGAAGGAATGTCAGCAGAGCCAATCAGATTTTGCATCTTCCTTTCCAGGTTTTCTAATGATAGCTTGAGTTACATGAGCACTTCAAGGCAATTTACTGTGACTTGGCATTAAGCATAAGAGTCAGAAATATAAATAAAAAGGGGCGAAACTGTTTCCCTCAGCTTCAAAGAAGCCTAGTGCTGGTAAGAGATGGATAGAAGTCAGTTGCCCCAACTTAACTAGGAATAAGAGCTGGAATTTTCTATTGAGAATAGCGAGTGAGTGAAGCAGTCTGAGTCCAATTGTGTATATCTGTGATACAAGGCTGAGGCTGATTAATAATGTTTTAAAATGTGTTTACTAGCTCCAAGGTATGTGAACTTGGATAGTCTTACTTTCAAAGAACAATAATATCTCCCCAAAGTAGTAGCGGATAGAGACAAAGGAGGCAGAGAGCAACAGTAGAGGTCAGAGCTTGAGGGGTTGCTTCAGACTGAAAAAGACAGAGCAAAAATGGCTAATAAAGAGTTGATGCCCAAGATATATGTAGAATTAGAAAAAAAGCCTCTCAGAATCCTCTCTCAAGTTTTTACACACACACACACACACACACACGTTTTTTTTTTAGTTGTTCAGTTGTTTTTCAGTCACATTCAATTTTTTGAAATTCAACCCCATTCGGGGTTGTCTTGGCAAAGATACTGGAGTGGTTTGCCATATTCTTCTCCAACTCATTTTACAGATAAGGACATTGAGGCAAACAAGAAGTGACTTGCCCGGGTTCACATTGCTAGTAAGAAAGAGTCTGAAGCCAAATTTGAATGCAGAAAGATAAGTCTTCTTGACTCTAGGCTAGTGTGCTATCTACTGGGCCACCTAGCTAATATACATGTATACCTACACACACACATACACACATATACATATACATATATACATACATATATATATATATATATATATATATATACGTGTGTGTATATATATACCTAATACACTTGTTTTCCCTCCCATTTAAATGTAAAATTTTTGAGAATAAGGTTTGTTCTATTAATTATATTTGTCTTGCTAGTACCTAGAACAATGCTTAGCACATCATAAGTGCTTAATAAATACTTACTGATTGATTGATAAGTATGGAGCTAGAAAGAGAGCATCCAGGTACCTTGGATTAGTTCAAGTTTCAAGGTTCAGATGAACTGCATTCCAGGGTTCTGAAAGATAGTCATTGTGATTATGAAGCAGCTAGGTGACACAGTGGATAGAGTGGCAGGCCCGGAGACAGGAAGACCTGAGTTCAAATCAGGCTTTAGACACTAACTAGCTGTGTGACCCTGGGCAAGTCACTCAACCCTGTTTGCCTCAGTTTTCCTATCTGTAAAATAAGCTGTAGAAGGAAATGGTAAACTGCTATAGCATCTCTGCCAAAAACATCAACCCCAACAAAAGATGGTGTCATAAAGAGTTGGACATGACTAAAATAATTGAACAAGCAGCTGTAAGTGATCCATTAGATTGTGAGCTCCTTGAGGACTGGAACGGTATTTTGCTCCTTTTTGTAGCCTTAGCACTTAGCACAGTGCTTGGCATATAGTAGACACTTGACAAATATTTATTTATTGATCTACTGATCTTTAAATTATTAGACAGAATGGGCACCATCCTATAGGACTGAAAAGAAAAGACAAATGTACTGAATTTTTTAAGAAGAGAGAATATCATCTGAAAACTATAAACTAGAGAGCTTAACTTTAATTCCAAGAAAAATTCCGGAACATATTACTAAAGACATTGTGAGTGAATATCTAGAAAAAGAAGCAGTGATCATTATTTGGTTTCCCCCAAAGCAAGTCTTGGATTTTGAGCTGGAATCTTGCTGAGTTCAACTATCACACTGTATCGTTGTTGGTCATCCTTCATTGTTGAAAAGGACCACATTTTATAGATTAAGAGACTGAAACCCAGTCTCCAGAGGTTAAGTGGCTTAAGGTCACAAAGTTATGAATATCAGAAGCAGAATTAGAACTGGGGTTGTCTGATGCTAGAGCCAATGCCTTTACTATATTGTCATGTGTTAGACTCACCTCATATTCCTTCTCACAATTTAGGTATAGATTTCTCTCTGTCCATCTGCTTGTCTCTGTCTCTGTCTCTCTGTTTCTGTCTCTCTATCTCTCTCTCTCCCTGTATCAGTTAGCACCCCAACATATGGGAGGGTGAGGGGGAGCAGCTACTACCACAGGTTCTTTGATCTGTTTCTCTAAAAGGAAAGGCAACTTTTGAATTTAATTTAATCAAGTACAGGTATCAGAGAAAATCAAAATCAAAATTTCAGAGAAAATATAGAGAAATCAAAAGTCAACAGACATGCTTTCAAAATGTCTGACCATTAACATACATACATCTTTACCAGAAAGAGAACATCTGGGTTTCTCAAAGCCAGGGGGCTCCTTAGTGGCTTCCCAGAGACCTCTTCTGGACAAACAAACACTTCTAGTCAGTAATCCCCAAAGTAAAACCTTATTCTCAGAGTATTTATACACTTTTCAGAGCCAGAGGGCATAACCCTCTGACCCAGTGCCTCAATAGAATAAACAAAAGATACGTGGGACCCTCCTACAAAACAACTCCCTTAACCAAGCTTCCCTCAATGGGCAGTCCCATCAATGAGTGGGGAACATCTTCACATTCAAATGGAAGCATTATACTTCTTGATTATACTAAAATAAAAACAGCAAAAGATCCTAATTTGATTGTCATCATACTTTCTTTCTCTACCTAGGTAGATAGACAGACAGACAGATAGACAGACAGACAGATAGATGATAGATAGATAGATAGATAGATAGATAGATAGATAGATAGATAGATAGAAAGACAGATAGATAGATAGATAGATTTAGATTTAGATTTAGATTTAGATTTAGCAGATCCTTTGGCAGTCTTTCATCATACTTCTACAGAGAAAAATAAGTGATAATAATTAGTTGGATTCAGAAACGAGGGTGACTGGATTCACAGATGAGTCATTAATAAATTGATGTCCATATGGAAAGAGCTCTCTAGTGGAGCATCTCAGGAATCCATCCTTGGTTGCATGTGGTTTAGCATATTTTATCTGTAACTTGTATAAAAGGCATTGTTTGTTGGCAAGCTCACCAAATTTGAAGATGGAACAAGGCTGTGATGAATAGGTATCAAAAAGAATGGCAGAGTCAGGATCCAAAAAGATCTTGACAGGCTAGAGCAGTGAAATTGAATGCCAGAAGTGTAAAGTCTTATTTTGTGCTCAAATAATCAGCTCGATGGATCCAAGCTAGATGGGGTATGGTAAGGTGAGGCAGCAGTTCAGCTAAAAAAAAGGTGAGTCTTAGTGTGTTACAAGCTCAAAATGGTTCTACACTGTGTTATTGTAGCCA
Source organism: Notamacropus eugenii (assembly GCF_028372415.1). NCBI lineage: Eukaryota > Metazoa > Chordata > Mammalia > Diprotodontia > Macropodidae > Notamacropus > Notamacropus eugenii. Next base: position 104,007,334 of record NC_092875.1, read on the forward strand.
AGAAAGCTGATGAAAACCTAAGGAGAGAGGCTTCTTGTGAGGGTTCATCACATCAAAGGAAGCCTCTCTGCTTAGGCTTGCATCAAAGCTAAGACAAATGGACTTAAAGTTCTAGAAGGACATACTGTGCTGATGTAAGGTCAGGGGCTCATCTTCCCCTCCCCACCTTGGTTGATGTAGTCACAGAAGATCTTCTATTTAAACAAATTGTTAAGGAGGAGTTAAAGTAACTGTAAAGGACGATCCCTTTATGAGGTGTGGATGTCTTTCTTTTTGAATCAAGAACTGAGCAAACAAATTTTCCAGAAGCACAAAAAATGTCACAACATGGAAACACATCATGGAGACACTATAAGGCATTTTCTTAAACTGAAATGACAGTAGTGCAAAAGGGGGAAAATTCACAGTGATAGCATTTATATATCAACTTGTGTTACAATGAATAAGGAGACAGAGAAATTCAATGACAGACTTGATAAGATCCCCTAAGTTAAATCGACATTTACCTTAATATTTGGTGAATTTAATAAAAAAGTGATCATAACAAGAGATGATGAAATATATATATTGGAAAATATGGCTCAGGAACAAGAAACAATAGAGCTCAAAGACTTATGAACCATGTTGAAATCCTATGCCTATTTATCATAAATACTATCTTCAAAAAAAAGTTGGGAGATGCTAGGCATGACAAGCACTAAATAACACCACAAAAAATAAATAGATAGCATTTTATCACTCAGAAAATGACTAGTGACTGAAATGGAAGGCATTTCCAAATCAGTCATCCTACATGGTCAGATAATGAACTTCTTAGATTGATGAAAAATGATGAGAGAACAGATAATGACACTCTTACAATGATGTATATAAATCACCATAACCTGGAGACCAGAAAAGCCCAGAAATCTCTTTAGTCAGGAAACACATAATCTCTTAGCAAGTAGAGAGATATGGTGACCAAAGGCAATTCTGGTTTAGGATAAGAACTTTTTTGTAAAATCTTATGATGTAAGATTATAAGCAGTATCACCTTACTGACTAATAAGAAGCAACTGAGGCCAGAGCTGAGCAGTAAGGTAAGTGGGGGACACCAAAAATAGCAACCAAGATAATAAATTTACATAAAACTTGGTGAGAGATTCAATTAGGCAAAGCCATCCTTTAGACATTTAAAGATGAAACTTAAAGGAAGACAATAGGTAGAAAATTGAAAATTCCTATAAAGATTACCACACTGAATTATTTTCTCCATCAGTATAATTTAATTTCACCATGTCAGCCATTGTCGCTATGAATACAACATCAAAAAAAAATAATCCCTACCCTTAAAGATGCTTACATTCTAATAGGGAAAAACAATACATGTTTTCTCATGTACTCAAATTTATGAGACCTTTGCATTTTGGGAGTGCCTTTGAATGATGATCATGACTCATCTATACCTTTCCATACTCAATGACCCTCAGTCCAAGTTCTCCCCAAAATTTACCACAGGTGATCCACCCAATGTGTTGGAGACCATCTTTGCTTTTTTTCCCTCAGCATTATCGGGATTCTGTGGAATTCTCTGACCATCTACCTGTCATCTTTCAACCCCAATATAAATTCAGTCTGTCTCCACTTTCTGTCTTGACTTTTGATGACATCCTTTACTCATGGAGTTCTATATGGATTATATGTTGGTTCTACCATGTACTTTCTGTTGTCATCTTTGTGACACATCTTTAATTCTTCAGAGGTAATAGCATTCCAAGTTCTGCTGGTATATAGAAACATAAGGAAAAAGTTTGTATTGAAAAGCTGGGTTTTTGCTATTGGAAAAAGCTTAAAATAGGCTTTGCAGTTTCCCAAAACAATCTAGCCCTTTCTCCATCTCCTTTTGAACTCAGAGTTCAGCTCATTATTTAACTGTATTATCTGTCCAGATAAACATATAATTGTTTACATAACAATAAGCTCTATGGGATAAGCCCTATGGGACACTCATTGAGATGCATGTTGAAGTCTTGATATATAGGAGGTCATCTTGACTGGGTTAGTTGGTTGTTGTCCTTCATTCTCGAAGAGGACCAAAATGACATCACCGTGATAACATGAAATTTCAGAGTGTCCAACTGTGGTTGATCAGACCAATATGATCTCGGAATGCTCTATTACAGGTTGGGCAAAGTTAGTCCATGTGAATATTTGGGGTGGTTACTTCAAATTTACCCATCCTACGTTTACTTTGCACTGTCTCAATTCTGCTTTGCTCATAGAGCACAGTACCCTTTCTGATGTGGGCACGCCATGCTGAGCAGTCCCGTGCCAGTGTCTCCCATGTTGCACAATCAAATCCAGATTTCTTGAGAGTGACCTTATATAGCTTCTTCTGTCCACCATATGATCACCTACCCCATGCCAGGACCCTGGCATACACAGGAGGGACTGCCATGGATCTGTTTTTCTGAAAGGAAACCAACTTTTGAGGGGTCAACAATTTACTTTAATCAAGCATATATATCATTCATTTAGTTCAGGGGAAAAAGTCAGCACCCTGAACTTCAGAGAAAATGCAAACAGAAAGACCAACAGAGTTTGCAACTATGTGACCATAGGTAATACATACATCATTACCAGAGAGAGAAGCACCAACACCTGCCCTTCCCAGGTAATAATCCTTTTATTGTGACAATCCTTGGCACACCTGGCCCAACCCTAGGTCTCTACTTCTAAATTCCTTCTAGACCCCTTCTATGTGGCCCATGTCCCTGATGTTCCCTTGGGACACCTGGCCTTAAGGATCCTTCTCTGTTACCTCCCAGTCTACTGGTCACTCCTAGATCCTTCTCACAGTCTTTCTATATATAAGATCCATCTTGACCCCCATTAAATTGCTCAAATTCCTTAAGAATCTAGCCAATGGTTCAGATTCAATCTGGCCAATATTGCAGATTTTTAGAATCATCCTCCCTGACCCATATTCTAATAAACCTTGTCTTTTGCTGAAAGAAGGTTTGGGTCAAATTCATTTGATGTGGGACCCATGTGTCACTATTCTGGCATCCCAGCACTCCTAAACTTCAATAATGCAATACCAACCTGAAGGAGCTGGGCTGAGATAAAAAGAAGAATCAGGAAGGGCATGATATCTGCCTTTTGATCACTCTCCAGTTCTTTTAGACCACATTGATTGCAATTCCACCGAAATTCAAGCTTTGCCCTGGGACTCTGAGAAATGTAATACATTTAGGGAAGAATAGGGTCATAATGTATAATAATCCTAGAAGGATAATGTGGAGCCTAAGTATGAAGGGCTTTAGGCACCAAAGAGTGGAGCTTGTATTTTTCATAAAGGCAACAGAGTCCTTCTGGATTTTCTGGACCTTTTGGAATAAGCAAATGAGTGAAAATGAGTTTATTAAATACTCTTTATGTGCCTGGCACTGTACTAGGCACTGGGTTTGCAAATATAAAAATGAGTCAATTCCTGTGTTTAAGGAGCTTACATTCTAATCTGGAGAGACAACATAAATAAGGGAGCAGACATCTGGGAAAAGTTTGCTTTTGGGGATTCACAGGGATAATGAGTTGATTCTTAAAGCAATAGGTTGACTCATCCTTTATAGAAGCAAAGGTAATATTGATTTGATCAATGTGCCCAGAGATTGATGTAGAAAGCTCAAGGTTGGTGGTGGAACAGGGTGCAGAGAAGTACTACTTGTGCAATGGTAGAGTAGATGTTAATACAGCCAAAGTTAAGTTAGATAGAGTGGGTTAAGTCAGTTTTCGTTCAATCACCAATCAAATCAGTTCAACCTCAAGGAAGGAATTATATGCTAAATAATCATAGGCCATGTATTTGAAAAATGTACAGTCTGGATGTCAGGAGGGAGACACATAGCTCCTGACAAATGACCTGGTCATCTTATTTTCTAGTCATACATTTCTCAAAGTGTTGAGGTTTAGGGGTACTAGGACCTGGCAATAGCGACACGTAGGTCCTGCCTCCAATATTCATTCAAATACTCAACCCAAGTCTTCTTTCAGCCAAAGACAAGATTTATTAGAACATGGGGCAGGGTAGGCATTATTCTACAGATCTGTAATATTGGTCAGACTGAATCTGAACCATTGGCCCGATTCTTAAGGAATCTGAGCAATTCAATGGGGGACAAGAAGGACCTTATATACAGAAAGACTGTGGGCAGGATCCAGGAATGGCCAGGTAGTCTAGAATCACAGGGAGGTAAAAGAGAAGAACCCAGAAGGGCCAGGTGCCCCAGGCAAACACCTGGGACATGGGCCCCTTGGAAGAGGTCTAGATGGAATCAAGGAGTGATGGTCTAGGGTGGGGCCAGGTACAGACAATGAGGGCCACAATGACTGGGAAGGGCCTGGTACTCCAGGTGACAGGGACCAGAGCCATATGACAAAGTTCAGGGGAAGTTTTTTTGGAAGGGAAAGTTTTCCAGGGCCTATACCCCATTTTCCCTCTTCAAACAAATGGTACCCAAATTATTTTTTGGGCAGAGGGTGAAGGTCTTGATTTCTGAAACTATTTCCTGCTGGCAAGGTTGGTAGAGCTGACTCTGCCTTGAGGAGGTCTCAGAGAGAAAGTTGTCTATAACCAAGCACAGGTGCATCCAGGGGATGATGGGAGGACATTGGCTGGCACCGACTGTAGGTGAATGACCTGTAGTCTGGAAGACACAAATTTGACAAGCAAGTCTGTAGGGCTGAGATGTAGGGAGAAATAAAGTGCAAGAGCTCAATTAAAATCATTTCCATTTAACCCGCAGGATTATGTGATTTGTTATTTTCTCAAAAGTTTAAGTAACATTTTTGTAGGTAGAAGTTTTCCACCCTTGGTCAGAGACTGATTTTTTACTCCAATTACAACAAAAGACTTGAGAGGATACTTAAATAATGATTAGGCTGAACAGGTTACCTCCCTCTAAGAAAATTGACCGGCAGCACCCAGGAAAGCTCAGGGGAAGTTGTTTAGGGGGGTGACAGTTTCTCGGGTTTATACCCCATCAGTATAGCATGCTTTTCAGCAGACTCAAGCTGGCCTAGTTCATTCATGTTCTTACAGTATGGTGCCTGGAATAGAATCTAATATTACTAAAGTTGTTTCATTAGGGGAGAGGACAGAGGGGCTCCCATTTCACTGGACCTAGAACTCTGTTTCTATTAAGCATAGGCTACTAGATGTCTAAAGAAAAGGGGTAGGGGGGGGAACCAAGATGGTGGAGCAGAAGCAGGGACCTGCCTGTGCTCTCCCCCAAACCTCTCAAAATACCTGTCAAAAAATGACTCTAAACAAAGAAAAGGGGTAGGAGAAGGAGAGATTGGTGAAAGGCAGGGCCAGAAACCAAAGATAATCTTGGCGCCCTGTTTAGTTTTGCAGGGAAAGGAAGAAGGAACTTTGAGGAGATATTTTTTGTGCGTGTGTGTGAAGGACAGATTGTAAAGTTTCCAGCATGTTGCTTGCAGTGTTGAGTCATGCTCATGCTGCTGAGAGCCCTTCTTCTTGGCTGCAGCCCCATGTACTCATCCTTTTTCCCCACCCCCACCCCCAGCCCAGCTGCTGAGTTCTTCCTGACATCACTGCCTCCTGTGGTTTGTTTACCCAGAACCCTGCCTGCTGTACTTCTCCAGGGACCTCTGCTAGGAATTCCATTGCCCAGCATTTTGGAACACCAGGGAAAGGCAAGAGGAAGAGGATATAAGGAGAAAGAAAAGAAAAGAAACCATATATTGCACATGGTAGGGGGCTTTCTTGAGGAAGAAAGAAGTTGCCTGCATTTATCAAGTTTGGGTTTGGTTTTTTTTTAAGTTTTCAGTGTTTCACTCTCAAGCATCCTGTGTGATGGGTAGTGTAGCTGTTGCTGACATTTTACCAATGAGGAAACTGAGGCTAAGAGAAATAAGTAACTGGTCAACATCACATAACTGGAAAGGTTTCAAACTGTGACTTCAAACCAGGTTTCCCCAGTTAGATTCCAGTACTCTAGAAAATAATCTTTCGTACTTTCTATCACAGAATGCTGCCCCTCCGATATCACAGGTAGAAGCAGGAGCTTGTATGAGAGACCCCTAGCCCTTTCAGCAATGTGTGCTACTAACTACAGAATATAATCCTCTCCTTTTCATTGTTTATCAGATTCATTGTATTTACGACTCCCAGAAGTGACTTCTTAAATCCACAACTTTGAGAGGGTTTGTTTTTTTTTTTTTTTGTCAGGGTTATGATTTAAATAAATGATGGGTATAATGAAATAAGTATTTATTAAGTACTTAATATATACCAACCATTGCACTAAGTATTAGGGATACAAATAGAAAAACGAAACAGTCCCTGGTCTCAAGGAGTTTACAACTTATGGGGGACATAATAGACGTGGGAGAATGGCAACCAGGGAAAGATGTTTTAATATAGGGAACTCCTAGTGACCAACTCCCTCAATCTGTAGATCAGCAACTTTCTAGCACCTGAGTGTATTAGAAAGCACCTCGGGACAGAAAGGGGTTAAATGACTGTAATGGTAATTTAAATGGGAAGATCTTTCCCATTCATTAATAGGCCCATGTGACTTGCTTAAGTCGCATGGAAGGCACGTGAGTCTATTGTGGGGGGAGCTTGCTGAACAGGTGGAAAAACAAGGGTGGAGCAGAGGTGACAGGAAGTTGGTCAGAGAGCAGTCAGAACTGAGGAGGGGAGAAGAGCAGGTAGCTGGATGGCATGAGTGAGAGAGCTTGTTTTTTATTTTGTTTAAGGAAATTGGTTTGTGGGAAGCCTAACAGAGGGAAGGCTTGGAGATGATAGTGCCCTCTGCATTACATTTTGGAAACTGTGAGGCATTTCTGATGACCCAAAGCTATTCTCCTACCCATGTTTTTAATATTGTATATTATATTATTTATTGTATATAGATTTCTTTATTATGATGATGGATTTGGCTTTCTGGTGTCTGAATAAATGTTTTGGCTCTGTCTTCCATGTGGAGAGTCTGTCGTGTTTCATGCTTCAGAATTGTGCCAGGATATTCATGACTGCCATAAGCACTATGAATATTGTGTTGGTACTACAATGATTTGCTTAAAGCCTCAGTGAGTATGTGTCAGAAGACTTAAACCAAAGTCAATCCGATTCTGAGGCCAGCTCATTACTCCCTCCAGCACACTATCTTTTAGAAGCTAAAACTGAATAAAATCTTAGAGATGAGAGGGTCACAAAAGACAGAATATAGGGCAAAGACTAAAAGGATTAAATGAGACCTTATGTTGAACTGATACTTCAGTAAGATGACTTGGTTGAGGGTAAATGTCTCAAACATTATTCTATGAACAGCCTGGACTCAGGACGCCAAGACTAGGTACTAAACAGCTGTCCTATGCTACCAATATCCCAACCTATGTTCTCCTAGTTCCTCAGGGACTCATATTCAGATCAACATCACCATTGCCACTAAGGACAGAACAAACTACTGCCTTAAGGCTTGTTTGAGAATCCCTAAGATTCTGAGTTGTAGGACACCTAGACTAAAACTCTCATTCCTGGCTACTATTCCACACTCCCTTATACTCACTGATGTAAACTTTATTCATTTGGTTCCACTGGTCCACTAATCTCTGATCTTCCATTGTAGACTCTGGGGCCACTATCCTATTAATTATAAACCATCTTTCTTATTATATTTGTGTCCTGGCCCTGAATACATTTTGTTTCTGCTTACACATCTGCACATGGTTTCCCACCAATATGATGTAAGCTTCTTAAGAGCAAAGGCTATCGTTTTTCTCCTTATCTCTAGCATGTAGTATAAAGCCTGGCAAAGAGTAGGTAGTTACTAAAAGCTTATTGAATTAAACGTAATGGAATCAATGTGGGCATTTCTTGCATAGGTCCAAATTATAAACTGTCTACATTTTCTCATCTTATACCATTCTTGTTCATGCCCTTCCATACATTATTCATAGATCATCTACCCAGCGTAGTAGAGACTTTCTTCATATTATCTATACATTGTTGTTCAGTTATTTCCAGTCATGTCTGACTCTTCATGACCTCATTGGAGGTTTTCTTGGCAGAGATACAGGAGTAGTTTTCCATTTCCTTCTCCAGTTCATTTTCCAGATGAGGAAACTGAGGCAAACAGGGTTAAGTGACTTGCCCAGAGTCACACAACCAGCAAGGGTCTGAGATCAAATTTGGACTCAGGAAGATGAATCTTCCTGACTTCAGGCCCAGCACTCTATCCACTGAGTCACCTAGCTGCCCATTTTCTGTCTACCAGTGCAAAATTCAGATTTCCCTCTATTTTTTTTTTCATTTTGGCTACATGATTGACCTACCTTTTCTGCTTATATGCAGGATATTCTAAAAATCTCAGTGCAGGTTTAAACTTTAATAATTTCAGAAGTATAAATGATACATATTTTAAAATAATATTTGAAAGTATAATCATTTAAAATTTTAATGCATTGATGTATTTCTTGTTTAAATTCAATATAAGCACTATCTTATAATATATACTATTTAAGTCAGTTTTTGAACTTCTTAAAACCTTTCATCTGTTGATTCTCAGTGAATGAAAGGATTGCATTTATGATTCTAGCCCTAAGATTATCCAAATAATGAGATTTTGAGATATGTGCGTGTGAATCTTTCTATATCTGTATGTCATATCTATATAAATATAGAAATATTTTCTAGGTTTGATAAGACTCTAGAAGAAAAAGGTTTGATGGAGATATATCAGGTGACTGAGGTAGATGAGTAAGCAAACTTCCTCAACCAAATCCACTTATCTTTAAGTATCCTTTAGAAACTGTCCCATGATGGATAACGACAGTTTGCCCCATCTTGCAAAAATAAATGTTACCATCCAAAATTCAAAAACATTAAATTATTAGACAAAATGTAAATTATTAAACTTTCAAATGGAGGGTTCACAAAACTGCAGCATTTATATTTCTGAAATTATTAAAACTTTAAACTGCACTTAGATTTTTGGGACACTCAGTATGTCCTTATTAGTGTCTTCTGTGTGCTACTTCTCATTTGCACATGATCACTACTAATATGATGCAGTTTGTTTACTCCCATCATGGATCTTTCTATTACCCTTTGGATCACCTATAATTTTAAGTTTTCTTAGATCATTGGGTTCCATGGCTCACAGCCATATTACATTACTGGAAAAAAATATTGGTATTAAAACCATGGGCAGGGAATAGCTTTGGGTCATCAGAAATGCCTCACAATTTCCAAAATGTAATTCAGTTCAATTACCTGTGTTGTACTCAGTTCTATATTGTGTTCATTTCCAAGTGTTGTATTTTAGAAAAACCTCAGAGGTCTTTACTAGCTTTAGAGTCTGTGATTTTGTGAGTAATAGTGATTAGGGATTCCCTGCTGAGGGATATATTGAAGTGTGTGCATTGAACGAGGAGTTCAAAGACCACCTTTCCAAGAATTCTATTCCTGATAAACTGACAGGTGATAGGATTTGTTTAATTGGACAATAGACTACAGCAACAGAGAGAGAAGAAGTATGTGATTCCAAGAATTGGGAAGAATCTAGGAACAAAAGACCAAGCCAAGAGGACCATGAGCTGGTCAGTGCCATGTCTTCTGCTTTGAGTTTGATGCCTTAAGACATCTACTTTGTTAGAGTTACTGTTTCTGGGTCCCTTGGGCAGAAAAGGGGCATTTTTGGAAAGATAACAATGGAAACATCCTCGAAGAAATGAGAGAAGCATTTAGTGCCAAGGCAAGTGCAGAAATGGCTAGCCATTTCTGTGTATTCATTGAACTGTGGTTATGAGAGAGAGTGGGGGAAACTGGTAAACTGGTGACATTAATTCTGAGAGAGAGAGAGAGAGAGAGAGAGAGAGAGAGAGAGAGAGAGAGAGAGAGAGAGAGAGAGAGAGAGAGAGAATAAGAAGGAAAGTTTATGAATCAAATTTCTTATTGTCCTACTTATCCAAATCAAATATTTTCTGATATCTGGCTACCCTGTTTTGGGAAGAGAGTATCAAGGATAATATATAGGGTACTGTGTGCATATGTGAATGTGAATGACATTTTTTTTACTCCAATTGTTTTTTATTTGTAAATTTTTTATTCATTTTGAACTTAAATACAAAAAGACCAAAAAAAGTCCACATATGCAACACAACACAAAAAGACAATTCAGTATAAAACCATGAATCTCTATTTCATACTATTTACTTTTTTTTTAAAAACCTATGTAATAAATGCTATACACTATTTTCAAAGCTATGTTGTTTTTCTGTACCCAATTCTAACTTTTAAGGTGTTGTTTCCCTCAATTTGCTTTTGTACTTTTTTTTTCCATTTGTCCAATTGTACTCTTTAAGGAATTATTTTCTTCAGTGGACTTTTGTATCTCTTTTTTCCTTTTGGTGCCCAATTTTACTTTTTAAGTAGTTTTCCAAACTGTTGAATCTTTTTTCATAATTCTCTTTCATTACTCTCATTCCTTATCCCTATTTTTCTTCTACTTCTCTTACATAGATTTTAAGTTCCTTTTCAAGCTCTTTAATTAGTTCTTTCTGGGCTTGAGACCACTTCCCATTTTTATTTGGGATTTTGCCCATAGGTGTTTTGACATTGTTGTCTTCTTCTGAGTTTGTGTCATGGTCATCCCTGTCACCATAATAACTTTCTATGGTCAGATTCTTTTTTGTTATTTTCTGCTCATCTCTCTATCCCTTTTGGGGGTCTTTTTCTTTTCTTTTAAATTTGAGCTCTGCCCCTAGTGTGGAAGGAGCACTTTGACGTCCTGTGCTAGTGGCTAGCTGTTTGCCTGGTGCAATACTGATATTGCCTTGAGGCCCCTTGGGGGACTCTCTTGTTTGGTGCTGTGGGGGTGGGGTGGGGGTTGACTGGTGCTACTGGAGGTCATAGGGGTCTGACAGCCTACCTGGTACTGAGTTAGGGCCCTAGTGAGAGTGTCTGGTGTGTACTGAGGCCCAGTGGAGTTTTTCTGCATTTCCCTGGGGATACGCTGAAGCACAAGGAAATCTGGCCCCTTAAGGATGCCTGCACTGAGGCCCTTGGAGACCTGGCCTTGAAGGATGCTTGCCTGCCTGGAGCTGCACTGAAACACATGGTGGTTCTCAGAGTTGGAGTCTGCCAATTCCCTGGCTATGCTTACATATGCAAGGATCCTGGTATTTGTGTTGGCCTCTGTACTGGAGCCCAGCATCTCCCACTGGTTTGCTGAGGTGGGGTTTGATGCTAGCTTGCTGGGACACTTCTTGTCCTGGAATATGCTCCCCTTTTGCCAAAGTGAGATGGACCTTTCTTGCTGACCCTTCAGGTTTGCTGGGCTAAGAGACTGCTCCACCCCATCTTTTTGCTGACTCCACTGTTCCAGGATTTGTTCTGGGATGTTAGTGTATGGTTGTTTGGTTATTTGGGGGTAAATATGGGAGAGCTACAGCAATTTACTGCTTACCTCACTATCTTGGTTCCCAGAAGTTGACTCCAAATCTTCTCACTGAAGAAGAAATTGAGAGCCTTGGAAGGAAGTGACTACTCTGTCTTGGAATTTGTTAGAGAGGAGAGGAAAGTCAAGTATGGTCTCTTGAGGAGAAATGATTTCAAACAAGCAAAATTTGATTCCCATGGCCTAGGGCTTTGCTGGGGCCAGCTCCTACCAGCTAATGATAATCTATCATTAAATTTTTAGGGAAACCATTTCTACTTCAGAAATCAGCAAATGCTACAAATCAGAATTTGATTTACTGTTCTGTTGATTGTACTTTTAAACAAAAGTAATGGAAAAATGTTAATAATGAAGATTCAACTTAAAATATATCATGTGTTCTTTTTTATTTTAAGAGCCACTTATTAAACTTTTACCAGCACACTACTGCCATGGCCTAAGATTCTAAAGGGATGCCAGTCCAGGAGTTATGGGAAAATGAATGCGCTCCAGATGATACAAACCCAAACCATTGTAATGGAAAAGGTAAAGAGCAAGCTGTTCTTTGAACTGTTCTGAAGAATGGGAGGAGAGTCTCAGGACTGTAGAGAGGCATATAGACATCCTGATTTTTAAATCTGGAAAGGGGATGAAGCCTTCAAAACACAGACCAGTGCATTTACTTATTTTGTGGCATTATTCTAGAATGCATTGCTTTAAGAAAATAATTTGCAAGAATTTAAAAGAGAAGCAATTAATCACTGAGAGCTTCATAGAGAAGATACCATGACAGATTAGCCTAAATTCCTTTATTCTTTTCAGGATATCTAGATTATCATAGGAATGCTGCAAAATTAGTAGACTTACTATTCAGAAGGTATTGGCAAACTCTATGATATGTACTATTGCTCTGGATGAGATCAAGGTATTTGGGTTCTATGAGAGTACAGATTAAGTAGGTTCAGAGGTGATTTAGTGGCTGGACAAAAGACTAGAAATTAGTAGTTTTTCTGTCAACTAGAGAGATATGCCTAGAAGAGAACGCCAAAAATCTTTCCTTATTTATGTGCTTTATAATGTTTGTTGATGACATAGAAGAAATCACAGATGGCACATTTATCAAATTTTCAAATAAAGAAAAGTTGAGAGGGATAGCTACTAGGTTGAATAGTGAAAAGAATCTGAAAAGACAAAGACAAGAAAAGAGGGTGGGGAAATGTAAGAAGACGATTTCATAGGGATAAATGTAAACTTAAGTTAGATGAATCAATTTTAGTACAGATTAGAAGATTCATGACTAAAGAACAGTTTTGAGACAAATTTCCTTAGCTTGTTTATCATCCCTAATGGGTCCTTTAACAGCAGGTATGCTCCAAATCCCTGTCCCAGGTGCCCCAAACTTGACTGTTTATATGGGTTTAATTACCTTTATACTCATGATGCCCAGATTTATATTTCCAGTCTTGATCTCTCTGCTAAGATTTAATTCCATACCATAAACTTCTTATGTGTATATTTCCAACTGAATGCCAAGTGGATGTTTCAAACTCAACATGTCCAAACCTGAACAAAACAGAAAATGTTAGTTCTGCTATACTCTGCCTTGGTCAGACCCCACTTAGAGTATCATGCTAAGTTCTGAGTACTTCATTTTAGAAAGGAAATTGACAAACTGGGAAAATTCAAAGGGTAAGCAGGATAGTGGATATAAGGGAAATTATGCCATATGAAGATTGAAAGAAGTATGCAGAGACCTTTAGCTTGGAGAAAGGAAGATATGATGAGAGATGTAGACAACTTTCTTCAAGTACTTGAAGAATTCTCATGTTGAAGAGGTATTAGATATTTCTGCTTGGCTCAAAAAAAATAGAAGTAATAGAATGAAGTATAAGCTATATAGATTTTGGCTTGAGGTAAAGAAGATCTTCCTGACAGTTGAAATAATTCCAAAATGGAATGGATTGTGTTATGTAGTAGTGGATTCTATTTCACTTAAGGTGTTCAAGGGACCACTTGTTGGTGTCAATCTCTTACTCAAGAAAATGTAGTTGTTCCCTATTATCTCTAAGATCTAATACAAATTCTCTATTTTGCAGTTAAAAATCTGCCCCATCATACATTCCTAGCCTTCTGAGACTTTATTCCCCTTTATACATTCTATGATCTGATGACATCAGTCTTCCTGTTGTTCCTCCCACCTTGACATTCCATCTCCCTTCTTTGTATTTTTGCAGTAGCAGTCCCCCATGGCTGTGATGTTCTCTGTTCTTATCTTTAGTTTTTTTTTTTTTTTTTAAATTTATTTATTTAACTTTTAACATTCATTTTCACAAAATTTTGGGTTACAAATTTTCTCCCCTTTTATCCCCTCCCCCCCAAACACCAAGCATTCTAATTGCCCCTATGACCAATCTGCTCTCTCTTCTATCATCCCTCTCTGCCCTTGTCTCCATCTTCTCTTTTGTCCTGTAGGGCCAGATAGCTTTCTATACCCCTTTTCCTATATTTCTTGTTTCCTAGTGGCAAGAACATTACTCGACAGTTGATCCTAACACTTTGAGTTCCAACTTCTTTACCTCCCTCTCTCTCCACCCCTTCCCTTTGGAAGGCAAGCAATTCAATACAGGCCAAATCTGTGTAGTTTTGCAAATGACTTCCATAATAGTTGTGTTGTACAGGACTAACTATATTTCCCTCCATCCTATCCTGTCCCCCATTACTTCTATTCTCTTTTGATCCTATCCCTCCCCATGAGTGTCGACCTCAAATTGCACCCTCCTCCCCATGCCCTCCCTTCTATCATACCCCCCACCCTGCTTATCCCCTTATCCCCCACTTTCCTGTATTGTAAGATAGGTGTTCATACCAAAATGAGTGTGCATTTTATTCCTTCCTTTAGTGGAATGTGATGAGAGTAGACTTCCTGTTTTTCTCTCACCTCCCCTCTTTATCCCTCCACTAATGAGTCTTTTGCTTGCCTCTTTTATGAGAGATAATTTGCCCCATTCCATTTCTCCCTTTCTCCTCCCCATATATTTCTCTCTCACTGCTTGATTTCATTTTTTTTAAAGATATAATCCCATCCTCTTCAATTCACTCTATGCACTCTGTCTCTATGTGTGTGTGCGTGTGTGCATGTGTGTGTGTGTAATCCCACCCAGTACCCAGATACTGAAAAGTTTCAAGAGTTACAAATATTGTCCTTTCATGTAGGAATGTAAACAGTTCAACTTTAGTAAGTCCCTTATGACTTCTCTTTGCTGTTCACCTTTTCCTGGTTCTCTTCATTCTTGTGTTTGAAAGTCAAATTTTCTTTTCAGCTCTGGTCTTTTCATCAAGAATGCTTGAAAGTCCTCTATTTCATTGAAAGACCAATTTTTCCCCTGAAGTATTATACTCAGTTTTGCTGGGTAGGTGATTCTTGGTTTTAGTCCTAGTTCCTTTGACTTCTGGAATATCTTGTTCCATGCCCTTCGATCCTTTAATGTAGAGGCTGCTAGATCTTGTGTTATCCTGATTGTAATTCCACAATACTTGAATTGTTTCTTTCTAGCTGCTTGCAATATTTTCTCCTTCACCTGGGAATTCTGGAATTTGGCCACAATGTTCCTAGAAGTTTCTCTTTTTGGATCTCTTTCATGCGGTGTTCTGTGGATTCCTTGAATATTTATTTTGCCCTCTGGCTCTAGAATCTCAGGTCAGTTTTCCTTGATAATTTCATGAAAGATGATGTCTAGGCTCTTTTTTTGATCATGGCTTTCAGGTAGTCCCATAATTTTTAAATTGTCTCTCCTGGATCTATTTTCCAGGTCAGTTGTTTTTCCCATGAGATATTTCACATTATCTTCCATTTTTCCATTCTTTTGGTTTAGTATTGTGATATCTTGCTTTCTCACAAAGTCCTTAGCCTCCATCTGTGCCATTCTAATTCTGAAAGAACTATTTTTTTCAGTGAAAATTTGAATCTCCTTTTCCATCTGGCTAATTCTGCTTTTGAAAGCATTCTTCTCCTCATTGGCTTCTTGAACCTCTTTTGCCAATTGAGTTAGCCTATTTTTCAAGGTGTTATTTTCTTCAACATTTTTTTGGGTCTCCTTTAGCAGGGTGCTGATTTGTTGTTCATACTTTGACTTCATGTCTCTCATTTCTCTTCCCAGCTTTTCCTCCAGCTCTCTAACTTGATTTTCAAAATTCTTTTTGAGCTCTTCCATGGCCTGAGCCCATTGGGTGGGCTGGGACACAGAGGCCTTGCCTTCTGCGTCTTTGCCTGATGCTAAGCATTTTTCTTCCTCATCAGAAAGGCAGGGAGGAAATGCCTGTTCACCAAGAAAGTAACCTTCTATAGTCTTATTTCTTTTCCCTTTTCTGGGCATTTTCCCAGCCAGTGACTTGACCTCTGAATATTCTCCTGACACCCACCTCGCCTCCTGATCCTCCCAGCCAGCATTTGGGGTCTGAGATTCAAATGCTGCTTCCAGCCTCAGGGCTTTTGGCGGGGGCAGGGCTGCTATTCAGTGTGAGATTAAGTTCAGGTGCTGAGGTCAGGGCAGGGCCACCTCTCAGTCTCAGTTCCCTCAGGGGGTTTATGCACAGACCTTCAACAATGGATCCAGGCTCCTGCCTGCTTGGGGAGCCCTGGTCTGCCGCTGCCTCTCAGCTTCTGCCTCCCGAGGGGGCCTGAGTTATGGGGGCACCCCACTCCCCTCTCAACCCACCAAAGAGACTCTCTCACTGACCCCCGTAACCTGTGGGTGGACGGACTTGTGTGGCTGCTGGAGATCCCATCCCTGAAGCCTGTTCGGGTCTTTTCCTCTTGGTGCCGCAGCTGGGGCAGGGCTGGGCTGGGCTGGGCTCCGCATCTGCAGCGCGACGGACCTTTTGCAAGAGGTTTGCAGGTCCCTCTGGAACAGAAATCTCCTTCTCTTCACTGTTCTGTGGCCATACTGCTCCAGAATTCGCCTTGAGTTACTTCATACCCATGTTGTATGGGTTGTGAGTTCAGAGCTATGTGTATTTGCGTCTTTCTGCTCCGCCATCTTGGCTCCGCCCCTCCTTATTTTTAGTTTTGCTGACTTCCTTCCAGACTTGTCACAAAGCCACCTTCTGAAAGAGGCTTTTCTTGGTGTCCCTAGCTGCTAGTGCCACTCTAGTCCTCCCAAGCTTATCTTCTATCTATTCCCTATATATTGTGTCCATACTTAGTTGGTGTACATACCTATACATTTTATATTTATCGTGTATGCGACACATATTTTTTCTGTTAGAATGTGAGCGGTCTGGCAGGCAAGGGTGATTGTTGTCTCCTTCTTGCCTATGTCTTAGTACACTTCCCAGTACATAGTAAACAATTCATAAATACATGTTCACTGATTGATGTTGTAGTGAGGATTCCTGTTGCAAATTGGACTAGATGTGCCTTTAATTTGTCTTCTAACTAAGAGATTTTGTGAACTCCGTAGATACTAGGATAGCTCTTTCTACCTTTGGCTATGTCTAAAAAATTAATTCAACAAATTCGATTCAATTCAATGAACTTTTCTCAAATCATCCTATGTGAATGAGAATATGATGGGCACTGAGAATATGAAGAAGAAAAATGGAAAAAATGACAAAGTCTCTGACTCAAGGAATCCATTAGAGATGATCAGATAGATACACTTTTAAGTTTAATACAGTCAGTTAAATAAACATTTAAGTGCATATAATTCACTTGTCACTATGCTAAATATAAAAAGAAAGTAAAGCAATGTGGAAGCAAATGACAGCATCAGACAAAGAAAATCTGAGAAGGGAGAGATTACTTTTAATGGGGTGAATGATTTTCTTTTTAATGAAATGAAATCTTTCACCCATTCATGTTGGTTCTGAGACCAATAGGAAGCTATTATAAGAATCCAGCATGGGGTCTAGCTTTCATTTTAACTGAGTACCTGAGCACACTGTGATTTGGGAAGCTTTGTTCAGACCTAGCATTCTTTCTGATATACTATGAAATCACTATAGGTGAGCTTAAAATATATTTGAGTGTCAACTCATACAGCCTGCTAAACTCTTTATTCTTTAAAGTTAACATTTTTCCTTCTTCATTCTAAGGCTTCTTTCTTTCTTTCTTTTTCTTTCTTTCTTTCTCTCTCTTTCTTTCTTTCTCTCTCTCTTTCTTTCTTTTTCTTTCTTTCTTTCTTTCTTTCTTCTTTCTTTCTTTTTTCTTTCTCTCTCTGTCTCTCTCTGTCTCTGTCTCTCTCTATGTCTGTCTGTCTGTCTGTCTGTCTGTCTCTATCTATCTATCTATCTATCTATCTATCTATCTATCTATCTATCTATCTATCTATCTATATATCTATCTCAGATCTTTCCTAATCTTCCTTATCCAAAAACAATCTCTGACCACATTCACAATTTCAAACCTCTCAAAAATCATCTCCACAAATCTTTTTCTTCTTTTTCTTCTTCAGTTCAATTTCTCTTCTGATCCTTTCCCTACCAACACTTGAGTTTATTTTGGATTTCAAAAGCTTTTAAGTCTTCAAGAATATACAAACCTCTTTGATTACAGTTGTGACCATAAGACTCATGGAGCATTGGAGGGAATTTCATTATTTAGGTAGCTTTTGTCTCTGGATAGTTAAAAGATGTTTGGGAAGATGTTAAGCAATACTGTCTTCCAGTAGATCCAGGGCCATGCCACAAATTTTCTTTAGTATATTACAGACATATAGTCCAAGGAGTCACTCCCAGGGAATGTCATTGTCTCAAGAACATGGAGGATAAAACACTTCTACAAAAGTGCCAGTAGCCTAAAGAAAAAACAGGACACACATTCACACATAAGCATATACATAAATATATAAATAAACAAATCTGTACCTACATATGGACACACATACATACAAACATATACGTGTATAGCACAACATTGGGTATGTATATTCAGGCTCCAAACACCATGTGAAATGGACTTTCTAATGGGTCAGTTCCTGCAAAGGTATACCTACAGAAAATTCACCTAGACCTACCAGTGTAAAACAATCAATCAATTAACAGGTATTTACTAAGCTCCTATTTTGTACCTAATACTGTGCAAGGTTCTAGAGGAATGAATGTAGAGAATGACACAATCCCTGTTCTCATTCTAAAGAATTCATGAAGAAACTCTTTCACACTCTAAGGAAAGGCTTAAAGTCACAAATAACCAGCAAGGAGTTAGGTTCTCTTTTGGGGGTTGTATGGGTGACACTGATTGCTGCTAAGATACATATAACCATCTCACAAATAACCCCAACCAAAATAGCCATAGCTTTGGCAAATGAGCCATTTTCAATTGGCCTGCTCTAAACTCCCTGGCATGAATTGTTTCAGAATCAAGGACAGTGTTATTGTACCATGCTATGCTGGTAGATGCTTGTAGCATTTTCAGCACCAAGGCCAGTGTTCTAGTGGTAATTACTGTCTGCACAGCATTGCCTCAGAAATATTTCAACCTGTCCGCCATGTTTATAATATATACTATAAGAGTTCACATTTATGTGTTGATTTACAAAGTTCTCTTCTCACAATGTTGTAAAACTGTTTACATACATGTGTACATATATGTTGTTCAGTCATTTTCCAGTAGTGTTTGACACTTCATTATCCCATTTAGGGTTTTCTTGCCAAAGATACTGGAGTGGTTTGCCACTTCCTTCTCCATCTCATTTTGTAGATGAAAAATATTGAGACAAATAGGAACTTTCCCAGGGTCACACAGCTAGTAAGTGTCTCAGGCTGGATTTGAATTCATGAAGATGAGTCTTCTTGACTCTAGGCCCAGCATTCTATCCACTGCACCAGCAAACTGTCCTTAACACATATAATATACATTATACACACATACATACAGACAAATACTATGTATCATGTAATATGTTGACTAATTAAATTATAGGACATGTGTGTGTGTGTGTGTGTGTGTGTGTGTGTGTGTGTGTGTGTGTGTATATATATATATATCCATTTTAAAGGTGAGGAAACTGAGGTTTAGAAAGGTGAAGACAGTTGTCTTTAGTCAACACAGGAAGGAAATGTCAGACAAGATTTGATCCAGGTCTTCTGGTTCTAAGTCAAGTGTTTTTTCCACTATGCTGAGTCAATAGATTTAGAAAAATGATGGTACATGATGAAATTATCCCCTTAATAAAAAAAAATAAACCAAATTTTATTCTTAAGTACTGACAGTGAAGTCAATGGCACAGGAGGGTACACTGTTATAAACAGTACTCAGTCTTAAGTTCAGCATGCCAGCTACAAAACCAAGATTATAATTTTGAAACTTTGTTAGCCTCTGAACCAAATCAGAGGGAAATAAAAGACAGCATGCGGCAACTGCTCCCACCTTCTCACACACATACACCCATCATTTTTCCCTCTCCAACACTGAACCATATGAGAATTAATGAATGAACCACACAAGACACTAATGAATTTGATGTCTAGGCTTTATTGAACATAATTTTACCTTGTTCCATCAAACCAACTCAAACTTGTATCCTTCTATGAGAGCTAAGCAGAACCCCTTGCTCTCTGCTTCAGGATTGTGGATTAACTAGACTAGACAGCATTTCTTTTAGAGAAAAAAAGACATGGACCTTTCAATTAAGCAGAAATTCAATATGAATTTCTGTGTGATATGACAGTAACAAAAGCTTTTGTAATCTTAGGCTCAATTAAGAAAGGCATATTGAATTGAATTGAGTTTGTTGAATGAACTCTTTAGAGATAGCCAAAGGTAGCAAGGGCTCTCCTAGGATCTAGTGAGTTCATAGAACCACAGAATCTCTAAGGTAGAAAAAATAAGAGGCAATGGCCCCAGTGTACTATTTATATATGAAAAGCAACTTTCCCAGGGTCACATAGTAAAATACACACACACATACACATGTTATCCTCCTTGTAAATTATAAAATCCTTGAAGGCAGGAGATTTTTTTCATTTTTATATGCCTAGTTATCACAGAACCTTGAATGCATATTACAAACTTAAATATTTGTCAGATAAATGAGATTCCCTTTCAGGAAGTAGTCAAATGAGATATGTTCTAAGCTTCTATGACACAAAATGAACCACTGAACCAAGCCCTTTCCCACACTGCCATCCTCTAATAGTCCACTGAATGATCCTCATCAGGCTGATTGCCTACTCATTCTCTTGTTCTCAGAATCCCTTCCAAATGATGACCAAGTTGCCTAGATCACAGAGCTGCTGGACTCTGCTGGTCTCCTGATACTAGGAATTTCAAAGCTTCAGTTTGCACTCAAAGAATCTGCTTAGGGATCCTATGTAACCTCAGGGTAAGATTTTTGAAATCCAAGTGGCCTTTTTCAGCAAGTTTTTTCTAAAACAAATAAATCAGTAGGTGACCTTCAAGACATGAAGAAAAAGTGACATTCTTGCCTCAGTTTGAAGATGGTGGATGAATCTGATCTTTGTAAAAATCTCAGGTTGACATGGGACTTGTAACCATTGGAAGATACTCTCAGAAAACATCAGTGCACTTAAATAATGTAAGACTGTGAGTCCTATTAAATGAAGACTTTCAGGAACCCAGAAATGTGATATGAGGGGAGGGCAGAGATTATTAAAATGCCAAGAGCTATTGTTAGTTGTAGAAATATGGGCAAACTTTGCTAGTAAAATAATCATAAATATCTATATAGTCCTTTACAAGCAATTTTTCTTATCTATACCACATACCTTGTTATTCAGTCATTTTTCAGTCATCTCTGACACTTTGTGACCCTGCTTAGAATTTTCTTAGAAAAGATAATGGATGGTTTGCCATTTCCTTCTCCAGTTCATTTTACAAATACGGAAATTGAAGTAAACAACCTAGGTGACTTGCCCAGAGTCACACAGATAATGTGTTATTCTGATACTGTATACAACATTCTCTTGGTTCTGCTCATTTTGCTCTTCATTATTTTATGCAAATCTTTCCATTTTTCTAAGATCATTGAGCTCATCATTTCTTATAACACAGTAATATTCCATCACAACCATACACCACAACTTGTTCAGTCATTCCCTAATTGATGGGCATCCACCACAAAGATAGCTTCTATAAACATTTTAGAACATATAAATTCTTTTCCTTTTTCCCTAATCATCTTTGGAAATAGACCTAGTAGCAGTTTTGCTAGGTCAAAGGACATAGGCACTTTAATAGCTCTTTGGGCATAAATCTAGATTGTTCTCCAAAATGATTGGATCAGTTCACAATTCCACCAACAATGAATTAGTGCCTCAATTTTTTTTCACATCCCCTCCAATATTTCATTGATAGAAAGGACTCCCTACTGAGAAAACTCGCACTACTTAAGAAGGTAGATATTTTCTATAGTATCCGAGTATCACCCAGTCCTAAGGGGGTAAGCCTCTAGTCTAAGGTCACATATCCAGTAGGTGTCAGAGGCTGGGCTTGAGTTTAGGTTTTTCTAGCCCCAAGGCCATATTCCCATACATTGTATCTTGTTTCATTTGTTGTTGTTGTTGTTTGTCCTTCATTTTTCAAGATCAATGACGTCATAGGGTGATATCTTGACTCATGCATGAACTGGATTTATGTGAGGCAAAGTTGTAAGAAGTCATTAGTCTTATTCTCTCTTTCAGAGTCATCAAGTCTAGAGAAGCAAGACCAAAGTCAAGATAACTGATAGTGGTCCAGGCTTCAGTGGGTGACCTTGGGGTCTTCCATGTCTGACCAAGCTCCAACCACTCTACAGTGCCTACTTCAGCCACCTTCATGGCCACTCAAATAAATTGTTCTTATCCACCCATTCTGCTGGAGAAATTCTTCATATGCTTGAAGTAGATACTCGCCTAACTCACTGATGGATTTGAGGCCTGTTGGTTACCCTCAACCTGGTTTAGTCCATCTGTCAAGATGATTTTGACAGGCTATGGCTGCTGCATGCTACAACTTCTTGGAGTCACAGATGAGTGTTGAGTGATAGGCAGACATCAAAGATGGATGAGTAGCCCTGAAATGTACTTGACAAGCTTTCCCACCAGAGGTGCTAGTCCTCCTTGAACACCCCATTCACCTCTACCTTTGTATATATACAACCTTTTCTTGTACTCATTTTGTATATGGGTTAACTTCGTGTATATACCACCTATACACAAAAAAATACGAGATAACTTTGATGGGGAAAGGGCTAGCCATTGAGGGAATCAAGAAAGGCTTTGCATAGAAAGCATTACCTTAACATAGAAAGCATTACCTTAACAGAAAAGAAGCAAAGGTTTGTTAGAGACAGCTGTAAGGTAGTGAGAGTATATTCAGGCGTTGGAGAGAACCAACAAAAAATAGACCCAGAAGTGGAAAATGGAGCTTCATGTGTGAGAACCAAAAAGAAGGCGAGTTAAACTGGATTATAGAGCTCAGGAGGGGAAAGAATGAATGATAAGGTTAAAAGGGTATATCCAGGTCAGGTTGTCAAGGACTGGAAAATCTAAGTAGAGTAGCTGATATTTTATCCCTGAGGCGATAGTGAATCATTGGAGTTTATTTAATAGCAGAGCAAAATAGTCTGACCTGAGATTTAGGAAAATCACTTTGGCAGCTGTGTAGAGGGTGGATTGGAGGGGGAGAGACATGAGACACAGAGAGTACTTCAGAGGCTGTCAAAATACTCCAAGAGAGAGGTGAGAGGAGCCTAGAATAGGGTGGTGGCTGTGGGGTTAGATAGAAGGAGTCAGGTGAAAGAGAAGAGTGGAAGGAGAGAAAAGACAATTTAACACACAAAATGATATGCAGGATGAGGGAGAGTGAGGAACCAATGATAACTCCAAGGTTTTGAATCTGGATTACTTGAAAAAAATGATGCCCTAAATAAGAAGGAAGGTCAGAAGGGGGCTGGATTTGGGTAAAAAGACTGTAGTATGGTAAAAAGAGGTATGAAATCAGAGGTTAGACTTACCCATACCTATACCTATAATGATACTGAGTGTTAGAGTTGAAAGAACTCTGACTTGGAGGCATAAGATCTGAGTTTGAATCCTAGCTTTTCAATATTCCCTTGATGCCCAGGAACAAATCATTCAAACCCTCTGGAACTAAATTTCCTCATCTTTAAAATAAGGGAGTTGGCTTAGACAAGCTTCATCCTTGACAATTCTATATCTATGACCTTAAGATTAAAGTTGTCTTAGAATTCTGTCGCATAGAAGTAGTTGAGTGGCACAATGGATAGAATACCAGATGAAGTAAAAATACCTGATTACAAATTAGGCCTCAGATACATACTAGCTGTGTGACCTTGGGGGAGTCAATTAGTCTCTGCCTTAATTTCCTCATCGGTGAAAAAGCACCTACCTTGCAGAGTTGTTAATAATAAAATTAAATAATATTTGTAAATATTGTGCCTGGCACCACAGTGGGTACTATGTAAGTGTTTAACCCCTTCCCATTTTAAATACTAGCTATATGCTCCTTGTTTAAGTCACTTAATCTCCCTGAGACTTTGTTTCTTCATCTATAAAATGGGAATAATGATTGCGCTACTGCATTGACAGGAACAAGGATATTCTGAAGAAAATGCTTGTTATACTTTAAAGTTCTACATAAAAGTGAATTGTTATTATTAATCTATATTCTGCCCCTACCTAGTTATGTAACTTTAGGCAAGTCACTTAACATCTTGGGGGATCAGTTTTCTTACCTGTAAGATGGGGATAATAATACAATCCAAGAAGAATTTCTTCATCATCTACTATGTTTCAAGCACTGTGATAGGTACTGATGATACAAAGTAAGGCAGAGGACAGTCTGTCTTGAGAAGCTCATAGTCTAATGGGAGAGATAATACTCAAAATATATATATATATACAAACAAGATGTATACCGAATAAATTGGATATAATCAATGGAAAGAATGTGCTAAGTGGAATTGGGAAAAGCTTCTTGTAGAAGATAGGATTTTATTTGGGACTTCACATAAACAAACACACACAAACATGAACAACATCCATTTTTTTTTCAGGATTGCTGGTGTAGAGAGAGGGTTTAAAAACTTTTTTATTTTTAATTTTTGATGACTATATTTTCATTTAATTGGTTCCCTTTGAAATTCTATGTGTTTTACTTGAAACATCTAAAAGCATTATTCTGCAAAGAGATTCATAGGCTTCAATAAATGGCCAAAGGGACCCATGACATAGCTAGGATCAGGAAAAGAGAGCTAAGAACTTTGATGTGTGTGCAGGGGTGGGAGCAGGGAGCTTGCATGGGCAAGCTGCCCCAATCAGAGTTACTATGGTTGATGCAGCCCATGCAAACTCTGTTTGCCTCCCCTAGTGAGGGACACTTATAGACATTTGATCAGTGCCTGCCAAAACCCTGGGAAGAACAAACCCCAACATACTGGTGAGGAGTTTGGGCCATATTTATTACTAACTCAGTTACTCTTGAAAGTCAAAGATGTCTGTCACTGACATTATCCGACCTCCCTTCTGTGCCCCTTTTCTGCTCTTAGATAAAAACTCACATTTTTATAGTATCTTAAGTTTTCCAAAGTCTTTTCCTGACAACATCCTTATAAAGTAGGTAAGACAGGTGTTATCATTATTCTCATTTTAATAATAATAACAATAAGTTAACATTTATACTATTTGTTAAGATCTGCAAAGTTCATTCTATGTATTCTCATTTGATTCTTACAACTACCCTGGGAGTAAGATACTATTACTATCCTCATTTTACAGATGAGGAAACTGAAGCAATCAGAGAAATGAGTTGCCCAGGGTCACAAAACTAGTAAATGTCCGATACTGTATTTGAACTCAGAATTTACTGATGCCAAATTCAACACAAGAATCTATACAATGCATCCTTGTAACAGTATATGTCTGACATAGGATTTGAATCTGGGGCTCCTGACTCCAAGTCAGTCATTATTTCTTTGTTTTTTCACAATAGTCATGTTGCATAGAAGAATTAAAATGAATGGGAGAAACTATGAGAAAAAACAAACAAACAAACAAACCAAAACGTAACACAAGAGAAAGTAGTTTGCTTCCTCCTGCATTCTGATTGCATAGTTCTTTTCTCTGGTCAATAATTATTTCTATTAGGCCACATCACTTTTCAAAAATAATAACTAATTTATACATCTTATCTTACCTGATGCTCATTGAAGGACAAATATTACAGGTATCACCATCCCCATGTTACAGATGAGAAAACTGAGGCAGAGAGGACTGATTTGTCCCCAGTCAAATCCTGTTCCTGAGGCAGAATTTGTACCCAGGTCGCTCTTAATGCCAAGATTATCATGATTTCCATTATGCTTTCTCTGGTCTGTCCTTGGCTACTCTTCTTAGGGGCAGCTAGGTGGTGCAGTGGATAGAGCACCAGGGCAGGAGTCAGGAGAACCTGAGTTCAAATCTCACCTCAGACACTTGACATTCACTAGCTATGTGACCTCAGGCAAGTCACTTAACCCTAAATGACTCTTCCTGGATCATCTCCAGTCATCCTGATGAATATCTGGTCACTGGATTCAGATGACTCTGGAGGAGAAGTGAGGCTGGTGACCTGCATAGCCCTTCCTCACTCCAAAAAACAAAGTCAAGTGCAAGTCATGTCATTATTTCTCTGATGGCATGGTCTTCTTTGGCAACGAAGGACAAACACACACACACACTCTTCTTAATCCTTATTATTAAAACCTGCCCTCCTGTCATCTTTCATTTTGGAAAGCGGAGAACTGAAATACTACCCTATACTGAAAAGAACCATGGGTTAGAATTAGAGTAACCAGGCTTGTGCTGTGGATTGAATTTTTCATAGCTATATGAATGGGTAGATAAATTCACATTTAAATTTCTTTCATCTGTAAAATGGAAACAATAATCTTTGCAATGTTTACCTCACTGTATTGTTAGAAGGAAAATATGTGTGTAGTGAAGATAGTAAAATATTTTATTTTGTCACCTAAGTGAAGAAATGGATGGAGCTCAGCAATTGGAGTCAGGGAAATCTGAGTTCAAATTCAGCCCTGGACACTGTATATCCTTGGACAAGTCACTAAACCTCTGTCTGCTTTCATTTTCTCATGCAAAACGAGGGATGAGGATAATAATAGCACCTGCCTTCCAGAGTTGTTGTAAGGGTAAAACCCTTTGTTACCCTCAACCTGGTTTGGCCTGTCTCCCAAAACAGTTTACCTGAGTGTCGCTGCTGTGCATGCTCCAGCTACTTGGAGCTGCAGGTGACAGTTAAGTGGAATAGGTAGACACCAAAGGTGGAAAGAGCCCCCAAAAGGGCTCAGCAGCTATCACACCAAAGGTACTGGTCCTCCCTGAGCACACCCTACATCCCATTTGTGAATTAGGGGGGTGTCTACCCTAAGCATGTGAAGACTTTCTCTAGTGGAATGGGCGGATAAGATCAGTTTGTTCCAGTGGCCATGAAGGCAGATGAAGCAGGTGATGTGGAGCACTTAGAGCTTGGTTAGGCACTGAAAATGCCAAGGTCATCCACTACATCCTGAGCCATCATCAGTCATCTTGACTCTGTCCTGCAACAGGGTTGTGATGACTCTGGAGGAGAGAGTGAGGCTAAAGACTTCATGAAACTCTGCCTCACTTAAATCTAAGTTATATACAAGTCAAAAGACGTCACCCATACCATTTTACCATTATGACTCAAAGTGCTGTGGTGACAGGCAAGTGACGAAGCAGCAGGTGTGGATATGTTGGGAACTGTAGCCACAACCCTGCACACAGGTGGCCCAGGCCATATGGTCATTTCTCACTGGAAGCAGCAGGGGGACTAGGCAGCCCCTGGGTGTCTGAGAAGCCTTTTAAGAATCGCACTCGTAACCTCCTGGTGTGAGGAAGGGGGCTAGAAAAGGTGCCCTAAAAATTGTCTGCTTACTAGCCTGTTTATTGTAGCAGGCAGGGAATCCCACTCTGTAGTCAAAACAAAAAATGTACAAAATCATCTGCAAAGATAATTTCACTCACCATCGGCACATGGAACGTGTGCGCACGTATAGACAACAAAAAATCCAGTAGCCCTGAAAGATGAACTGCTCTTATTGCAAGAGAATTCAACAGGTATCTCATTCAAATAGCTTCCCTGAGTGAAAAAAGGTTGGCAAATGAAGGCCAGCTTACTGAAGTTGGAGCTGGATACACATTTTTCTGGCATGGGCTCAGAGAACAGGAGCACCATGAAGCTGGTGTGGGTTTTGCAATCAAAACTAATTTAATCAGCAAACTGGTATGCCTGCCAAAAGAAGTGAATGACAGGCTCATGACAATGAGACTGCCACTCACAGGAAAATGCCATACTACCATCATCAGTCCCTATGCTTCCACCATTACCCCTGATGAAATCAAAGAAAAATTTTATGAAGACCTAGAGACCCTTATCATCAATGTGCCAAAAGAGGACAAGCTTATAATTCTGGGTGACTTTAATGTAGAGTAGACTCAGACTACCAGACTAAGCAGGGAGTCCCAGGGAGACATGGAGTTGGAAACAGCAACAGCAATGGTCATTTACTACTGAAGATTTGTGCATCGCATGACCTCATCACCAATAGTCTTATATTTAACTAAATGCAATAAAACTTCATGGATGCATCCTTGCAACAAACACTGACATCTAATAGACTAGGTGCTTAGAAGGAGAAGAGTCAGACAAGATGTGAGAGTGACAAAGGCCATGTGTGGTATAGAGTGCTGGATTGATAACAGACTTATCCTTTCCAAGATAAATATTCACATTCATCAAAAGTGCCACCTCCAAGGCAAAATAACTACCAGAAGAATTAACATCAACAACTTAGAGCTCTTCTCTGAGCATAAACAATTTGTTCCTAACTTGGAGGGAAAGTTGAGCCAACACACAGTTGGCAACAGTGGAGCAGAAAAGGAGTGGGCAGTTTTCAGAGTTTTGGTGTACATTTCCTCATCTGGGTCAGAACACTTGCAAACACCAAGACTGGTTTGATGAAAATGATGGGGAAATTCGGAAACTGCTAAATGAAAAACTAGAATTCTACAGGATATACTAGCAGGACAGTTATCTATCTCTTAGAAGGTAGCATTTAATTCCATCAAAAGCAAAGTACAAGCAAAACTTAGAGAGATAAAGGATTCCTGGTTCAGTAAGAAGGCAGAGGAAATTTGGTTTTATGCTGATAGTAACAATCCAAAGCACTTTTATGATTTCCTGAAAACTTATTTATGGACTAAAAGCTTATGGTGCATCACAGCTACTCTGAGCTGATGGAGCCACATTGATTAGTGATAAGGACATGATCCTAGAGAGATGGGCTGAACACTTTTATCGTGTCCTCAACAGGCCATCATCAATCAATGTTGAGGCCATTTACCTCAGGTTGAAGTCAATCCCTCCTTAGCTGAACTTCCAACTGAAGAAGAGGTTTTGAGGGCCATTAGGCTCCTTTCACGTGGCAAAGCAGTTGTGATGATTCAATTCCAGCTGAAATTTACAAGGTAGGAGGACCATTGTTCACACAAAAGCTGACTGAAATTTTCATATGGCAAGAGGAGGTTATCCCCCAGGAGTTCCAGGATGCCTCCATTGTCCATCTCTATAAAGGTAAAGGGAATAGATTGTCCTGCGACAATCACAGGGGGGTCTCTGTCTTAGTCATTGCTGGAAAAATTCTTGCTAGAGTTCTCCTTAATAGGCTGATCTTTCACCTGGAAGATGATCATATACTTGAGAGCCAGTGTGGCTTCATAAAGCGTTGAGGAACAGATGATATGGTGTTTACTGCCAGACAACTCCAGGAGAAATGCCAAGAGCAGAGCAAAAGTCTGTGCACGTTTGTAGATCTGACCAAGGCCTTTGACATTGTTAGTCATGAGGGTTTATGGAAAATTATGTCAAAATTGGGTTGCCCAGAGAAATTCATCACTATTGTACATCAATTTCATGATGGCGTGTTTGTCCGGGTTCTGGATAGTGGACAATGCTCTCATGCCTTTCCAGTCACCAATGGAGTGAAACAGGGATGTGTGCTTTTTAGCATGAGGTTTTCAGCTATGTTGCAAATACTTTCAAATGTTTTCAATGAGAATGAACATGGCATCAAGGTCAACTACCATACTGATGGTAAGTTCCTCAGTTTGAAAAGGTTACAAGCCAAGACCAAAGTGGAAGGAGTGTCGGTGCATGATTTTCTGTCTGCAGATGATTGTGCACTCAATGCAGCCTCTGAAGCTGAGATGCAACAAAGTATGGATCAATTCTCTGCTGTCTGTGTTAATTTTGGCCTAATCATTAACACCAAAGAAACATACGTGCTCTATCAATCACCATCACACCGTTCATACGTGTAACCATTGGTTACAACAAATGGAGAAGTTTTGAATGCTGTGGATAAATTCACTTACCTTGGTAGTGTACTTTCCAGGGAAGTACACCTTGACAATGAGGTTGATGCACACATTGTCCAAGCTAGCTCAGTGTTTGGGAAACTCCAAAGAAAAGTTTGGGAGAGAAGTAGTAGACTGACTACTAAACTGAATGTCTACAGAGTCAACTGACCTCATTGTTGTATGCCTGTGAAACATGGACAGTCTACAAGCTCCATGCCAGGAAACTGAATCGCTTCCATTTGAACTGTCTTAGGAAGATTCTGAGATTCACCTGACAGGATAAGGTACCAGACACTGAAGTTCTTGCTTGAACTGAACTGCCATGAGTTCAAACTATGCTTCGGAGAATGTAACTCTCATGGGCTGGCCACAATTGTTTGAATCCAAAATGTGTGCTTTTCAAAAAGACTGTTTTAGGAAGAACTCACATGGGACAGGTGATCACATGGTGGTCAGAAGAAGCAATACAAGGACACTTTCAAGGTCTCACTCAAGAACTTTGGATCTGACTGTGTGACACGGGAGACACTAGTATAGGACTGCTCAGCATGGCATGCCTAAGAAAAGATGCTGTGCTCTTTGAGCAAACCAGAATTGAAACAGCACAAAGTAAATGCAGGATGTGTAAATTTGGAGTATTCACCCCCAAAATTCATGCAGACTATCTGTGCCCAAACTGTGGGAGAGCATTCTGAGCTTGTATTGGTCTGATCAGCCATAGTTGGACACAATGAAATTTCACTTCATCATCGTGATGTCATTTTGGTTCTCTTTGAGAAGAAAAGACAACAATGAAGCGTAAAATGAGTAATATTAGTAAAGTACTTTGTAAATCTTAAAGTGCTCCATAAATTCAATCATTTTTATATCAAGTAAACATTTATTAAAAAGTATTTAGTGCCAGACCTGGAGTCAGGAAGACTTGAATTCAAATCTGGCCTGAGAAACTTCTTAGCTGTGTGACCCTGAGCAAGTCACTTAACCTGTTTGCTTCAATCCACTGGAAAAAGAAATGGAAAACCACTCTGCTATCTTTGCCAAGAAAATCCCATGGGCAGTTTGGGTCCTCCAGATCACAAAGAGTCAGACACAACCGAACAACAACACACATTTTTTAAGCTGCTACTGTATGCTTTTCACTATGCTAGGTACAAGGGATACAAAGATAGACAAGAACCAGCTCTTAATATCAAGGACCTCATATTCTATCAAAAGAGATAATAATGTACACATATAAGTGTATGTAAAATAAATATAAGGGGGTTTCAATGAATTTTTTAAAAATGAGCAAGCATTCATTTTCTCTTCCTCTCATTTCTACCTTGCACTGTGTGAGGGTGGGAGTGGGAAAAAGATGGGGAGGAGTAGGAGTAAAACATTGTCCTTGTAACATTTATGATAAAGGTTTCATTTCTCAAATGTATAAGGAACTGGTTAAATGTAGAGAATAAGAGCTATTCCCCAATTGATATGTAGTCAAAAGATGTGAACAAGAAATTCTTAGGGAAGAAAGCCAAGTTATTAATAGCTATATGAAAAAAAATGCTCTGAGTAACTAATAGAGAAATGTAAACTAAAGCAGGAAAGTTTTTTGTTGTTGTTTTTGGAGGGATATAATAGCTGGGATGGTCAGGAAAGGACTCACATAGAATGTAGCTCATTTGAAATGAGTTTGAAGGATACTAGGGATTCTAAGAAGCAGAGAAGGGGCAAGTGCATGTCAGACACAGATACATATCTTATACAAAGGCATGAAGGTACAAGACAGAATATTGTGTTCCCAAAAACAGTAAAATCAGCTTGGCTGAACTTCAGACTATGTGAAATATGTAAACATTATTATTACCATGGTATGACTATGTCATCCTTCCTTAAGGTTTCAACTGGAATATGTTAAATCTGGAAAGGACTTTAGAAACAGTTTGCCCCAAACCGTATATTTATTTCATAAGGAAATAGATTCAGAAGTAAATTGATATTTCCCCAACAACAAATAGGTATTAGAGCTAAGTATGCAACCCATGTATTTGGACTCCCAGTCTGTGTTCTTTCCACTATACCAAACTGTCTTTCTACCTTCTAATAGGGTATAAAAGTTCACACCAAATTAATGAGTCTTAAATAGGGGAATGCCCTACCTCCACAACAGGTCAATGAAGGAGATAATTGGGGTCTTTCCTGGCAAATGTTTCATCGACCTGCTGGAGAAGCTGCCTATTCTACTGATACAAACATTAATTCAAAAACATGACTCTTCATTCTGAAAGTTCTCCAAAGTTCTTTAGTAATAAGTTTGCTGTCTCCCTCCCAGAATCTCCCATCATTCTTGGAAGAGTCAAAGATGGTAGAGTTGACCTTGGAAATCACCTCATAAAACACCCTTATTTTGCAAAACAAAAGGAATCTGGCCCAATTCCAAATGCTATCCTATTAATCCAAACCTCAGCCTGGATTAGTCACCCTCCTTTGTACACACTTTGTACTTTTCCACCTTTGTTCATGTCATGTCAGTATGAAGAAGACCTTCTCTATGTCCACTTGTTTAAAATCTATCCTTTAGTACCTAGCTGAAATGCTGCATCCCATATAGAGTCCTCCCTGGTTTTCCCAAGGCAATGACTTCCATCTATCATATCTCATACAGAACTCTGATTTTATGGCTCTAGTGTATTTTCATTGTAGCCTGTCATATCCTACTTACCTATTCTCTGAAATAAAATTTTCCTCCTATACCTCATTCAAGTGACTCTAAAGTTTCCAACATTATGGCAGTATAATGATAAGTCTATAATATCCTATAAAATGGAAAGGCCTTAATGACAAGTCCTTGGCCAGAACACATAACTTGTCTGAAGCTTAGCTATATGAGAAGAAACTCATCACTAAAAGGTGGACAAAAGAATGGTGAACTTTTTGGTCATAACAACTAAGGTAGAATAAAAGGCAGTGTGGACCAAGCCAAGATGGCAGAGTAACAGCACAGACTTTCTAGAGTGTTCCCACCAAATCCAGCCAAATATCTTTAAAAAATGGCTCTGAACATATTCTGGAGCTGCAGAACCCACAGAATGATAGAGTGAAGCAAATCTCCAGCCCAAGGCAGATTGAAAGGTCACCAGGAAGCATCTATCACACCACACTCGGAACAGAACACAGTCCAGTGTGGGTCACAAATGCACAGAGGGGACCTGAGCAGGTCTTGGGGAGACTGAATCTCTCAAACCTGTGGTGGGTTCCAGACTTCATGACCCCCAAAATTCTGAGGATAAATTGGAAGATCAGTGGAAAAAGCCTGTTGAATAAGTGCAAGAGAGTGGAGCGGTGCGGTTCCAGCCCCAGGGTGGCACAGAGGGGACAGAGATGGGGGAACTCATGGAAGCCACAGCAGCAGCAGGGACAGATACAGCCACTGTTTCTGGAACTCTAGTCTCACAGATTGTGGGGAAATCCAGTAGCTGACAGTACACTCTCCACCCCCACTGGAAGCAGAGAACTACCTTGACAAAGAGCTCAGAAGTCAAGTAAGTGGCTGGGGAAATGAACAACAACTGGAAAAAGATTCAGACCATAGAATCTCACATTGGTGACAAGGAAAACCAAACCATGCAAACAGAAGAAAACAAAGTCAAAGCTCCTCCATTCAAAGCTTCCAAGAAAAATACGAATTGGTCTCAGGCCATGGAAGAGCTCAAAAAGGATTTTGAAAACCAAGTAAGAAAAGTAGAGCAAAAATTGGGAAGAGAAATGAGAGTGATGCAAGAAAATCATGAAAAACAAGTCAACTGTTTGTTAAAGGAGACCCCCAAAATGCTGAGGAAAATAACACTTTAAAAAAAGACTAATCCAAATGGCAAAAGAGATCCAAAAAGCCAATGAGGAGAAGAAGGCCCTAAAGAGCAGAT
Source organism: Notamacropus eugenii (assembly GCF_028372415.1). Taxonomy (NCBI): domain Eukaryota; kingdom Metazoa; phylum Chordata; class Mammalia; order Diprotodontia; family Macropodidae; genus Notamacropus; species Notamacropus eugenii. Next base: position 104,041,079 of record NC_092875.1, read on the forward strand.
TTGACCAGATGGAAAAGGAGATCCAAAAGCTCACTGTAGAATATAATTCTTTCAAGATTAGAATGGAGCAGATGGAAGCTAATGACTTTATAAAAAATCAAGAAATTATAAAAAACCAAAGGAATGAAAAAATAGCAGACAATGTGAAATATCTCATTGGAAAAGCAACTGACCTGGAAAATAAATCCAGGAGAGACAATTTAAAAGTTATGGGACTACCTGAAGGCCATGATCAAAAAAAGATCCTAGATATCAACTTTCATGAAATTATCAAGGAAAACTGCCCTGATATTCCAGAATCAGAGGGTAAAATAAATATTGAAAGAATCCATCAATCACATCCTGAAAGAGATCTGAAAATAAAAACTCCTAGGAATATTATAGCCAAATTCCAGAGTTCCCAGGTCAAGGAGAAAATATTGCAAGCAAATAGAAAGAAGCAATTCGAGTATTGTGGAAATACAATCAGGATAACGTAATATCTAGAAGCTTTTATATTAAGGGTTCGAAGGATTTGAAATATGATATTCCAGAAGTCAAGGGAGCTAGTATTAAAACCAAGAATCATCTACCCAGCAAAACTGAGTAGAATACTTCAAGGGAAAAATTGGTCATTCAATGAAATATAGGACTTTCAAGCATTCTTGAAAAAAAGACCAGAGCTGAATAGAAAATTTGACTGTCAAACACAAGAATCAAGAGAAGCATGAAAAAGCAAACAGGAAAGAGAAATACAAAGGAACTTTAGTAACTGTTTACATTCCTACATGGAAAGATAATATTTGTAGCTCTTGAGACTTTTCTCAGTATTTGGGTAGTTGGAGGGATTATATGCTTATAGACATAGGGCACATGGTGAGTTGAATAGGGAGGGATAATATCTAAAAAAAATAAAATTAAGGGGTGAGAGAGGAATATATTAGAAAGAGAAAGGGAGAAATGGAATGGAGCTAATTATCTCTCATAAAAAGGCAATAAAAAGCTTTTTCAGTGGAGGGGAAAAGGGAGTAAGTGAGAGGAAAAAGTGAAGCTTACTCTCATCACATATGGCTTAACGAGAGAAAAACATGAGAGGGAATAACATGCACACTCAATTTGGTATGAATATCTATCTTATATTACACAAAAGTAGGGGAGAGAAGGGAATAAGTGGGGTTAGAGAAGATGATAGAAGGGAGGGCAAAATGGGAGGAGAGGGTAATTAGAAGTAAACACTTTTGGGGACGAACAAGGTCAAAAGAGTGAATAGAATAAATGGGGGACAGGATAGGATGTAGGGAAATATAGTCTTTCACAACATGACTTTTATGGAAGTCTTTTGCATAACTACACATGCATAACCTAAATTGAATTGCTTGCCTTCTGAGTGGGGATGGGTGAGGAGGGAGGAAGGGTGAGAAGTTGGAAGATAAAGTTATAAAAACAAATGTTAAAAATAGTTTTTACATGCAACTGGGAAATAGGAAATACAGGTAATAGGGTATAGAAATCTATCTTGCCCTACAAGAAAATAGGAGAGATTGGGAAAAGGGAAGGGAGGGGTGTGACAGAAGGAAAGGCAGATTGGGAGGAGTAATCCGAAGGCACTGCATCTTGGGTTGGGGGAGGGGAGAGACAGGGAGAAAATTTTGAACTCAAAATTTTGTGGAAATGAATGTTGAAAACTAAAAATAAACAAATAATTTTTTTTAAAAGGCAGTATGGTAAAGTGGAGTCATGGTGGAGTCATGAAGATCTGGGTTAAAATTCTACTTCTGAAACTTACTAGCTATGTGACCTGAAAGAGTCACTTAATTTTGCTCCCTATGACTCAATTTCCTCATCTGTAAAATGGGGAGGAGGTCATTGAAATAGATAGACTTTCTATTCTCTTCCAATTCTAATTTTATTACTATTAAGAAGCAGACTGATTCTGATTTTCATTGGTGGAGACATGAACCAAACTGTTATATTCTTTCAATACTGAAGTGAATTAATTGATGCATTTTTGTTATTTCTCCCATCCAAACTATAAACTCCACGTGAAAGGGTATTATATATTATATATATAATATTATATATTATATATATTGTATATTATATATTGCCTATATACTCCCATACCACCTTCCACAGCAGATGTTTACTAAGGTTTTGGTCATTTAAACTGATTGAATCAAAATAAGTGAATTGAATTGTATGAATCATAGGAGCATGGATTTTGAGGTGCGATCTAGCTCAACTCCCTCATTTTACATTTGAGAAAACTGGGGTCAGAGCTACAAGTCAAGTCAGTTTTCCAAATCCCACAGACAATAAGTGGCAGAGAAGATTTTTATACCCAGGTCTTCTCACTGTAAATCCAGCTGTATTTGAGAGAAGTGGAATTAAATGAACAGGATTCAACTGAATGAGGATTCCTCAGTCTCAGCCCTACCCCCTCTCCATCTGGAATCAGGTAAGTGCTGTAAGTTGTGGAAGAGAGGACTGCTACCTGGAAGGAAGTTCTATATATAGATTTGTTGCATCAGTGGGACATAGTAATCACTCACAATTCTCAGAAGAGTTTGCTTCAATGCTTTGCTTCCCAATTTGAGCACAACCTGCTTAGGAAAATGGAGACCTATGGATGTGTATTTTTAAGCAGTCCAATGGACATCAGGAAACAATGAAATGGGGATCTGCTCTGTCCTAGGAGACTAAGTTTTCATCAGCAAAGTAAAAAACAGTCTTTAGCAGAGAAAAAACATAATTTTCTTCCAGAAGCACGCCAGATGGAATAAGAATCACAGGTGACATTCACATAGTAGTTCATGGTGACAAAGAACTTTACAGTGCATGGGGTCACATCAGGCCTGAGAAGTACGAGAGTTGAGCAGTCTCGTGCTTATTTTACCGATGTGGAAATTTTGGGCAAAAGGGGACATTTCAAGGCCATGGTAAAGGTAGGTGTCAGGACCCTGCTTTTCTGATTGTTGGTTTAGAGAATCAGAAAATTTAGAGCTTATCTAATCCAACCCTCTGGTTTTACAGATAAGGAAACTGAGACTCAAAAAGATGGAGTGGCTAGCTTCAGGGTGCCAAAACAAGTTATTGGCAGAGTTTGTGGAACTTATCTAGTCTTCTGAAGCCAAGCTAAGTTTTTTTTTTCCAGTAATCTGACACTCAGGAGTCAGTTTCTATCAACTAGAGAAGAAAAATGTAGAAATATTCACAGAATGGCAGTTTTCATATGTGAATAAATGGAAAAGTTTTAAGGGATGTAAGCAAGAGTTGTGGGGCTTTGCACACAGTAGATATTCAATAGATGTCAGTTGAATTGAATTAGGCTTGATTCAAATTTTGAAGTCTTTATCTCTGATTTGACTGAATGTTTTGAAGCATACTAAGCATCCATTGTGAAAAAAATTACAAAAATAAAATCTGACAATGCTTCAAAAACTGGAATTGTCTTTGTTCTTGGGTGTTCTGGGTCCCAGCCCCTCTAGCTCATAACACTCAATGTTCTGAGGTTCTAGCTCTTTCTTTTCATGATTCTAGGGTTCTAGGAGCATTAGCCAATATCCCTGTGTTCTGATTTCTAGTCTGTCACTAATTTTCTCTATATTGCTGAGTAAATTATTTAATCTTTATTGACTTGCATCTTCTGTAAAATAAAATCTGGTGGGAAGAATGATTTTTAGGGCAGATGGAAGCTCTAAAATTCCATCCCATAGGAGTCATCTTTGTGTAATGGAAAGAACATCAGATTCATAAGAACTAAGTTTGAGTTCCAGGTTCATTATCAACCAGCTGTGTGACCTTGGGGCAGTCACATCCTCTCTGAAACATTTCCACATCTATAAAGGGGGGATAATGACACTTACACCACACTTAATGAGTTCATTCAGAAGTTCAAATGAGATAAAGTTCTTTGTAACTGTAAAGTGATATATGTAGTTGTAAACTATTACTCTGAAAAGCTTAAGGGCAGCCTTGCCCAACACATACACACACACACACACACACACACACACACACACACACACACACACACACACAGTATTCTTTCTCTGAATCTCAGGGTTTCAACCTGGTAGAAGTGAGACGAATGGAGTATATGATTTCCAAGGCTGCTATTAGCTATACAAATCCTCATCCTTGCTGAGTTTATTGACTCTGCCTCTGGATACCTTGGGTAAACAGGGGTTAGCATAGAACTTGGCTCATGTCAACTTAATCAATGCTTTCACTCAATCTGTCTCTCTCTGTCTCTGTCTCTCAATGTGTCTGTCTCTCTGTCTCTCTGTGTGTCTCTCTTTCTCTCTCTGTCTCTCTCTTTCTGTCTCTGTCTTTATCTCTGTCTCTCTCACTCCCCTGGCCTCACGATCCCAGGATTTTCTATCTTACCTGTCACTCTGAATCCTTACTTTTCCAATTACTTTTCCAACATCCCTCTCAGGTCTTCTTTTTTCCCTAACTTCCTACTGTTCCTCTAGTCACTGAGTTTCACAGCCTCCAGATTATCTTTGACTCTTCATTCTCTCTCAACCTCCTAGCCCAATCACTTGCCAAATCAAGTGCTCATTCTGTCATCTCCTCATCATCTCTCCTATTCATTCCCTTCTCTCCACTCACATGGCTACCATTCTAGTTCAGGCTCTCGTTGCCTCTCACCTGCACAATCATAATCACTTTCTCATAGCTTTCCTCACTTAATGTCTCTCTCTTCTTCAATCCACATACCATAAAGCTATCAAATTAATATTCTCAAAGGATAGATGTGATCATGTCACTCCTCAAGAAGCTTTAGTGATTTCCTATTGTTTCTAGAATAAGATATAGTCTCCTGTATGACATTTAAAGTTCTTTCCAACTTGGTTCCAACCTATCTTTCCAGATGGTTTCACATTTTCCTCCTTCTCACGCTCTATATTCCAGCCAATTTGGCCTACTTTCTCTTCTCTATAAATGACACCTCATCTCCCACCTTTGCAATAGTTCTCCCCCATGCCAAGAACGCTCTACCTCCTCATTGCTTCTTCTTGGAATCTGTACTCCTGTTAAATTTCATCTCCAGTGCCACCTCCTACATGAGACCCTTTCTGTCTTCCCAGGTTACCCTGAACTTTACTTTATCTTTACTTTGCCCAATTTCAGTTTTACTTATCTGCGTACATGCCATTTTCCGAAGCTTCTCAAGGACAATAATTGTCTTGTTTTTATCTTCTAGTCCCAAGCATTTAACACAGTCTCTGGCACATTGGAAGTGCTTAATAAAGAGTTGTTTATTTTGTTTAAAAAAAACAATCACACATTTGTACAGCACTTTAGTCAGGAGCGTTCTGGAGCCAGCTCAAACCAGCTTACAAGAGCCAATTTGTTAAAATTTCAACATGAGAACTTATACCTCAGAAATTGGTAAATACTACAAATCAGGGCTTGATTTATTGTTTTACCAATTGTCTGAGCTTAAAAAAGTGATGTGGAAAATATTAACAATAAAGGATAAACTTTAAAGTGTTTAATATACATTGTTTTTATTTTGGAGAGCCAATTGGTAAACATGGACCAGCACTTTCCTGGTTTTAAGTTTTACAGATTTCTTGAATTACAACAATCCTGTGAGATAGATGGTAAAAGTAAGTTATCTTCATTTTATAAATAAACAAACGAGGACTGTAACAATGAAGGGACTTGCCTGAGGTGACTAAGTTAATAATTATCGGTTCTAGACTTCTCACCCTGCATTATGCAAGCTATATTTGGTTTTTAGGCCTATCTTTGGTGAATCTCATGGGTTTCATTGTAAGGAAAGAATGATTGAATTTTAGATCTTGCCATCAGAATGGTTCTCAAGGGGTTACATGATCCAGCTCTCTACTGTTGGGCAAACAGATCTTTGTGCACATGCTCAAATATTCCAATATTGCTTCATAATTCCTTCTTTATAATATACTGTGCCCTCCTGACATGCTTCATGCACCTAGGTGTTGCTCTATGAATGATCTTCAATTTGAATTTCCATTCTTTGGGTAATCATTGACTTAAGTTCAATTTCAAATCGCCAGAAATTCTAGTGACTCAAGGTTCATAGACCTATAACGTTACTGTAAGGATATGTTTTGTTTTGTTTTTTTAAGATGAACCTTGTGTGGAGAAGCTTGGTATTGAAAGAATTCTGCAATTTCCCGAGGGCAATCTAAGTCCCCTCTCTTCCTCCTATTCAAATCTGGGTCAAACTCATTGTTATTTTTCTGGGGTTTTTAAATTTATTTTGTTTTGTTTTTTAGTGTCTAACCAAGATACAGTTGGGTGACCTCTATAGGTTATCCAAATACGTGCATTTCACATTGGCATTCTTTTATCCCTTTAGTTTTTCCTGTATGAAAAATTAAGATACACTCTTAGGGTCTCATTCAGGAGGCTCTGCAATGTTCTGGGTCTTGTTACAATCAGCACAATGTCATCGGCCAACAGAAGCGTTTGGAGGATTTTACCCTCTATAAAGAATCTCTCCTCCTCAGTTTGAACTTAGTATTGGATCTTCTGCAGACAGCAGCAAACATATTTGGGGAGCGTGTTCCCTTTTATGTTTAACTAGATAATAATAGAGACAGCATGATCTAGGAGACAGATATCTGACCTTGAATACAGGGAGACCTGGGACCTTTTGTCTTCTTTTGTTTTTTTCCAGAAGTGCTGACTTTCATAAGTAGCAAGAATTTCTTCACTTGGGAATTCTGTATACCAATGAAATCACAGATTTAAAGCCTATCCCTATTCCCCTAATACTCCTAATTAGATCATTAAACAAAGTTTGTACCTATTGTTACATCTTTTATGGCATTGTATATAATTTTGACCATATGCATGGAAGACCCACTATCAAGAATAATCTTTAAGTTGCTTTTTTGTTCTAGCAAGTTCATTTTGTATGGCCCACAAACAATGGGGCCAGCTCCTTCAGCACCCTAATAATCCTGCACTTGATGCTTCTTTGACTGTCCTTCCTGAAATGGGAGGCTGAGAATGGATCCTAATGGTTCATATGTGGTCTGCCCAGAGCAGGTTCTTTCTTCCCTCCCTTGAATCCACTCTTGTTGACTATTGTGCCTCTGTTTTCCCCACTCAGTGTGATTAAGCATAGCTTTAGAGCTTTATGTGGCCAATGTCCTCATTTTATAGATGAAGCAACTGAGGTACAGAGAAAATAAATGATCTGCCTAAAGTTACAGAGGGAGATGGTATTTAAATCCAGGTTCTCTGACTCCAAAGCTGATCTTCCAATGCACCAAACTGACTCTTTCCTATTCCGAATGGGCAAGCCATCATGGTCCCATCTCAGATCTTGGCGCAGGATCTACATCTTGTTACTCTCACACATGAACTCTCCACTCTCCAGCTTACCTTGCCTCCTGAGCACAGCATACATGTCCCTACCTCTGGACACTCACGCTCAAACATCCTACCCTCCATTTCCTCATGATCAACCGCCAATACACATTCACATCCCTATTCTGTTCCTCATCCAGGCTGCTCCTCAGCCTGACAAATACCTCCTCATCCACCTTTTCTTTAGGAGATCTGTTCCAGTTAGGAGAGGTGGTGTCATAGGTTGAGGTCAGAAGATATAGGTCTGAGGTTTAGCTCCAGTGCTTTGGAGCTCTATGATGATGGATGAGCAAATCACCAAATGCTCCTAAACTTCAGTTTCCTCTTCTGTAAATAATAGGGACTTGAATTATCCACCTCATAGCTGTTGCAAGTAAACCACTGTATATAGTGAAAGTGTAATAGATTTATGGTCAGGAAATGTGGGTTCCAATCCTAGTCCCACTACAGACTGTTGATGTGACTTTGGGCAAAGCTTTTAACCTGAGTGTCAGGTTAAACTGGATAAACTGGAGATAATAATACTTGACTACTTACCTGACAGTTATTGAGAGACTAGCAGTTGGTAACCCCTTCAAGTGTCATATAAGAATGAAGCAGCTAGCTGCTATCCCAGAATCCTGCTGGACTTGGATTCAAGAAGATCTGAGTGCAAATACTGCTTCAGATACTTACTAGCTGTATGTCTCTGGGCAAAGAACCAGTTTCAACTTCCTCATCTGTAAAATAGGAGGAACAATATGACTTACCTCACAGTGTTGTTGCAAGCATCAAAAGAGATAACATGTAAAGTACTTCAAAAATTTAAATGCACCATGTAAATTTTAGTTATCATCATGTTTACTATTTTTTATTATTGTTGTTCAGTATAGCACCATGTAAATATGAGTTGTCCTTCTTCACATCTTGTGTTCTCTCCCTCATTTTCCACTGAATGGGTGTGGCCTCAGACAAACTGAAAACTGAGAAAGACCTTACCTTAAAAAGGCCAAGGTCTCCCACTGCATCCAGGACCATCACTAGTCATGCTTAACTATGTCTTGCCACTGGACTCAGATGGCCTTGCAGGAAAAAGTGAGGCAGATGACTTTGTACAGCCTTGGCTCCCTTAAACCCAATCTAATTGTAAATGAAGATGCCACTCTCTTGATTTTATTGGTCCTCTTGGAAAACAAAGGACAAACACAACCACCACAGCTTCATTCTGCAAGCTCTCTTTTTCCAAAGAGGGAAAGACCATTACAGGTGCCGGAAAGTAGTAACGATGCAGCCAACTACAAATGAGGAAAATGAGATCCTTGGTAAAAGGAGGGTGTGATGTGTGGCAAGGTTTGTTAATAAAGAAGCTGCTAATGAGATCTCACTATATTATTAGAACAGAAGTGCCAAGTCTTCCTATTAAAATCCCATTCTTATTAGTTTCTCTTCATGTGTGGTAGCAAGAAGGTCAAAGCCCATGCAATGTGTAACAATTCAGAGGGAAGCTGAACCAAGGTGCTGTTTCCTGGACAATGCCAATGTGGCAAGAAATAAAAACTGAAGTCAGAGGCAGGCAGTGGTTCTGTACTTCAGACACAATGTGGTCTCGATGACCAGACAGCTCCAACCTGAAAGAGAATATGTGACCTTGTGGAAGCAATCTGCCTCTAGAGGTTTTAATCCTTATCTATTAAAATTAGACTATTGGACTAAGGAAGGAAGAAAAAAAGTATTTATGAAGCATCTTCTATGTTCCAGGAACTTTGCAAAGTGCCTGACAAATATCTTATCTGATCCCCAACATAATAGAGAGAGATAGGTGCTATTATTCCCAACTTACAGCCAATGAAACTAAGGCAGGCAGAAGTTAGGTGACTTGCCCAGGATCAGACAGCTAGTGAATGTCTGAGGTCAGATTTGAACTTGGGTCTTCCTGACTCCAGACCCTATCTACTGAACCTGCTAACTGACTGACTACATGATCTCTAAAATTTTTAGCAGCATAGTACAGGGGCAAGAGCATTACACCTGGGTTTTCCTAACTGTGTATTTGAACTTGAGCAATCCCCTGAGCCTCAGTTTGATCATTTTGCAGAAGTGGAAACAATAGTACTCAAATCATCCTTTGCCAAGGTTTTGTAATGATCAAATGAAACAATGCATGTAAGGGAGGTTTTCAACAGGTACAACACCATACGTACATGAGCTTTTATTATTCTCATTATCATCACTTTCTAAGTTCACTTCCATGCAATCTGTATCATTAGTGCTCATGATAAAAATACTAGGAAAGCTAATTAACTCCTGCCAGCACTTCAGGCAACTGCCACCAGGTGAACAGTGGTACCAGGGCCAAATTGGGGAGTATCTTCAGGGAAGGATTACCAAGAGAAATGGAAATGTTCAGAAGAGCTTTTTTATAAGGCCTGGAACTATGACTTCTTCTGTGTAGGGAGCTTTTATATACAGAAACTTCCTCTACCAATGCAAGTCAGGATTCTCTTTGCAGTTTAAGGTCTTAGAACAGGACTGAGAGGTTAGTACAGAATGTGACTGCCATTTAATAGACACACATATCTCTGAGTTCAGAGCTCCCTCATAATTCACTCCAAGCTCCTCCCTTTCAGTGAAAAGTTCCTGCAATTTTTTTTTCAGTTTGACTTCTTAAAGAGGCCAGGCCCCTTTTCTTCTGAATATATGAAAAAATAAAAGGCAAAGCAAGTTTAAACAAGGTCATATAAGGGACAACTTACACATACACAATGCATTTCACCTTTTGCCACCCATATATCATTTTTAACTACACCTCTGTTTGGTAGACTCTCTACTCATCTAGGGCTTTCATCATCCCAGGCTTGTCCTCCTCTTTGATTCACCCCAATCTTTCAGAATTCTCCCCCTAATTGAAATGTTTTCTCTCTTTGTCTCTGTGTCTCTGTGTGTCTCTCTGTCTCTTTTTCAGACTCTCTTTGTCTGTGTCTCTCTCTCTTTCTCTGTCTTTCTGTCTCTCTGTCTCTTTCTCTCTCTCTCTCTCTCTCTCTCTCTCTCTCTCTCTCTCTCTCTCTCTCTCTCTCTCTCTCTCTCTCCCTTTCCCTCTCCCTCTCTCTCTCCTTTCTCAGTCACCTGTGTAAAATGGGAAATTATGGGTTTTTCTCCAGCTTCTTTCCAAACAATGACCCAACTTCTGTTGTCTAACTTGAGGGAATGATTCTGCCAACAGAAAGGGAGGGCAGGGGTAGGAAAATTAACAGGAAGAACACTTGTAAGCTTTGTACTCCCTTGAAATCATCCACAGAGGGAGCCATCTACTCCAATCCTTTAAATGTTCCAGGACCCTTGTAATAAGGTCCCAGTCCCCTGCCCTTTTTCAACTTCCTCCACAAGGGCATAAATAAGGTAATGGGATTTTTGTGATCGGAGATAGAGAAGAATCAGAATAAGGATGGTGTATTTGGGGTCTTCAGAAGCACTGAAAGAAGCAATGTAGTTTAGAGGAAAGAATTCTGACCTTTCAACCAGGATATTTGGGTTCCCATCTTATATACTGACTAGCTCTGTGTTCTTGGGCAGTTCTCTGAACTTGAGCTTTCTCATCTGTAAAATGGTAGTAATAATATCCGCACCATCTGCATATGGTTTATTTTGAAGAAGTGTTCTGGAAACCTTGTCATTAAATAAATGTGAGGTATTATTATGAATGAATGAATTTTCTAGTGCATTAATTAAATACTTGTTATATTCAAAAAAGCTCTGTACTAGGTGTCAAGACACAAATACAAAAGCAAGAGAGTCCCTGTTCTTAAAGAACTCTCATCCTAATACAAGGAAACGCCATAAAGACAGTTCTACTGTAAAGTCAGATAGCTAGGTCTCATGGTCCTTTGGGTGCAGCAGCAAAGCAGATGGAAATTTATTTCTTTTAATTCATTTCCACTGATTAAATTATGTCAGTTTCTAATGTTGAACCATTTGACAGTATCAAAGACTCTGATGGCAAGAACTTTTTTCCTTTCCTTCTTTTTTTCCTGAGCCTTCAATAGCTATGGTTGCCACACCTGCAGAAGCAGCAGTGATGCTGTATTTCCAGTTGTCTCTAGGGATGATGGCTCTAAGAGCTGATCTGGAATCAGGAGTCGGTGCAGGGGGAGGGAGTGCTGCCTTTTGGCCAGTGGTGATGGTGGGGAAAGTAGATGCCATCTCTGGTGAAATTGTTCTCTTCAGTGATGGCTGCAGGATTTGAGTCATTGATGATACGGAAGTAGGGTCAGTGGCCTGAAGAGTTTTGTTATTCCTCAAGCAACTTAGGTTCAGGATTGTCTCCACTGGGATCTGCGAGGAGAGAGGTAGTCATGATAACAGAGATGGATTGACTTTCCTGATACATGCTACCTTCTGTCTTTCTCTCAGGGTGGCTTTTTGCTTTAGCAAAGCTGGCTTCTCTGCCCCATATTATCTACCTATCCTGAAGATATATACCAGCCTCAATCATTTTCTGAGAGTAAGGTTTTCTCTTCTGCTTTAACTAATATCGAGAGCTTTGTAACATCTTATCTAGTTACTCATCTCATGAGGACTTATGAAGATATAAACCACAATGCAAACCTGGAAAAATATAAGCCCTGAGAATGTGTGATAAAGTGCTGACACAAGAATGAATACTATATGAAGACCCAATGGGTCTAAAAATTATTTAGCTTTATTATCATCATCATTATCATCATTATTCCCACTTTACAGAAAAAAAACAAAGGCCCAGAGAGGTTAGGGCAGGTAACATGCTACATTTCAAAGTATACTGGTTGGGATGTAATTCAGGAAATCTGGACTCTACTTACTGGCTACTTACCAGCTATGTGCCTTTGATAAGTCTGTAGATCTCAGTTTCCTCATCTATAAAGTGAGTCAGATTAAATGATCACTAAGGGCTCTTCCAGTTTAAAATCCTGTGACCTTATGATGTACTCAAAAATTCTGCAGCAAAATCCCACAAACAAAGCAGAGCATACGGAACCATAGAATATCAGAACTCCAGAGTGAGAAAGAATGTCAATGGTCACCTTATCCAATTTCAGCTTGAAGCATCAATTCCCCAGTTGTAGCATAGAAAATCAGAATGGGAAAATACCTTGGAAATCATCAACACCTACCTAATTATTTTATAGAGAAGGAAATTAATATTCAGTAAGAAAAGTGACTTATAGAGTATCTTGCAAGTAAGAGAGGCAAGTTGTTGAACCAAAATTAGGAATTCTCATGTCTGTCAAATGGTTTTTCAAATCAGTTTTGTAATTCTTGATGTAAAAATTGTGCAAGAAGTAATTAGCATGAAGTTAGCTGACCTTGGGAGGGAGAGCTTGGGACAACAGGCCAGTTGGGAGAGGTCTAGACACTAGCCTCCATGGTAGAGATGACCATGAAATATTTAGGGGGAATATAAAGGGGTGGAATGGAGCCAGGCCAAGGAGGAGTTTGTCTGGCATGTGACCACTGGTGTTAGCAGTGGTGTAGAAATAATGCCATCTGATAGCCTCCTAGCTTAACTAATTATTTTCTCTCACTAGCTGCAAAACTCAGTTGTTTCTTCATTGTTAAGCTAGTATTAAAAAACACTGAAATGTAAATATAACTAAGTTTTTAAATGTCCAATATTTTAAAATCTTGTTTTTTTATTTTTGCCCTCCAAATATTGATTACTTACATCTTAACCTCAGTTGTCCTGCTATTGTTACAGCTCTGACAAGTGGGCAACCAGGCTTCACTTGAAGCCCTCTAGTAATGGAGAACTCATTACCTCTTGGGAGTGGCCTATTTTTCTTCTGGAAAATTTCAACTCTTGGAAAATACTGTCTTATATTGAGCCAAAATAGACTACTTGTCAGTTCTTTTCATTGATCTTTTTTCAACTTTCTGTGGCTAAGTAGAATTCATCCATTCAGATCTTCTCTTCTAGGGCTCTGTCTACTATCACAGATTGCTCAGGCCCAGACAGAGTAAAGGACAGTAATAATTTGTATTCAGAGACAGGGCAATGAGGCTATACATGCTTTTATATTTTCTTACCATAATTTTATTTCGTCTCTGTTGATAATTCTCATGGGAGTGACTAGTTCCCAAATATAGCTTAGAAGTAGACATTCTGATTTGTTTGATGGCCCTTCAGGCATGTAAATTTTCAATCTAAGTGACTTTGGTCTCCAAGGGAGAGCCAGCCTACATCATTCCCTAGAAAATCATGTGTCACAATGGGGACTTAATCACAGTGAGGCCCCATTTCATTTAGGAACAATGTGACAAGACCCCATAGAAATTTCACTCACCATTAGGAGCCTTCCTCACTCTCAGTCCTTCAGACAAATGTTAGCTTTACAAATGACCCACCTGTCAAGGAACAGACAGAAATTTACTCCCTTCAACCAAGGGATATGAAATATCAAGTGATCCAATAATGTCCCAGCAGCCTATTACCCAAATGGCAGTGCTGCCAAAGAACATGAGACAAGGAAACAGGAGTCTGACATAGAGATGGATGCTGCAAGTAGACTGTCATCTTATGCCAGAAGAGAATATGTATTATAATATATCATAAAGAAGAAGGGTCAGGACCTGGGATCCCAAGGACCTTCATTCATGCAAGTACTTATTCATTTATTTGAAATTTAGTAAGCCCTTCCTATAGCACAGAACACTGTGCTAAGTCCTAGGGGAGATAGACAGGTAAGAAACATCCTACTTCTCAAGGAATTTATAGTCATACAGTCAACAAACATTTAGCAAACACCTACTACCCAATGGAGATATAAAGAAAGGCAAAAGACAGTCTCTTCTCTCAAGGAGCTCATGGTCTAATGGTGGAAACATACAAACAATAATGTTCATATAGAAAGAGAGGATGAATTGGAGATACTTAACAGTAGGAAGGCATTAGTATAAAGGGAGATTGGGAAAGTCTTCTTATAATCCACTAGGATGAGATGTGGATAGCTACAATATACATCACAAGGTGAGTGCATTGTAAAAATAAAAAATATAGTGCTATGTGAATTCTGAAGGGGAAGGTCATTAGTAAACAGGGGTTAGCAGGGAACATTTCATGGACTCATTGGGTTTTGTTTTTTCAAGATACAAAGAGGGAGGTGTTGGCTACATAGAGATCACTGTGTATAGGAGGGACATTCATCTGAGGGCTGCAACAATCATGATCATCACAGTCAACATTTTTATAGCACTAAGTATGTGCCAGTCACTCTGCTAAGCATTATTATCTCATTTGATCTTTACAACAACTCTGCATACTATTAATATGCTCATTATACAGATGAAAAAACTGAGGCAAATAGTGGTTAAGTGACTTGCTCAGGCTATAGCTAGTATTGTCACAGAATCACAGAAACACCAAATCTCATAGTTGGAAGGGCCTTCATATTCCATCTTGTTCCCCCAGTACCCTTTCTACAACAACGTACCTCTTCTGTAACTGTCACTATAACTATCAATAAAAAGGAGCATCCATGAACTTTGCCTTGAAAACTTTCAGTATTAGGAATCTACTACCTTCAGAGGCAGACCATTCCACTTTGGAATAACACTAATTTTTAGAAAGGTTTTTTTCCATTAAATTAGAATTTGTTTGACTATTCTCACCCATTCTTCTAGGAATTCTGTTTGAGGGTAAGAAGAAAAGTCTTTCTCTTTCCTACACAGCAGATCTTCAAATATTTAATGAGAGTTACTATATATGCCCCCTAGTCTCTGCACCAACTAAGCAACTCCAATTTCTTCAGTCAGCTCTCATATTGAACAACCTTCCTTCTTCTTACCATATTAGTTTGCCTTGTATGGATTTTATCCATCTTGTCAGTATCCCTCCCAGAACTAAATATTCCATACATGCTATGTAGAGTGTAACGCAGCCTTGAAAACTCTCTAAAAAAGTTTTTGTGGCTGCCATAGCACACAGTGTGGATGTATATTCAATCTGCAAATCATTCACTAACATTTCAAATTTTGCTGAGAGGAAATACTGATTTGCCATCTCTTCTCATCCTACAGTTATTGTATATAGATAGATATGTAGTATTCCATTGAAATACATGTAATTTATAATGTATAAATATAAAAGTATGGAGATGCCAACATTCTAGTCTATTTTAGATCTTATTTCTGTTTTTTATTTTTCTAACTATCCATCCTGCCTTCATTTCATCTGAAAATTTTACACATATGCTATCTATCCCTTCATCTAAGTAATGGATAAAAAAAATTGAACAGCTTAGGACCCAATGAATTAATGTATAAATGCATAAATTAAAAACTTTCAGGGCAGAGCCAAGATGGTGGAGTAAAAGGATAAACATGTAAAAGCTCTCCCCTATAGCCCATAAAATACCTGTAATAAATGACTCTAAACAAATTCTAGAGCAGCAGAAGCTACAAAATGAGAATGAAAGAGATTTCCAGGCCAAAACAGCTTGGAAGGCCAACAGGAAAGGTCTACCACACCTTGTAACAGAGCTCAGCATGGCCTTGGCCACAGGGTCCAGCAGGGACAGGACCAGAGCAGACTTCAGGGCGCCACCAGCAGCAGCTGCAGTTCCCAGATTTCTCAACCCACAAACACCCAAGACAGCTTCAAAGGTCAGTGAAAAAGCTCTCTCACCTGGGTGAGAAGGGAACGTGGTCTGGCCCTGCCAGCAGCTTCCACTGCAATGGAAGTATCCATTTTTGGAGCCCTATGTCTAAAGGCCCTGGGAGAACTGAGCCACTGATCTATATCTCAGCCTTGAGTGGTGGCCCTGCGGTGAGGAGGAGTGCTAGTGTGGTGGAACTGGAGGCAGTTGTGGAGAGAGAACTTTACTTGCAGATTCTGGGCAGAAAAGTTTTTGGTTGCTCCAATACCAGTGCTCAGGTCAGAAGAGGAGTAAATCTCTCTGCCTTGATTGTGCCACCTTGGAGGAACTGAGAACTTACAGTTCCCGAGAGTATACCCTCCTCTTGACAAAGGACTTCAAAAGTCAAGTAACTGGCTGGGAAAATGCCCCCAAAAGGGGGAAAAAATAAAACTATAAAAGGTTACTTTCTTGGTGAACAGATATTTTCTTCCATTCTTTCAGATGAGGAAGAAACAATGCATACCATTAGAGGAACACATAAAAGTCAAGGCTTCTGCATCCAAAACCTCCAAAATAAATATGCCATGGTCTCAGGTCATGGAGGAGCTCAAAAGGATTTTGAAAATCAAGTAAGAGAGCTGGAGGAAAAATTGGGAAGAGAAATGGGAGTGATGCAAGAAAATCATGAAAAACAAGTCAACAGCTTGCTAAAGGAGACACCAAAAAATGTTGAAGAAAATAACACCCTTAAGAATAGACTAATTCAAATGGCAAAAGAGGTCCAAAAAACCAATGAGGAGAAGAATGCTTTAAAAAGCAGAATTAGCCAAATGGAAAAGGAGGTCCAAAAGCTCACTGAAGAAAATAGTTCTTTAAAAATTAGAATGGAACAGATGGAGGCTAATGACTTTATGAGAAACCAAGAAATCACAAAACAAAACCAAAAGAATGAAAAAATGGAAGATAATGTGAAATATCTCATTGGAAAAACAACTGACCTGGAAAATAGATCCAGGAGAGACAATTTAAAAATTGTGGGACTGTCTGAAAGCCATGATTAAAAAAATCTTTCATGAAATTACCAAGGAAAACTGCCCTGAGATTCTAGAACCAGGGGGCAAAATAAATGTTGAAAGAATCCACCAATCACCTCCTGAAAGATATCCAAAAAGAGGAACTCCTAGGGACATTGTGGCCAAATTCCAGAGTTCCCTAGTCAAGGAGAAAATATTGCAAGCAGCGAAAAAGAAACAATTCAAGTATTGTGGAAATACAATCAGGATAACACAAGATCTAGCAGCTTCTACATTAAGGGATCAAAGGGCATGGAATATGATATTCCAGAAGTCAAAGGAACTAGGACTAAAACCAAGAATCACCTACCCAGCAAAACTGAGTGTAATACTTCAGGGGAAAAAATTGTCATTCAATGAAATAGAGGACTTTCAAGCATTCTTGACGAAAAGACCAGAGCTGAAAAGAAAATTTGACCTTCAAACACAAGAATCAAGAGAAGCATGAAAAGGTAAACAGTAAAGAGAAGTCATAAGGGACTTACTAAAGTTGAACTGTTTACATTCCCTCATGGAAAAACAATATTTGTAACTCTTGAAACTTTTCTCAGTATTTGGGTAGTTGGAGGGATTATACACACACACACACACACACACACACACACACACACACACACACGCACACATACACATATATAGACAGAGGGCACAGAGTGAGTTGAATGGAAAGAGATGATGTCTAAAAAGATTTAAAATTAAGGTCTGGGAGAGGAATATATTGGGAAGAGAAAGGGAGAAATGGAATGGGGCAAGCTATCTCTCATAAAAGAGACAAGAAAATCTTTTTCAATGGAGAGGAAAATGGGGGAGGTGAGAGGGAAAAAGTGAAGCTTATTCTCATCACATATGGCTTAAGGATGGAATAATAACATGCACACTTAATTTGGTATGAAAATCTATCTTACACTACAGGAAAGTAGGAAAGAAGGGGATAAGTGGGGTGTAGGGGGAATGATAGAAGGGAGGGCAAAATTGGAGGAGGAAGTAATTAGAAGTAAACACTTTTGGGGAGGGACAAGTTGAAAAGAGAGAACAGAATAAATGGGGGGCAGGATAGGATGGAGAGAAATATAGTTAGTCTTATACAACATGACTATTGTGGAAATCTTTTGCAAAGCTACACATATATAGCCTTTATTGCTTGCCTTCTCAGTGGGGATGGGTGGGGAGGGAGGAAGGGAGAGAAGTTGAAACTCAAAAGTTTTAAGAAAGAATGTTGAGAGCTGTTTTTGCATGCAACTGGGAAATAAGAAATACAAGTACTGGAGTATAGAAATCTATCTTGCCCTACAAGAAAAGAGAGAAGATGGGAATAAGGGAAGCGAGGGGTGTGATAGAAGGGAGGGAAGATTGGGGGAAGGGGTAATCAGAATGCCTGGTGTTTTGGGGTGGGAGAGGGGAGAGATGGGGAGAAAACTTGAAACTCAAAATTTTGTGGAAATGAATGTTGAAAACTAAAAATAAACATTTTTTTTAAAAAAGTTTCTATTGAGCCTTACAGTAAGCACTTACAATGTCCTAGAGAGTTAAAAGTTCAGTGATACAAATACAAAAAGTAAGACAGTTCCTTCCTCAAGGAGCTTATATTCTAATATGGAAAGATGACAGAGTCCCAAAGATTTGTTGTTCAGTCACATCTAACTCTTCATTACTCCATTTGGGGTTTTCTTGGCAAAGGTACTGGAGTGGTTTACCATTTTCTTCTCATGCTCACTTCACAGAGGAGGAAACTAAGGCAAACAGGGTGAAGTGACTTGCCTAGGGTTGCATATCTGAGATAGGATCTGGACTCAGAAAGATGAGTCTTCCTGACTCCAGGCTGACATTCATTTACTGCACCATTTGTGAGCCTTTACACCTCAAAAATCCACAAATGATACAAATCCAGGCAAAAGTCACTGTTTAGTTAATTGTCTAGATTTAAAAGAGTAAATAGAGAAAATATTAATAATACCAATTAAAGTGAAAAGTATGTCCTGCTTTTCTGGATCTAGGTGTTAAGTCTTTTATCAGCACGCTAATGATGTGGAGGCATCTGAGATGTCACCAGAATGGTCAGTGGAACCAGGGAGTAATTGAATGGTGTCCTTACTAAGAATGGCAGTGGTCATTTGATTTGGATTGCAGCATGGTATAAAGATGAATCCTGGTATATGACTAGAAATCTCCCTTCAAGTTAACAAATCCTCTCCAGATTGGCACAAAATCTATTATTCCATAACTGTATAGAGCAGGGGTTGGCAAACTCTAGCCTGTCCATGACTTGCGTTTTCACTGCCCATTAGCTAAAAATGTATGTAATATTTAAAAAAATTATTATATTTTAAAATATAAAAACTAATTTTCTTTTTATGTATATTTTAGCTCATGGCTCATATAAAAGCAGGCCAGATTTAGCCCTCAGCATGTAGTTTGTTAACCACTAGCACAGCACAAAGGTTCCTAAACTGGGATCCCATGGACAATCTGTGGATTTAATATAATTGCATTCCTTTGTAATCCTATGTATTGTAAGTACTTACAAACATTATTTTGAGTCTTCATCTGACTACCAAGTGTGTTTATGATACAAAACATGTGAAGAATTCTTGATACATAAGGAGGTCTCTCAGATTTTCAGTCCCAAGTACCAGCTCTGCCATTTGTTAGTGGCATGACTAATTGTTTTACCTCACTGACCTTTAGTTTTCTTACCTGTAAAATGGCAGGGTGTTGTGACAAACAAGTGAGCTAATGCATGTGAGAGTAGTAGTTTTGTAATCTGATGAAAGAAAAATATGCAGAGTGAGAGGGACAGAAAAGAGTTTTGAACACAGTAATTTCCTGATTCCATTTTAAGAAGTCTGCCTACGGCAGAGGAAGCATGAATTTGGTTGCTTGGAAGTGAAAATGGCAGACTGAGAACAGCCCCAACACAAGAGCAAACACAAATGCAACCAAGAGAAATAAATTCTCCCAGAGAAATCATAAAAGCAAATGCTTAAATAAACAGGATTTGTGTAGTCTACTGGTCATCAGATTTTGATTTAGGACAGGACCAGAAACAAGTGGAAGGCTCCATTATAAAAAAGGTTCCTTCTTCTAGAACGAGGCTAGCACTGCCACCCTGTGCATGGGATTTGGAAACCTCTTCAACTTAGGATTGATTAATGGAGGCTTCAAATGTCCTGGTTATGTCCACTTGCCACTGGCACCTAGTAATGGAGGTCTGCAGTCTACTCGTAGTGACTTAGAAAAGAAAAACAAGAAGTGGTGTCTTGTAGCCAGGTTACTTCTGTTAGCATGGGTGAAACTAGAATAAATTCAATTTCACAAATATTTATTAAATGCCTCCTATGTGCAGGACAAAGTAGTTTCATGGTTAGAGAGCTGACCTCACAGTCAAAAAGGTCTTGATTCAAATCCTGCCTCAAACATGTAAGGCCGTGTGACTTTGGGAAAGTCACTTAAGTTCTCATGGCCCCAAGTACCCTCTAAGACAGAAGTTCTTAAACTTTACTATATTTTTTTCATTACTGACCCCTTTAGCAGTCTGAAGAAGTCAATGACCTTCTCAGAATAATATTTTTAATGCATAAGATGAAATGCATAAAGTTACAAAGGAAATAATTGTATCAAAATAGTTATAAATACATGTGTATATGTGCTTGCATATATTTTATATGTGTATGTGTATATAGGTATGTGTATCAGTATAAACACAGAACCAGAGATAAAAAGCGATAGAAATAGAGGTAGATAGATATAAGCATTGATGATATAAATAAAGATATATGTAGATATAGATATAGATGTATCCCTGAGATTTCTCTCACTAGAAGTTCTCTACACAGAAGATATCATAGAACCAGTCTCTTCTTGCCTCCTTCCCCTCCCAAATGTTGCAAGTCATTGTTCCAGGCACTGAGGAAAGAAAGACAAAAATAAAATGATCCCTGATTGCCTATAAATTGACCTCCAACAAGGACACTAATTGTGTGACCTTAGGAAAGTCACATGGCTTCCCAAGGGCTCTCCTATGAAATGAGAGACTTAAAGTAGATGGCTGCTAGGGTCCCTCCCAGCTCTCCATCTCTGATTTTCTGAAATCCTGTGATTCTGTGAATGAGTTTTATCAGTCCTGAAGTTCTGCACAAATGTGAGCCCCTCCCCTTCTCAGTTTTGCATCTACTTTTGACTCAGGCCTCTTGACTTGCCGGATTGTTTTCTTGCTGACTTTTCTTGGCTCTGATTACCCTGGTTCTTGTCCAACTTCCCCAGAATCAAGGCCAACCTATATCCTGCTGGTGTTCCTTCCTGCCCCTCTGAAACCATTCATGTATAACCTTGATCCCCTTGCCTTTCCTCTTCCTACCTGCTCCAA
Source organism: Notamacropus eugenii (assembly GCF_028372415.1). Classification (NCBI taxonomy): domain Eukaryota; kingdom Metazoa; phylum Chordata; class Mammalia; order Diprotodontia; family Macropodidae; genus Notamacropus; species Notamacropus eugenii. Next base: position 104,062,456 of record NC_092875.1, read on the forward strand.
ACCCCAAGAACAGTATAGAGTTAGATTTGGAGTCAGGTAGTCTAGGTTCAAATCCACATTCCACCACTTGCTACCTAGATGACTCTTGGGCAAATCAGTGACCTCTCCAGTTCTACTTTTGCTCATAGTTGGACTTTGTGACTTCTAATGTCACTTCTAACTCTAAATCTTTATTTCTATAAAGATACAATATGTACACCTGGCATCCTCATCAGACTAATGTTCTCTGGCTATGAGCAATTGCCCTGTCAGCCACAGAACAGGTTTCCAAAACCCAGCATATTATCAGAGGGAGCATTTAAGGTAGGAATAATAATAACATTCCACATATAGGTAGCACTTTAAGGCTTGCCATATGGAGCACCACAGTCTCGGAAAAATCACAATTGCAGGTGACCCAGTGGCTAATGGAAAGTTACCCAGTGGATATAAACAGGCTGCAGCATTAATACTAATGATGATCTATGTGCAAGAAGGAGTACAAAAGGCACCTTCAAGGGCAGGTATGACCAAAAAAGGAGGAGGGCTGCTCATGTATCAAGAGTCATACAGAGCAGATGAATAGTCCATCAGATACAAGGGGAGTTATAAATGATTAAGAGCATAAATGGGAAAAGGTACATAAAGTCTTAAAGTGCTATAGAGACATCAGCTGTGATCATCTTTATCATCATGATCATTAATGTTATTATTAATATTATTTCAGCATGGGATGCTACAGAGAGTGTTGAGCTTAGAGTCAGGAAGCCCAGTTTCTGACTCTGAAACTTGCTGGCTGTGTTACCATGGACAAGTCACTTAGCTCCTCTAGCCTCAGGCAGCTCCATAAGACATATTTCCTAAGTTATTGAAGAGATCTGATCTGTGTTATAGGTATGAACTTTTATACCTAAAAATAACGTCTTTCATGTAGCATTACTACCTTGATTGCCGAGAGAAAGAGAGAGAGAGAGAGAGAGAGAGAGAGAGAGAGAGAGAGAGAGAGAGAGAGAGAGAGAGAGAGAGAGAGAATATTTATTAGGCACTTGCTGTACATGATGGATTGGAAAGGAAAATAGCTAAGGTCAGTCGGGTAAACCAGATAGCAGGCTGCTTAGAGACAAAACAATAAACAAGGAAGGGCTGCTTGGAATACTGCTTCTGACACTTACTATCTGTGTGACCACTATCTGTGCCCAATCTGTGGTAGAGCATTCTGAGCTTGTGTTGGGCTGATCAATCAGAGTCAGATACATTGAAACTTCACTTTACCATGGTGATGTCATTTTGGTCCTTTTCAAGAACGAAGGACCACAACCTACCAACCTGTGTGACCATGGACAATTCACTTAAACTCTCTGAGCCTCAATGTGGTTGTATTGATAGGGTAGTATTGGTAGTAGAAATACAAAAGGAGAGTTTTAGAACTGAAAAGAATTTCAAAAATATTTCGGTTTTATTAATTCTACCTCCACATCATCCCTCAACTCCTTCTCTCCACAAATAGAACCACCATCCTCGTTTAGGTCCTTAGCATCTCTCATCTGGATAATTGCAATAGCCTCCTGATTAACTTCCATACAACTATCAAAGTCATATTACTAAAGCAGAGATCTTGTCACTTCTTCCTCCTGTCCACAGAACTTTCTGCCTCTACTCCCCTTTGTCTTTGGTGTCCCTAGCTCCTTTGATACCCTAGAGTCAGCTCAAATTCAGCATGCCCAAGTTAGAAATAATCTTCTTGTTGTTCAGTTGTTTTTCAGTCATATTCAACTCTTCATGACCTGATTTGGGGTTTCTTGGCAAAAATACTACAATGATTTCTCCAGGTCATTTTTCAGATGAAGAAATGAAGGCAGTGACTTGCTCAAGGTCACACAGCTAGTAAGTGTTTGAGGCTGAATTTGAACTCAGGCCTTCCTGACTCCAGGCCTGATATTCTATCCACTGCACCACCTAGCTCCCCAGAAATAATCTGTCAACCTCTAATTATATACGGGAAGACACTGTGAATATACTCTCCAAGTTAATACAACTAGTCCTTGGATTTGGACTGTACCCTCCTCACTTCCATGTCAGAACTCTTCCTACCACATGATCATACTTGCATCTATTCCTTAATTCATACCCTTTCACAACCCTGGGAAAGAGAATATAGAAGCCCTAGCACATTAACAGGGATGAGTTTATCTGATTCAATTCCACTGCCAACCATGAAGGAGCACGAAGAGGATTCAGAACACACAATTCAGATGTAGAGGAGGGGAAGGAAAGTAGTTCTAAATGCAATGCCACTCTCTGGTTACAGCTTTGTGACAATAATGGTGGTAATTCTAGGCAGTGGCACCAAGCAGACAGGTGAGGTATTTCTGGGCAGAGGGCCATCTCAGGGCCTCTCAAATCATGCTGTCTTGGCATCACACAAACCTTCTTATATACACTCTAATAGGACTTTAGATTTACTTTATAGCTTACCAGGTACTTTCAACATCCATTATCTCCTTTGATTAATTTGCTGTAAACAATAGCCCTGTGAGGTACATAGGGAAGGAGTTATTATCTCCATTTCACAAAGGAGAGAAAGGAGATCCAGGGAGTGGAACACTAGCTCCATAGTCTGCCAGCTCTCATTAACATTGTTCTAGGGAGGAATTTGGGGGTTCAGTTGAACCATGAATCTCCTCTTAAATGTTCTAGTCTTTTCTCAGATTCTTTTGCCTGGATACATGTATGTACCCGAGGTCCCTCTTCTTTTTCAATACTCTCTCTCTGTCTCTCTCTGTCTCTGTCTCTGTCTCTGTCTCTCTCTCTCTCTGTCTCTCTCTCTGTCTCTGTCTCTCTCTCTGTCTCTCTGTCTCTTTTTCTCTCTCCCTCTCCCTCCCTCACTCTGTGTCTCTCTCTCTCTCTGTTTGTCTTTCTTCATCAGTCTCCTTTCCTCCCTCCCATGAGTTCACTCATTATTTTTATGCACATCACCCCCAAATAAACACATTTAGTCTGACCATCTCCTGAGCTTTAGCCCCACATCACCAGCTAACTCCTGGAATCTCCCTTTGATGTATTTGGGCATTCAGTATTCCCAAAACAGAACTCATTCTTTTTCTCCCCAGACCTATTTACTTCTTTCTTCCCTCCCTATTTTTGTTAAGGGCAATACCACCCTTCCAGTAACCCTAGTCATCCTCAACTCTTCCTTCTCCCTTGTCTTTCATGTTCAGTTTCCAAGTCTTGTCAATTCTACCTCTACACCATCCCTCATAGCCTTCTCTCCACTCACAGAACCACCAACCTAGCTGAGGTCCTCACCCCCTCTCACTTGGATTATTGCAGTGGCCTCCTGGCTGGTGTTCTTGCAACTGTAAGGTTCACATTATCTGACCAGGTCTCCCTCCTGTCCATAAAACCTTAGTGCCTCCTTATTGCTTCTCAAATTAAATACAGACTCCTCTTTAGCATTTAAAACCTTTCATAATCTGGCTGCAACCTTTTTTTTACTGATTGTTTTCACATTACTAACCCCTCACACCCTCTGGTTAATTTGACCTCATTGCCCTTTCCTGTAAATATGATATTCCATTTCTCATCAGGCTATACTCCTTGCCTGGAATGATCTCCTAAACCTTGGAGTTCCAAGCTCCCTTCAAAGGGACCTTTCATTCAAATGCCTTTCCTGACCCCATCCTCACCCCAGCTGTTAGCCTACTGTCTAAAATCATGTTGTATGTGCTTTATCTTTATCTGGTATTTGCTTATCTCTGTATACAGGTTGATTCCTACCAGTAGAGTGCTGACTTTTTGAGAAAAGGGACTGCTTTCATTCTTCATATCTCTAGCACCTACTATAATGTCTTACACAGAGTAGCTGCTTAATAAATAACAATAACATTATTTATAATTAATAAAGGTTTGTTGAATCGAAACCAACTGAATCCCCATCTCAAAGCAGATGTTTGCTCAGATAATGAGCTCTCTATGCCCGGAACGATTTTTCCTTTTACATCCACCTCAAGGAATTGTTGGAGTTCTTCAACAATCAGTGCATACCCAACCCAAAGGAATCCTATCCTGACCCCCTCCAATTAGTAATATCTTCCTACTCCTTATTTTTTTCTCCTACTTCATGTATGTATGTATGAAACAAACACACACCTAGATATGGGAATATTTATAATTTTATTCAATGAATTTATATTTTCTGTGTAAGTTTTTCCCAAATAGAATTGAAGCACTTGAAAACAAGGATTATTTCCTTTTTTTTTTCTTGGAGGAGGGAAGGCAGAGTATTGGAGTTAAGTGACTTGCCAAGTAAGTGTCAAGTGTCTGAGGCTGAATTTGAACTCAGGGCCTCCTGTGTCACCTAGCTGCCCTGATTATTTCATCTTTGTCTGCATATCACCAATGCCTAGCAAATAGCAGTTTCTTAATAAATGCTTTTTGGTTGATTGGGAAAAGAGACTTGTTCTGTTTTTTGTCTCTGAATTCCCAACACTTAGCCTAGATTCAGGAGAACAATAATTGCTTGTTGAATGAATGTGTAAATGAATGAATGAATGATAGGAGTGGGGCATTGGGCTAGATATCACTCGATACAATAGTTACAACTTTCCACCAGGTTGGTATTGTTACATAGTGGAAAGTAATAAGCACATAACTTAGGGGATATTTTCTAGCTCGATACAAACATGCAAATCTATAAAAATGACTTATAGAAAGAGAATACAATTTAAATGTTATTAGAATAATAAATACAAATTAAAATAATAAAATAATAATAATTCAAATAAAGCAATAATTGTAAAGAAATAGACCCCCAAGCAGTTGTGCAAATAAGATAGAATTATATTTCAGATCCGTATCTATCATGCAATACCACTGAATTCACTCTTTTGACATGAAGTACCCTCCCTATTCTAAACCAAACCGAGAGAGAAGAAAAGATGAGCTGTCTCCTAGCTTGAGGCAGACACACAGAAAGGGATGTGGTCTCTGCTTTAGCTGCGAGTAAAGAGAGAAGGACAGAGGAAGAGTTTCATCTGGGCTTGTAGTCTGCCCATTAGAAAGGAAATACCAAAGAAAGAGAGAGAGCTAATGCTACGGAGCCCCTCTTATTTGTCACCTCTCCCAAAACAAACAAACCAATGGGACAGAAAAGAACCTTGAGGATTGTTCCCTGTACCCTTCTCTCTTGCTAGAATCTTTGTAGCATGGTCCTCATTTCTTCCTGAGCATTGGAGAAATTTTTACACTTTCTACATTTTAAAGTCTAGATCAAATCTGAAAGTCCTAGGGGCTGCTCTTCCCCTATTAAGGACAGTTAATCTGTGAACTGGGCAGGTCTCAAAGAAAACTGTTCTGCAATCCAGTCACTCTTTTCATTGCTGCCCCCTTTTTCAAGACCTATTGTTTTTTGGAAAGAAGAACTGAAATGGGAGTCAAGAGTAGTACCCCACCTGTTTGCATACATTACATATACTTATGTGTATCTATATATTCATATTTGCATGGTACATATTAATGTGTACATATACATATTATATATCATGTGTTTATACATGTATATGTGTGCCTATGTTTGTACATATGTGCATGTGTGTTTATATATGTTATATGTGTGTGCATATGTGTATGTTTGTATAGATTGTTAGATCTGTGTATCCTATATACATACATTTTAGTCAGTATGGGGAACTCTCAATAAGGAAATTACCTCTTATCATCACAAACTGAAATTATTCTATAACTTATGGTTGTAGAGTTGTCTGGGGACACTAAGAGGTTATATGACTTGTCCACGGTCACCCAGTCAGTATGTGTCAGAAACAGCACTTACAAGAGTTTAATGTCTTCCTAATTCTGAGGCTGGTTTTCTCTTTACTATGCCACCACCACACACATATATACAATTTTGTGTACTGATACCTATCAGTATAGACCTATAAGCTTGTGTATACATATATATGTACATATATAATGCAAACTTTTATGTCCACCCCACGTGTCTATATATGAATATAAATAAATATATGTCATTACTGCATGACAACAAACTATAGATTGTTATTTCCCATAAAATGTCACCTGCCTGCGTAAGAGACATCCTCCTCCCACCAACAATTTTTACCTACCTTTGAAGGAGCTGACTGGCACACGTTCCAGGCTGAACTTTTTTTGTTATTTTTATTTTGCAAACTCTTTTGAAGGCTGAATATTTCCCAGTGGAGTTGAAGAATCCCTGCTATTTCAGGGGCAGAGGGAGGAGGGGGCTTGCCAGTAATAGCTGGGAGATTGCCTGGTAGAGAAGATTTCAACTCAGATTCTATGAAGGAGACTGAAAGTGGCAATTTCACTACTTAATTACACAAAGGCCTTTATAGTTCTAGCCTGAAAGAGGCAGCATACTTCAAAGGAAGCAGTGTTGAACTGGGAGTTGTGAAACCTTTGAGAATACCCTTCCTGGAAGCTTGGTTTTCTCCTCTGTGCAGTGGGGATAAATCATTCTTGCACTGCCTTCCTCTGATAAGAGGAAATCTCTCTATAAAGTATACAAAGAATGTGTTATCATTATCATCCTTACACAAAGACTCATCACCTGATGAATGGGGGATGTGGGGGAGCTCAGAGGGGTTGCAATCTGCACCCATGAAAAGAATGGATTGAAAAAGCCACAGATGGCTAAAGCATTGAGGAAGTGTTACCTCCCTCCCTCACGAGGTGGATTTGATGAGAGCTCTTTGCAAACTGTGAATATTATTATTCAATCACCTCTAAGTGCCTTCCAGCTTTATGATTCAGTGCTGCCTGATTTTTTTCCAAAGCCAGCCCTACCAAGACAGGTGTACTGAGGAGACAAACTTAGAGGTAGCTAGGCAGTCTAGTGAATAGAAAACTGGACTTGAAATCAAGAAGACCTGAGCGGGAATCCTTCCTCACTTACCAACTGTGTGAGACTCTAAATAAGTCACTTGACCTCTCTGGGCCTCACTCAGTTTCCTCAACTGTAAAATAAGGGTGTTAGAGTCAATGACCTCTCATGTCCCTACTGGTTTTAACATATGATTCTGCGGAAGCGGATAGGCACATTGACCTTCTTTTTCTCCTTCCCCCAACCCCCATAATAATTTACAACTTTCCAGGAGCAAACATGCCTTACCTGCTACTATTTATACCCTAGATCAATGAGGAATTGTGTCTCAGACTTCTCCTTAAGGATCCTGCTCCATTTCACAGGCCCATTCCCTTCTGCCCAAAATACTTGGTGGAATTGGTCTAAAACACAGTGGAATGACAGAGTAGCAGCTATGGGTACAGACTAGAGAGCAGCTGCTGCTTTGGGCTCCCAAAGATTGCTGAGAAGTGGCAGTACTAGCCAGACTGGCCTGTCTGCCTTCAAGACATATATCCCTTTTATTGTCACCTGCTTGACAGGCAGACAGCTGCCGCTTCCTCAAACCTGTCTATAACTTGGGTCCCCAGGGTGGGGGTGGTGAGAGCTCTCTGTAAGGCTGGCTTCTGACAAGGAAAACCTACCTCTCCCCAGATTTCAGGTAAACCAATAAAGAATTAGCCAAGGTTTGAACTGTCAGAGACCCTCAGCACCACCAACTCTGTAATGTCTCGTGTTGTGGTTTAGGCATCGATCCCTTTCAGGCCAGCCATAGAAGTGATTCTGTATGAAAAATAAATCTGTTTTGTAGTGGTTTGTCCTTCATTTTCAGAGGAATAATGACATCATAGGGGTGATGGCTTGACTTGCACATGAATTGGATTTAAATGGGGGAGAGCTTCACAAAGTCATCAGCCTCACTTTCTCTTCCAGACTCATCAAAATCCAGTAGCAGGACAAAATTCAGGACGAATGGCAATGTCCCGGGATGCAGTGGATGACCTTGGCATCTTTGAGGCCTGACGGAGCTCTAAGCATTCCACAGTACCTGTGTTAGCTACCTTCATGGCTGTTGGAATAAATTGTTCTCATCTGCCCATTCCACCAGGGGAAGTCTTCCCATGGTTAGGGTGTATTGGAGATATGGTGGAGAGAAGAGAACCATATTCATCATAAGAAGCCCTGGCTTTGAGCTTAGCTCTGCATTTGATGTGACCTTGAGCAAACTTCTTCACTGATATCCTCACATTATTTAGACTACTCTTGCTTCTGACTCTGGCCCAACATCCCCTGCCCCCAATTCCCAGATATAAAAGATTATGGTCCTTGCTCCCTTTATCATTTGCTCCCTTTCAACAGGGATGTCCCTGTCCAATGAGTTAGGCTATCTTGGACCATGTCTTTAATGCCCTAAAGAGCACAAAGCTTGAAGAAATAAAGGCTTTGGTTCTAGACTCAAGTCTATCTATCAGACATGTGATCTTGAGCAAGACACGTAACTGATCTGATTCTTATTTTCCTTCTTGGTAAAATGGGTATAATAATATTTGTACTATTTTCCTCACCAAGGTACCATGAAGACCAAATAAGAGAGGGAAGAGAGGGCAGAGAGGGAGAGAGAAAAGAAAGGGGTCACTGTGATCAATGCCTGGTCCTGTACACACACACACATACGTACACATACTTATATACACACACACACACATATGATATATATGTACATATATCTAATTGCTGCCATTCACTTTACTCTGTCCATCACCATCATAAAATCTTATCTTAGGATAAGTTTAGGGCCTGAATATACAGTTTCATTGGTAGAAGTAACTCTCTCTTATCAATGAAAGTAAGTACCTTTACTATGACTTATAGCTTTATGTGTTTGCCTAGACCACTCAAAAGGCAAGTAATTTATCAAGGGTCACACAGCCTGAGTTGGGACTTGAATAGTTTCTTTTGATTTCAAGACTGTCTTTCTATCCACTAATACCATCACAACTCCCTTATTTTCTCTTCATGCTCTGTATGAGGTGATATAATATCATGTCATTCCATATTACATTGTCATGTCACATCATATCTTTTCATTTCATGTCATATCATGTTATGCTGGGGTAACTAGATGGTGCAGTGGATAGAGCGCTGGGGTTGGTATCAGGAAGACCTAAGTTCAAATTCATCCTCATAAAGGTCTTACCTGTGCCACCTTGGACAAGTCACTTAAATTCTGTGTACAGTTAGAGAAATGGCAAACTATCCCAGTATCTTTGCAAAAAAAAAAAAACAAAACAAAAACCAGAACAAAAACTTGGACAGAGGTCCACAGGGTCACAAAAAGTTAGACAAAGCTGAAACCACTGAACAACAAAAATGGCATGCTATGCTATAGTATACTATGCATGTTTTATCAGAGTGTGATTCACTTTCTGGCTTGGCCCCCATATACTTACCCTACCCCTTCCTTTCAAGCAGCATGCTATGTCAATCTATCAGCCTAATTCAATTTGATAAACACATAGTAAAAACAGAAGCATTAATGCCATGTACTCTCTGACTTCCCTTTTGAGGAAGAAATTCTCCTCTCCTCAGTCTTGCTGTCACATTAGTAGAACAGAAGAGAGTTAACCTGGACATCAATATTCTACAATGGTCTTCCTGTCTCCAATAAAATTGTTGCTGAACTAGACAGTTAACTTGTAGTCATGTGTCTATGCCAAAATGGGAGAGTGTGCTTTCAGTAATTATCATGATTGAAGCTGAATGAGTAAACGGGAATACTTTTCTTGTTTAAAAAAGTAAAAAGTGTCACTTCCTAAGGTCTGAAACTCTATGCCTGGGTTCATTCTTGTCTGCCTGTGTCTCTGTAATCCCCAGTACTGAAATAGTATATTGTAGAATGCCTCAGAAACCACCGTCTATATAGTATCAACGACCATCACATACCTAACGCTGATAGTTTCAGCAGCCATTTTCTTTTAGTATGTTTCACCTTCAAAGTTTGTAGGTCAGTCAATAAGTATTTATTAAAAATGCCTAACATGTGCAAGGTTAATATGCTAAACACTGAAGATATAAAGGAAGGTAAAAGATAGTCCCTGTTCTCAAGAAGCTCACAATCTAAGGAAGGGGACAACATGCAAACTACGTACAAACAAGTTATTTCCAGGATGAATTGAAAATAACAATGGGAAGGTCCTAGAATTAAGAGATGGATGAAGTTTTCCTGGAGAAAGGGAAATTTTAGCTGTGACTTGAAGAAAGCTAAGGAAGTTAGAAGTCAAAGGAAAATGGAGAGAAAACAGTCCCCTGTTTGATGTCAGACGCCTCTGTCCACGTGCTAGTCATTTGGGGAGGTCAGTTGCGCAAGTGAATAGAACTGGAATATCTGTGCTCTGGCAAAAAAAAAAATCCCATCTACATCCCCTTCATAAGGTCACAAAGCACCATAAAGCACTATCTACATGTAGGCAATTCCATCAATAACTTTACTATTATTTTTCCTTCCATTGATTCTATGAAGGCCATTTTTATCTCACTTTAGCTGGCCTGCATTAAATGACAGTCTTCATATTCATGAAAGTCATCATGGTATGGTAAAGAGAATATTATGTTTGGAGTCATACAGTCTGTGTTCAAATCCCAGCTATGCTATTTACCACCTTGGACAACTTACTTAACTATTCTGTACCTCAATTTCCTTACCTATAAAATGAAGGCCTTGGATTGCATGACTTCTAAAGTCTGTCCTTTCCAACTCTCTCATGATTCCATAGGGATCACTCAACAAATGGTCACTTAGACCTGCCATCATTTGTTGCTCTGTCATTTTTCAGTCATGTCTGATTGTGACCCCATTCTTGGCAAAGATACTGAAGTGTTTTTACATTTAGCTCTCCAACTCATTATACAGAAGAGGAAACTGAGGCAAACAGGGTTAAGTGACTTGCTCAGGGTCACATAGCTAGGAAGTGTGTGAGGCCAGATTTGAACTTGGGAAGATGAATCTTCCTGATTCCAAACCCAGTGCTCTATCCACAGTACCACCTAGGTTGCACATGACACCTATCTGCCTACCATCACAGGTTAACTCTACACCTGTTGCACTCTTTATCTGACCCTTGCTTTTGCAGAATCTCAGAAATTATAAAAAGAATCATCTAGAGAGCTACTCAATCTTTCCACTCCAGGTACATTCTGAATACAAAATTTGAAATTTAATAATGGTAACAACTCCATACAGCATTTTACAAAGCAAATTCTTTCCAACAATCATGAGAATATAGTGAGATAGTTAGAGTAAGTATTATATAATCTCCATTTTACACATAAGGAAATAGACTCAAAGACAGGCAGCATGGAAAAATGAAAAGAACATTGAATCTGAAGTCAGAAGATTTTTGTTTTCTGCTCTTCTAATTACTACTTTGATGAATTAAGTGAACTCAAATGCCTTCTGATGGCTTCAGTTTAGGGGGGCTTCCTATAAAATGAGGCAGTTGGATCAGATAACCTCTATGGCCTCCTCCAGCTCTAACATTCTGTGATTAATATTCTATAATCAATGGTTTTCCCATCAACATCCAATAAGTAGCTATCTAAGCCAGACTTCAAACTGAGTCCTTCAAACTGGGTTCAAAATTTTAGGGAGGATATTGAGAAACTGGGGCACATTCAAAGCTGTCCGACTAGAATGGAAAATTTCTGGCTTGGAGAAGAACGGAAACTAGGGGCTCATGATAGCTGTCTTCAAGTATTTGAAGCACTATGTGGCAGAGGGATTAACTTGTTCTCTTTGGAACAAGAGAGAGAACCGTGAGCAATGGGTGGATGTTTCAAAGGCAAATGTGAATTCAATGTCAGGAACCACCGTCCAAAAATTCTAAAAATGGAATGAACTGCCCCAGCTTTGGTGAGCATTCTCCATCATGAGAGCTCTTCATGTGGAGCCCGAGTGGACCAGATTTCTGTTCAATACAGCCTCAACTAGATGATTTCTGAAGTTTCTTCCAACTATGAGATTCTCTCAGTCTTCTCCAAGTCTATTTTTATTTTAATTATAACTTAATGTTTTTAAAAGAGGTGCTGAAAGCAACAGGAAATTCTCAGGCCCAGATTTCCTACTAAGAACTCAGGAGAAAAGCAATGCTAAAAGCTTCCCTCCATAACCCAATCACTTGTAAATGTACTGTCTCCCTATGAGCTTCAGATAAAATTTGAGGGGGGATGGGGAGTAATTTCTTAGGATATTTTAGCACTTCACTGAAGGTCTTTTAACTGAACAGCAGCTGTTCACAATGATACTGTCTGCTCCAGAACTTGGGTCAAAGCCAAAGTGTTAGATAGAGAAGATGAAATATGCATTCATATACATGCATAATGTGTGTACATGTGTGTATGTATATATGTATATACATATACATATATATGATATATATATATATATATATATATATGAGAGAGAAATACTCAGAGATTCCCTGAGTCTATTCTGACAGAATAAAGTCAGAATACCATTTTTAAATCTGCTTCGATTGTCTTAGTAGTCTTCTGTCTGCTCTTTCTTCCTCAGATCTCTCCCCCACTCCAGTCTGTCCTCTTCTTAGTTGTAAAATTGATTTTCCTAAAGTGAAGGTCTGACCATAGTACCCCAACCCCACTTCCACCCCCATCCTTATTCAATAAACCCAGTAGTTCTCTATCACCTCTAAGATCAAATATAAAATCCTCTATTTGACATTCAAAGCCCTTCATAACCTCATTCCTTCCTACCTTCCCAATCTTCTTAGACCTTCTGCACCCCCACTTATTGTATGTCTCAGGGACACACACTGGCTGTCTTACTCTTCTTCATATGAGATAGTCTATCTCTATTTTCACTGGCTAATCCATATAATAAAAAAAACAAATGAATAAATGTGTCAATGAATTAAGTGAAAAAGCTGCTGAATCAATAAACAAATAAATAGATTGATAAATAAATAACTAGATGAAAGAAAAAATGAAATAAAGGAGTGACCCAGATAACCCTAAGGTTTCTGCCAGCTCCATGGCTAAAGTACAATTCTGTGACTGCCCACATCCCTCTAACTATCCACAGCAGACCCCACAAGTGCTCACTCAACTTTCACCTGAACACAACTGGTAATGAGGAACCCATTATATCTGAGACAGCTCATTCCATTTCTGGATAGTTCTCATCCCAGTGATGAATTCTATAATTCTATAACTTCCTGGATCTGCCTGGCTCATTCCTGGAAAACACTAAGTGTTAAGGATTTCTTTGCTGTTTTCAGCTGAAGTCTGCCTCTCTAGAGGATTTAGAGCTGGAAGATATATGAGAAAGCATCTAATCCCTCCTTTTCATTTTACAAAGGAGAATGATGAGGCCCAGAGATGTTCCCACTCATTGGTCATGGTTCTGATCTTTGGCATACATAGAATGAGTCCAATCCTCTCTTCCAAGGTTGTATTCTAGAGCCTTCTCTAATGCCTGGCCTCTGCTTTCCTTCCTCTTCCCAGTCACACAGTGCCCTCATTCCTGGGCTCTGGCTGCTTAAGCTACCACACACAAGCTGATTCTGCCCTACTCTGCAGTGGCCCACATTTTTGAATTCTTTGTCCTTCCTGCCCCTCCTTCTAGCAAAATTCCAACTTCCTTAGCTCATCACAGTTAGATGGGGAGAATGCTAGTAGAAATAACCCCTCCCCAATGCATCAAAAGTTTTAAAATTTCAAGGCATTTTCCAATTCACAAAGCCATTTTCATAGCTATTTTTATCAACCCCATGAGCTAGAGAGAACAGGTATTATTTCCATTTTATAGATAAGAAACTGAGGTTCAGATAGATGTCTTGTCCAACACTACAAAGGCAATTGAGAAGTTATATCAGAATTCGAATCTAGAAGATATGGTTCTAAATCCAGTTCTTTCCACTATCCCAAAAGGCTAGTTTTTTATGAGATATTTCTCTCTAAAGTACAGATGATTAATAGCCCCTTAATCATTCTAAAATCCCACGTTCTTTAAGAGATCTTTCCAATCTTTCTTAATTCTTAGATCTTCCCTTTGTTAATTATTTCTTTTTTTCATGTACCTAGTTTGTTTACACAAATTTGTTTGCTTAACTTGTGAGCTCCTTGAGAGCAAGGACTATCTTTTCCTTCTCTTTGTATCCCCAGCACTTAGTTTTATGTCTAGCATATATAATGGTTAATGATTAATTGACCAAGGGTAATGACCCAAATGAATTTCTGATTAGTGAAACTTGAGATAATATGGAAGGAATAAATTGTTTTCTTAAATTATAGCATTTTGACTTACTTCCACAAATGAGAAGGGAAAGGAATAGGAAAAGGAAAGTTTATAATCTTTAAGGGAACACAGGGTCCCAATTCCCTACTCAACTTCATCCTTTCCCCTCAACTTCCTCTCTAAAATTGAAGCCTTAAGTCAGGGTCCAAAGAGTGGTACCAAAGAAATCTCCATCCTCAAGTACTTCACTGGCTTCTTTAACTCTCTTTTTCTTGCCACAAGGGACCTTGCTAATCCTGACCTGCTGGGACAGAGCAGATGGATGCTGGAAGCATTTATTGCCTAAGAGTAGCAAAAGAGAGCAAAGAGAACAGGATATATACTATCAGGGGCACTAACTCTCTCTCTAGTCCAAATAAGAAAACAAACCTGGGTTTGTAACTCTGGATTAAATTCTGTGTTTCCTTCTTCATGTGAATCTAGCCATTGAACTAGCTTCACGAGATTGCCCCTGGGCTTCACACAGCCTAGACTAATCATCTCTGAGGTTTCCTATTTGAAGACACACTCTTAAGCTCAAATTCTGGGGAAAGGGACGGAGAGCTACAGGGTAAAAATAAATGATCCTTTGTAAAACTAGCTTAAAAGAGTTAGTAAAAAAATGGATTTAGTATCTGAAGATTTATATCTAAACTCTGACTGACATTTACTAGAAGGGGAACAATGAGGAAGTTACCTAGCCTCTCTAAATCTGTGTTTTCCTCTGTTAATTGAGGATCACAAAATCTGTACTATTTATTAAAATTAGATTAGATAAAGAATTTATTAAGTGCTTACTATGTACCAGTCACTGTGCTAAGGACTAGGAAGACAAATAATGAGCAAAAAGAATGTTAGGGAATTGCCTTCTAATTGGGGAAAACAATACATTAGAGCAAGCCAGAAAGGTTGGGAGAAGGGAGGTAATGAAAGTAATGAAAAGATGAAAAAGTAGCCTAAAGAGTAGGGGGTCCGGCAGGGTTAGAAGTACCCATATGATGCTGGTACTTCCTCAAATGAGATTCATGGAGAAACTCGCCAAATGGAACAAGGGACCACAAGAGCGGATAAGGTGACAGAGTATTAGGGTGAGTGCATTGCTGGGTAGGTGGTGAAAAAGTAGTCTGGGAAGCTGGTGGCTGAGCTGGTTTAGAAGTGATCCAAAGCGCTGTTGCGAGGAAAATGTTTTATAAACCTTAAATTGTTATGTCAACGTGAGCTATTACCATTACTGCCTAATAATGAATGATCCATTCCCAACCTAATCCGTCCTCCATATTGCCATCAAAGTGATTTTCCTAAAGCAAAGGTATAATAATGTCAATCTCTACCTCAGTAAACTCCAGTGGCTCCCTATTACTTCTGGGATTAGATATAGGTTCATCTCTTTGGCATTCAAAACTCTTCACATCCTGAGCTCATTTCAAACCCTCTTATACATTACGTCCTTCCACTCACTCTAATTTGTCCACCAGGCCCCAGGATGCTCATTATTGGGAAAAACTCCCCATTCTGCAAGATCCTGTTGGCATTGGTACTCCATCTTATCACCACCCTCAGTCTCTCTGATTAGAGGGTGGAGTCAGAACTCTCAATTATCTAAGGAAGAAACTCAGCTCTGAACTTCTCATTTCTCAAGTGACCATACCATTTGTGACTTCTCTGACTTTTCTACCATGCCTCACTCCCCATCAGGGTACCTTTCCTTGCTGCCCTCTGCCTCTGCTTTGCAGCTTTCTTTTGTGTGTTGCATTTCCTAATCATATTGTAAACTCTTTGAAGGCAAGGCTTGTCTTTATAAACATGTTTCCCCAATACTTAGTGTAATGTCCAACACATAGTAGGCACTTAATAAATGTCTACTGACTATTAACTCGCTCTACAATACAGCCTAATTGACTCACGCATGCCACTCCATCTCCTATGTCTCTGCTTCTGCATTGTCTGAAAAAATTCTGAAATGTCTGAAATTCAGCCCAATGGCTGAAATATATTACGTCCTCAACACCCACCTCTTAGAATCCCCGATGTCCTTCCTGATTCAGCTCAAGCACCACCTTCTGTACTAGCCATCTCTTTGTCACTCTAGCTGCAAATGCCTTCTCTTCCAAGGTTACCTTGTATCTGCTTTTGTACTTCCCAATGCAGGATTATAGATAGGATCACAGCTCTGGAGTTGAAAGGGACCTCCAAGCTTGTGAGAGGCAGCCAGAATCCTGTTTCCTGCTAGTTGAGGCTCAGTGTTGGGATGAAATGAGACACTAGGTCATTGAACTGTTAACAAAAGGAGTTTATTTAGCTATAGCAAAGAAAAGGCATCAGCAAGGATATAATAGCTCTTACTAGCCTTGATAACATTGACCACCCATAGCACCTTATAGAAATATGTCTAGCCAATAGGGCTAGTTATGGCTACTCTTGTGGTCCCTAGACTCCCATCAAGTCTGAGAGGCCTAGATTCCATGTGGGTGGGACTTTCTATGCCCTTAGGTGACCAGGAAAGAGTGTTAAGGAAGGCAGGGGCCAACTGTGTCCCTGAGGTGATTTCGTTGTTTCATTGAGAAAACTAATAACTTTCAGAGGTGGAAAGAGAAGACATGGACCCTTCCATGTTGGGGGTTGGGGGAGGGGATAAAGGGAGATTACTCTTATCAGAGAGGACATCTAGTCCAACCTTTTCATTTTACAGATGAGGAATTTGAGGCCTCATCCTTACAGATGAGGAAGCTGAGGACCTAGTTTCCAAGGTCAAATAAATAGTATCAGAGATAGAATTTGAAAGTATGTCCTAGAATGAAGTCTCTTTCCATTGTACTACATTATCTCCCTAACACATGTGCCTCTCATATTTCTCTACCTCCTGATTGAATAGAAGTTCACTGTAGGAAGGTACTGTTTTTGTCCCAGTATCCCTAGAGCCCAGTTTAGTCCCTGGCATTAAGTAGGTACTTAATTAGAGCTCCTCATTTGATTGATTGTCCTTTGTAGAAAAGGTCTAGGGAAAACAGTATTTTAAAGAGCATTGATTGACTACTCTCTGGGCTATGACAGGTAAATCCCTTAACTTCTCTGAACCTCAGTTTCTTTATCTGTAAAATAAGGATAAAAAATGTTTGCACTGCCAACCTCACCCAAGGTTTCAAGGAAAGTACCTTATAAGCACAAGGTTCTATAGAATAATGACTTATAGTCATCAGAGGGTCTTTCAGATGCCTTTCAGTTCTAAGGTTCTATGATTCACCCTGGTATAATGGAAAGCATACTGGCTCTGAGGGCAGAACACCTGGGTTCAAATTCTTTCTCTGGTATTTGCCACATGCATGATCATAGAAGAGTCACTTAAACTCTCTGGGTCTTAGTTTCCTCATGTGTAAAATCAGGAAGTTGAAGCAAATAGCCTCTGTGGTCCCTTCTGGCCCTAGATTGGCAATCCATTATTTCTGCATTTTCCTGAGAGTTAGCTCTCCTTCCCAGTCTATGAGGAAAAATACCTATAAACTGAGTCAAGGTGAATTAGAGTTATAGGTCAGAAATAGAACCCCACTCCTCCTCAAAGATCAAAGGGGTTTGTAATTCTCCCTCTCTAAAAGTGCAGCAAGTAAGCAGAAGAAACAAAGACAGTGGCAGACTGCTTCTCTGATAGGCTTTTTCACAGAATCTCACATTATCTTTCTGCCAGAAACTTTCTGGCATGAATATCCCAAGAGCACCTGGCTCATGTCCCCCTACTCAAATGAAATATGAGAATTTCAGAATCTTGCCCTCTCTCTAAGAGAACTACCAGTTTCCCCTAAAAGTATACAGGTTTTAAAAGTCTTCAAGACGTACTGTAGAAAATACATCAAGCAAATAGAAAGGACTCGTGTTTAAGTCCATAAAGAGTTAAGATCTCCCCTTCCCCTTCTGTTGTTCCCCCAGCCCCTAGTTAGGTAGCCAGGAAGAGTCAGGAAGACCCAGCTTTAAGTATATGACCTCACATACGTCACTATCCGTGTGACCCTGGGCAACTCATTTGACATCTCTCTGCCTCAGTTTCCTCATCTATAAAATAATTATAGTAATTCATAGTACCTGCCTTCCAATGTTGTTATAAAGATCAACTGAGATTACCCACAGATTTGTATTTATATATATGTATATTATATATGTCTATAAACACATGTATAACACATATACACACTTGCATAAGTGTATATAGGTGTGTACATAGATATATGCATGTGTATATATAATGTATATTTAATTTATATATGTATGTGTGTGTAATATGTATATATACATATATATATATTTTGTGTATACGTTTGTATGCATGTATGTCACATAGCCTGGCATTCAGTACATGCTTAAATAAGTGCTTGTTTTCTCCCTCCTCTCCTCTCCTAACCCTAGATTCATAGTACTAGCCTAGGAGGGACTCTAACAAGGCAGGGAGGACTAGGACTTTCTCCCTTGCACAACTGTTCTTTGGATCATCCACCACTACTAAACTACTTCCCCTCTAGAAACTAGCTCTTTCTATGATGACCTCTTTAATGAGCCAGGTCCCAGTTTTTAAAATTTTGTTTTGTTTTAATCTCAGAGGACTGGTCTTTATCTTTTACTTATCTCTAGCTTCTCAAAAAAAAAAACAAAAAACAAACCCCAAACCTTCCTTTAGCCACAGAAGTGGAATGAGCAGAGCCCATTCCTCTCCATACAAGTATAGTTGATGAGGGCTGGAAAGTGGTATGGGATGGATGAAATTCTGAATTCCCCCAAAGACCAGAGTACCAGGAGCAGGTAGCCTGTAATGAATTTTTGGACTCAATAATTCTTGAGGTCAAAGTTAAGATTTATTACACTTTTCAGCGGGCAAGAGTTCTTAGGGAAGCTGCAATCTTAGAGGGGAACAAGTAAAGTTTATATAGAATATTCTATAATAAAACGTGCCAAATATGCTAACTAAGTAATTCAGGGTGGGATTAGGGAGTAGTTAAGGAATGGTTAGTCCTTAAAGGAACATGCACTTACTGCGTGGGTATTTTACCCAGAGCTCATTGGGAAATAGCCCAAGTGAAAGAGGCTATATAGGGGCTTTAAGCCTGAAACATCACTAAGTCAACTAATGGTCAAGACTTACTAAGTAATACCAGGCTGCTCTTATCAATGCTTTGTTAGACAAGATCAATAAAATGTAAGGGAGTATACGTATGTCTAAGTCGAGGATACATGATTACTCAGTGAGTACCAAATGACCCAGTACACAGACAGTTCATCCAGAACACAGCTAGTTCAGACTAATAAATTCTATAGACACTGCTGGCTACTGAATCAGGAAGGGAGATAACAGTTGTCACTGGGGCAGGTTGTATCCTAGGGCTGGGGAGAAACTGCCTGGGATAGTGTTTTGAGGTTAGGGAGAAATGTGATTTTTAGAGAGAAATGTGATCTTTGAATTAGGGTCCAAGCACATGTACCCATCATTGCCACCCAGGGAAAGGGCCTGTCCCCAGGGCTTGAGGCTTTTATAGCCACCAGTGCATACAGGATTTGCAGAGATTGGAAAGCCCTCAGAGGCCACAGACTCCTGAATTCCATTGTTAACACCCCACCTACTGAGGCAGCCCTGTGCACTTGGATTCTTGGAAAGTTTTGTTTTTTTTAACTTATACCAAACCCAGATTTGTCTCTACAACTTTCTCCTTCTCTTCCTGAGTGTTGTCATTGTTCACACCCCAGGAGTTAACAGACTCTCAGATTCACAGTCTCTTCCAATGAATCCTTTGCATTTTTCTTTCAGATCTGTGTCTTCCTGTTCCACCCCACTCCCTTGAAGCCTTATCCCTCCTGTCTTTTTCCTTCCTGACTAAACCTGTCGCTGGCTGAACCATCCTTTCTGAATAGCCACTTCTAGATTTAGTCAATTTCTAAATAACCAGTAATTGCAAGCTTAATAGCTGGTGAGAGATCACAGCTCATTGGTCACGCAGCAGCCCAAAACTAAGCTTCCCAAAGACATGCTGCTGTGAGCACTACTGTGGGGATATGGTCTTTTGTATTCTAAATTCCAAATCACAGATAAATTGAAGAATGTGGACTCAAATTGGTGTCCCTGACCTAAGAATAATCTTCAAGGGCAAATTTCTCAGGTGCTTTCTTTTTTCACAAATACACCCTGCTTCATGTTTGAGAAAAGAAAAAGCGAGAAATATTGGACTAGACTTGGAGTCAGGAGATCCAAATTATACTCACAGCTCTGCTACTGACTTGCTAATCCACCTTGGACAATCCACTCACACACAAAAAAAAATCATTCATTCAATAGATACATGCTTTGAAAATGGAAAGAATATTCGATCTGGTGTCCAGAAAAAATGGAATTGAGTTTTGCCTCCATTATTTATTGAAATTTGAGAGAGGAGAGATCTTTTTCAACTATGTGACTATGGGAAAGACACAACCTCTCTGCGACTCAGTTTTCTCATCTGTAAAATGAAAGGGGTTGTGTTAGATAACCTCTGTGGTCCAGCTCTAAATTCTATTACTCTGTGATGTATTGAGTTTCTGTCATTTGTAACCCATACTAGGTGTTGTGTTACATATAAGAATTATGTCTTTTTTTCCCCAGAATTGAAAGGCCTTATAGAATAGCACAAAAGATTGGGCATCCAGGCAAACCTGAGTTAAGTGCCTTATTTGTGATGACACAGCTTTATGAATTCAAAGGAGGGAGCAATCACTTCTGCCTTAAGTTGTCATTCATTCCTTCACTGCACAAATATTTAGTAAGCACACAAAACTGAGGAAACAAATATAAACCCAATACTGGACCTGTTATTGAAGAGCTAGCAATATAATAGGGAGAAAACATGTTCACAGGTAACTATGATACAATAGAGAACAGAATAAGTGTAAAGCAGAGATGGAACAAACTGTTAGGAAGCATTTAAAAATCATATTCATATGGGAGGCCAGGAGAGGCTTCATGGAAGAGATAACACTTGAGTTGGGCCTGGAAATAAAAGAGAGATTTCACTAGATGGAGATGTTAGGGGAGAAAGAATGAGCAAGGGACATCTACCAGTTATGGAAGGCAACATGAGCAAAGGACCAAAGATAGAATAGAATAGGCAATAATGATGGGCAGAGAGGTACCAGCTTGGTTGGAATTTAGAATGAGTATAGGGAAGGAGTATGAAACAAGGCTAGGAAGGAAGGTTGGAGTTTGTTGGTGGTCCTTAATAGGTAAAGTAGTTGTTACTTGAGCTTGACCTTGAAGTATGACTAGAAAGGAGATTTTAAGGCATGCTTGGTCAATGAAAAGTATTATTTGAAAGGATCTTAAGCATGGAGTGGAGGCTGGGGAAGTAGCAGGAGCTAAAATTGGAAAAGTGGGTTAGAACTAGAGGCAACCTAAGAGGTTGGGGCTTTATTGATAAGAAATAGTGAGTCATGGAAGATTTTCAAGGAAAGAAATGGCATAATCAAAGTTGAGTATTAAAAAATTTCTCTGGCAGCATGTGATGGATAGACTAGATAAGACTAGAGCCTGTAAACTGGAAGCTAGGAAATGGATTACCATAACAGTCTAAGGAAGATTTAGTGAACTTGAACTAGGGTCATGGCCATGGGGATGGAATAGAGGAGGTGAGAACGAGAGGCATTTCAAAGAAGTAGTGGATTAGAGTTGACCTTTAACTGGAAATGTTGGGTTGTGGGTGAGTAAGGAGTTAAAACATCACTTTGCCCACCAGGGTCTCAGTTTCTTCTATAAAATAAAAGTGCTGGACTAGATCTTCTCAAAATTTGCTCCAGATTTATTCTGTTATTCTATTATCTATGATAATCTGATCTAACAGTAATATGTTTTCGTAATATACCTTAGTAGAATACTCTGACCTATTAGCATCACTGACTACTAAAGATAAGCATAGTAGTTCCCTTAAGTGAGTCCTTAGCAATGCAAGCCAAAGAAGTGGCTTTAATAGTAGATATATCAATCATTTTGGAACGTTAGAAATATATTTATAGACAAGAGGGCTGGATTCTGGAGCCCTCTAAATGGCTCTTCACATGGTACAAGGCAACCACTTTGTCTATAAATAAGTGGCTACTGAGCATTGGAAGCCACTTTCAGCACAATTTGAGGACGGAAAAACTCCTTCCCTCCATGACCTGGCACCTTTAAGAGATCTCATTAGGTAGGGCTTATCACTATTCCCCCTAGTGGTTAAAATGACTGAGCCTGTATTTCAAAATCACAGAACTAGTGATCACTTTGGCAGCATCTATACAGGTCATTAGAAGTGGACTAGACCTTAGAACATAGAATGTAAGAACTGGAATGAGCCTTAGAAAGTGGAATGTTGGAGTGTACAATATGGAACACTAGAGATAGAAGAGACTTTAGAATACAGAATATCAAAATCCAGAAGACAGAAAATTAGTGCTGGAATGAATGTTAGAACATAAAATTTTGGAACAAGAAGGAATCCTAGCGATAATAAAATTACTTGATTTCACAGGCTGGGTCATTGAGGACCAAAAGGATCAAGTCATGTGCTTAAGATATACAGCCTGTTGGTGACAGAGCTGGAACTAGAACTAATGTCTTCTGATCACGCCCACTACTCTTTTCACTATCTCATGTTTCCTCACAGAGAAGAAAAACACCACAGAATTATAGAGGTAAAAGGGACCTTATGGCCATGTAGGCCAACTCATTCCTTCCAAAATAATTCCTACTACAGAACAGTCAAAAAGTGGCCATTTAATCTCTGTCTAAGGCACCTGTGCCTCCATGAAGCTATAGCATCTGTGGCAGCCACACCCTGGTAAATCATCTTAGCAGATGAGCTCAGTGAAGTTGAGGGTAACCACTGGGCAAACCTTTTGATGAGTAAGGGAGATATCTACCTCAGCATGTGAAGACTTTCCCCAGTGAAATGAGTGTGTGAGAACAACTTGTTCCAAAAGCCACGAAGGATGATGAAGCAAATTGTGGAACACTTAGAGTTTGGTCATACATCGAAGATGCCAAGGTCATCCATGGCATCCTAGGTCATCACCAGGTATTCTGACTTTTGTCTTGTCACTGGACTTCACTGATTCTGGAAGAGAGGGTGAGGTGTGTGAATCTCTACCTCACTTAATTCTAATTCACTCATGAGTCAAAACATCACCCCAGGATGTCATTGATCCTTTTTGAAAATGAAGGACAAATAAGGAGACATCCAATGAAGGAGAATAGCTATCACCTGAGGCAGTTCATTTCACTTAACTGTTGGAAACTTTTTTCCCTGTAATCAAAACTAAATAACTTTCCAACTTCAATACATTGCTCCTAGGATTTCCCTCCTGAACTAAAAATTATAAATCTATTCCATCTGCCAAATGACAACCTTCAAATACTTACATATAGCTATCATGTGCCCCTAAGTTTTCTGCCCCCTGTTCCCTCCAATAGTTCTTCATATTGCATGAACTTAAGGACCTTCATACTCATAATTGCATTCATTTTTTTTTTCCATCTTATTGATGTCCTTCCTAAACCTTGGCACTTGCAACTAAATAAAATACTCTACATGTGATCTGACTACAGAGAAATATAGTAG
Organism: Notamacropus eugenii; assembly: GCF_028372415.1. Lineage (NCBI taxonomy): Eukaryota > Metazoa > Chordata > Mammalia > Diprotodontia > Macropodidae > Notamacropus > Notamacropus eugenii. The sequence continues at coordinate 104,086,205 of NC_092875.1, forward strand.
GGTGACCATTTCTTTATTCCTGGAATTAATGCTCTTTTAAAGCAGTCCAAGATCATATTAGCTCTTTTGGGTGCTACATCACACTGCTCACTTTTGTTTGCAATTCAATAAAATCCATATTCTTTTCCCCAGATTTATTTATTTATTTATTTTTGATTTTCAGCAATCATTCCCATAATTTCCAAATTTTCTCCCCCTCCCTCCCCTTTTCCTCCCCAAAATGTCAAATAATCTTATATGGGCTCTACACATACATTCCTATTAAGCACATTTTCACATTAGTCAAGTTGCATAGAAAAATTAAAACAAATAGGAGAAACCATGAGAAAAATAAATCGTAACAAAAGAGAAAATAATCTGCTTCATTCTGTATTCTGACTCCACATTTCTTTCTCTGAATATGGATGGCATTTTGTATCATGAGTCCTTTGGAAATGTTTTATTTCCTCACATTGATATGAAGGACTAAGTCTATCATAAAAAGTCCTTGCACACTGTGGCTGTTACTGTATATGATGTTTTGCTGGTTCTGCTCCTTTCACTCAGCATCAATTCATGTGTCTTTCCAGGTTTTTCTGAAGTCGACTTGCTCATCATTTCTTATAACAAAATAATATTCCATTACATTCATATAACCCAACTTATTCAGCCATTCTGCAGTTGATGGGCATCCCCTTGATTTCTAGTTCTTGGTCACCACTAAAACAACTGCTTTAAATATGTTTGTACATGTGGATCCTTTCCCCATTTTTATGATCTCTTTGGGACACAGCCCTAGAAGGAGTATTGCTGCATCAAAAGGTATGCACATTTTTGTAGCCCTTTGGGCATAGTTCCAAACTGTTCTCCAAAATGGTTGGATCAGCTCACAGCTCCACCAATAACGAATTAGTGTTCCAAGTCTCCCACATCTTCTCCAACATTTATCATTTTCCTGTTTTGTCATGTTTTCCAGTCTGATAAGTGTGATGTGGTACCTCAAAGTTGTTTTAATTTTCATTTCTCTAATCAATAGTGATTTAGAGCATTTTTTCATGACTATAGATAGCTTTAATATCTTCCTCTGAAAGCTGCCTGTTCATATCCTTTGACCATTTATCAATTAAGGAATGACTTGTATTCTTGTAAATTTGACAGTTGTCTACATGTTTTAGAAATGAGGCCTTTATCACAACCACTAGTTGTAAAAATTCTTTCCCAGTTTTCTGCTTCCCTCCCAATCTTGGTTGCATTGGCTTTGTTTGTGAAAAAACTTTTCAATTTGATGTAATCAAAGTTATCCATTTTGCATTTCATAATGTTCTTTGTCTCTTATTTGGTCATAAATTCCTCCATTCTCCATAAATTTGACAAATAAACTATTTCTTGCTCCCCTAATTTATTTATAGTATCAGCCTTTATATCTAGATCATGTGTCCATTTGGAATTTATTTGGGTATATGGTGTCAGACATTGGTAAATTCATATTTTTTTTAAAGAAAACTACTGATTTGCCTTCTGATCTAGAATTTGTAAGTCAACATTTTCAACCCAAGTGTTAGACTTTACATTTATAATTATTCAATATCATCTTATTAGATTCAGCTCAGTTCTGTAGTATGTCAAGATCTTTTGGGATTTGATTCTATCGTGTAGTATTTTAACTAACCCTCTCAGCTTTATGTCTGACAATTTGGTGAACAGGCTATCTAGGTCTTTATCCAAGTTCTTGATAAAAATGTTAAACCCCATAGGGCAGAAGAGAGCCCTGGAGATTTCTTCCAGAAGGATCTTACCAAACTAATATCCAACCATTAAAGAAAAATTTTGAGTCTAGCCATTCAACCAGGGTCAAATCCAACTAATTCTGCTATTGTAGAGTCCATCTCTCCATCTTTTCCATAAGAATAGCATGAGATAATTTATCCAATGTTTTGGTAAAAATCTACCAGTTTACTAATTCCATCAGAAAAAGAGGGGGAAAGTGGTTATCTTAGTATGACATGAACTTGAGATCATGTTGACTCTTTAGGGTCACAGCATCTTTTTCTATATATTCACTAATCATCTCTTTAAAAATATATTCTACAATTTTGATAGGAACTAAGACAAGTAGTCTCTAGTTGATAAGCTCTAGATAGATAGATAGACAGATAGATGTGTATATATGTATATATTGTATGCATGCATGTATATATATGTATATGAACATTTACCCTTCTGTGGTCTCTCAATCCCTCTTCCATTCTCCATAATCCTTTCCCTTCTTATGGAGGGCTGGATGAAGGAACGATAACTTCCACCCAAAGCCTTCCCTTATAGAAGGTTCACAACGTTTCCAGTAACTCCATTTTTCCATTAGCTGCTTCACTTGGCTTTAACTCCACATAATAATATAAGCCTGTTTCACACACACACATACACACACACACACACACACACGCACACACACACCTCTGTACAGTTTCCCCTTGTGTATTGTCTTCCCCTATTAGACTATAAGCTCCTTGAGAACAAGTACTGTCTCATTGTCTTATGTGTATCCCCAGAACTTAGCACAATGTCTGGCACATGGTAAGCATGTAATCAATATTTATTGAATTGAATTAATCACTCAGATATTACCAACCATGGCTGAGCAATCACATCTGTCAATTCTTTCAGTATTCAAGGATGTAGTTCATCCGGACCATGTGACCTCAATTCATCAAGAGCAGCTGAGCTCTTTCCTGTTTTTCAGTCATGTTTGACTTTTCATGACTCCATGTTGGGGTTTTCTTGGCAAAGATATTGGAGTGGTTTGCATTTACTTCTACAGCTCATTTACAGAAGTGGACCTAAAACAAACAAGGTTAAGTAATTTGCCCAAGGCCACACAACAAGTAAGTGTCTGAGGCCAGATTTGAACTCAGAAAAATCAATCTTCCTGTTTCCAAGCCCAATGTTCTATCCAATGAACCACCTAAGTGCCCTAAGTTCATTCTTACTCTCTATTTAACATCATTCAACAATAAAATCAACTCCCATCAGCCATTTTTTGTTCATGTAAAAAGGTCATTCTTGGAAGGGGAAACAGCAAAATAACCAGTTGAGCAATTCTGTCTTCTCTGTTGTCATGTCTTCTCTGGTGCTGTAGTTCCATCTACATGGAGCAGAATTACCATCATTTTTTGATCCTCTCTTTTCCCTAACACTGATCTTTAAAACATACCTTTGTGTTGTCCTTAGCCTTCCTTGCCAACCACAGAGTATTCTGAGGTTCAATTTTCCTGACACTATTCCCATAGTACCAGGTTATGGGTTTGCATTCATTCTCCTTTAACTACCCTTAGTTCTGTCTACTATACACAGCTTTTACAAAAATATCTAAGTTGGTTAGTGAGTTCTCTCTGCATTCACATAAGTCTTTTCAGACAACTCTATTTTTGTCTTCTCATTAGAGTTCTTTGTTTTTGTTTAGTTTTTATCTTTCAATCTTCAGAATTCCATTTTTGATAGTTTCCAATCCCTACTGGATTAACTTCACCTAAGCAATTGTAGACTGTGGGAAGGGATCCTATCTATTCTTCCTGTGAACCCTCTGACATCTGTTCTCTCCAAATCTAGGTTATGTGTTAGACACTTTGTGCACATCACTGTGACCTTGAGTGAATTAGAAACAGGTGGTAATGTAATAGTAAAATAAAGACTACATTCTCAGTATACACAAAAAAATGGAATATTCTGTGTCTAGAGATAGTAACTTTCCTATCACCAGCAGTCTTCAAATAGAGGCTGGATGATCTTGTTAAGGATGTTGTAGATGGAATTCAAAGTTCAGCTAGAAGTTTCATACAATAAGCTACAATTTCCTTTCCATCTCTAAAATTATACCACTTAAACTGCTTGTGTGACCTTGGGGAAATTACTTAAAACCTGTGAGCTCCAATGCCTTCATCTAAAAGAAGTAAGACCAGATGGTATATAAGTATATATATCTAGAATAAGTAGGCACCTCAGAGCCCAATCCATTCATTTAGCCCCTGAAAACCTTGGAGCCCACAGAGGTTTAAAGCCGTAGATTTCAGAGGTAGTATATGAACCTGGGTCTTTTGACTGAAAAGCTAATGATGCTTCCTATGCACCATATCTATCTATCCCAATGCTTTGAACATAGTAGGCACTTAATACAGGCTTACTGACTTGAATTGGGGTTTCAAGTGAAGTACTGGAGGAGAGAAGACTGAGACTGAGTTATTTTTTGATCTTCATTAGGGCAATAGGGATGATTCAGTCTTCCATTTTCCACAGTTCTCTAGGTTTTAAAAAACCGTAATGAGCCCTATGCTATTATGAATTTGAAAAATCTCTCCTAATAGGGCTCATAGGGCATAAATTAAACCCAAGGAGAAGAGCTACTTCAATCCCTGTGGCAACTGTGAATTAACAAAGGACTTCCTTTCTCTCTCTCCTCATATTTTTAAAGGCTGTATTCGGACCATCTGGGGGGCTATTCAACTTCTCTTTTGTCACCAACCACTAATTTAAGTCATTCCAACTTTCAAGTCTTTCTTAGTTTGCTCCTCCCCTTCTCCCTCACTCTCTTCCTGCTCCTCCCTCCCCACCATAGGGCTCCTGGGATCTACTTTCTTTGTCTTGAGTTATTTATCATCAGCTGCTTTCATTCTGCCATGAAGAATAAATGGAGGGCTGGCAAGAAGGGTCTGAGAATGAATTGGTAAAGAAAGTCACTTGGGGGGAAAAACAAGTTCCACCTTCAGGTTCTTACTCAGTGGCTGAAAATAGAATCAATTAATATTCTCTTTGCATTAATGAGGTTTGCAGAATCAACTAAAGGAAAGAAAAAAAAAAGGCCTGCCACCCTACTGCACATTCATCAAAGGTGTGTTGTACCTACCTACCCGAGGAATTTCTGGGAATGGAACCAAGACTTAACCACCTACATGCTCCACCATTTCAAACTTACATCAAGATATTTTTTGAAATGGAGTATTTCAAATCCAGAAAGTATTTTGGGGAGCTACTGGAATTTAGAAAGAACCTTTCTCCAAAGAAGTTTAGAAAAACTGCACAGTAACAAGGGATCCCATCTAGGTCTCTAGCATCTGTGAAAGATGGAGTAAGACTCATTCTAGAGACAGAAGAAAAAAAAGATCAAAGGGGTTGTTTTTTTTTTTCTTGTTCCAGTCAATTTAGTGTTGGTATCTCCCAAGTTTCTCTCCTGGGATCCTTTCTCCTCTCTTGCTACAACCTCATTTATTGATCTCATCAACTCCCATAGTATTCACTACTTCTCAAAATTATATTAATTTGTATAACACACATCTTTTATTCATATACAAGCTTTTTAAAGGGAAAAACAACTTTTGTTTGTTGTATCCTTAGCATTTATAAGGTATTGAACAGACGATCATTGACTTTCATTCATCATTGAATTTAGCATTTGAATATGTGCTGTGCTGTTTTTATTGTGTCTTATTCATTCATTCATTTAGCATTCTTCCATCCAACAAACATTTATTAAGTTTCTACTATATGCAATGTAATGTGGTAATAAAAATTTGGGTGGGGGAAGTATAAAAAGGAAAACACATTCCCCTGGTCTTAAGGAGTTTTCAGGTTAATAAGGGTAGAGGAGTCATATAATCCATAAAAGTAATATGGATTACTTTATCAAAGTTTAATGGAGAACAGATTATGACAAATGCATCATATGGACAGTCTTATGTTGCACTTCTGTTTTCATAAAAAGTATCACTTCGATATGGAAAGACCAAGAAAGATTTGTGGAAAAGATGATATCTGAGTTGACTGTGTTCAGATTGGAAGGATCTGGGCAAGAAAAGATGGCAACAAGATGCATTCTAGACCTAGAGGAAAGGGAGAGAAACTCAGAGTAAGGAAAGTACAATAAGTGTTATGAAGTTGTCAAGCGGTCCATTTTGGATGGAGTAGAAAGTAAATAAATAAGAGTCTAGAAAGAAAAGTTCTACCTTAATTGGTAATTTCTAATATGCATATATATATATACACACATATATTATATATAACATATATGTACACACACATGCATATATTCATGCTTGTATGTATATACACATATATATGTATGTGCGTGTGTGTATGTTCATTAATGCATTGATATGCTTACTTTTATTTTATTTGGATTTGTTTTAAAAGCAAGACTGGGAATCACCAAAGGTTTTGGGAGTGGGAGTAGATCATGGGGTGTAAGTAAGAGTGACATAATCTGGGCTGTTTATTAGGATGATTAACCTGACAGCTGTTTATGGGATGGACTGAGGATGAGGGTGGGGTAATAGTAATTTAAATGGAGAGATCTTTCCCATTCATTAATAGGCCCATGTAACCTTCCTGGGGTCACATGGAAGCCTGAGTCACATAAGTCTGAGTCATATGGAACCTGTGGTGGGAGGAGTTTGCTGAACAGATAGAACAGGAAGAGGTGGAGCTAGAGCAGAGCTGAGAGGAAGTTAGTGAGAGAGCAGTCAGAACTGAGGGATGCAGGCAAGCCCACAGCTGACTATAAGTGAGGGAAGGGCATTTTGTTTAAGGGAGCCTGTTTGTGATTTGTTTAATGGAGCTTGTTTGTGGGAAGCTTAGCAGGGGGAAGGTTTGGGGATGGTGTTGTTCTCTGCATTGCTACTGTGTACAGATTTTTGTTACTATGATGGATTTGGCTTCCTGGTGAATGAATAAATATTTTGGTTCTGTCTTCCATGTGGAGAGTCTGTTGTATTTCAAGATTCAGAATTGCACTGGGATATACATGGCTGCCATAGGTGCAATGAATATCACATTGGTGCTTCTGGTCAAGAAAAAGTTAAAAGTGTGAAAACCATTGCAGTAGGAGGCTATTACAATAGCATAGACAGGATTTCTTAACATAATAAGATTGTAGGCACCTAGAGCAAAGAGAATCACAAAGGAGTATAATACCTAGCCAAGGATTGTCAGAATGTTAGACCTGCAAAGGACTTTAGATCACAGAACATTAGAACATTACACAATGTTGGGGCTAAAACAGTCAGAATTACAGCCAAGACTCCCTACTCTCAATCTAATGTTCTTTCCACTACCCAGAACTATAAAGTCTAAGAAGTCATTTAGTTCAATGCATTCTCAACAAAAATCATCATCATCATCCCACTGCAGTATCCCTCACAAATCTTTATCCAGACTTTTCTAGAAGACTTTCAGCAAAGAGAAGCCCCATGATCTACTGAGGAATTACCTTCCATTTGTACAAAGCTCTACTAAGATTTTACTCTCACTGAAACAAAATCTGATTTCCAACAGCTTCAATCAAGCAAGTATTTGTAAAAAGCTCCTTTATGCCAGGCATTGAAATGTAAATACAAAGAATGAAACAGCCCTTTCACAAGGAGCATACATTCCAACAGGTTTTGGGTTTTGTTTTGTTTTTACAAGCTAAGCCAGTTTCAAGGTAACTGACAGGCCTCAAACCAGTCAAGGAATTAGGGGATTGACTATCCCAATCATGTGAAGACTCCTTCCTTTCCAACACAGAATGCAGGTATGAGAACAATTTGTTCCAACAGCCATGAAGGGCACAGGTGTTGTGCAGCTCTTAGAGCTTGGTCAGACATGGAAGACAGCAAAGTCATCCACTGCCTCCTAGGTCATCACCAGTCCTCTTGACTTTTGTATTGCCACTAGAATTCCACGACACTGGAAAAGAGAGTGAGGTTGACAACTTTGTGCAACTCTTCCTCACTTAAATCCAAGTCACTCACAGGTCAAGGCATCACCCCATGATGTCATTGATCCTCGACAAAAGTGAAGGATAAACAATGATAATATTCCAACAGAGGGTACAAGTACATATTTAAATATATACAGGACAAAATAAAATGAACAGATACATATAACAAAGTAATTAAATACAAGGTTGTTTGGAGAAGGCAAAGACATTGCTTCTTGATTTACCCTCTGGGGCCAAGCAGAATTCATCTAATCTTCCTTCCACTCAGTAGTCAATCTATGCCAGTGAAAAGACTTTTCATACTGGGAAATCACAAGTCTAGTCTCATTTCACCCCACCCCCTTTAAAAAAAACATTAAAAAAAAAATCTCTGAACTTAAAAATCACCCAAACATTTTCTGCTGCTTTTCTTCTTTCTCCTTAAGTTTCCTTCCTCTCCCTTTTCCTCCCACTTTCTTTCTTCACCTGATTTCTTGGTTTCTATTCTCTATCCCACATTCTGCCCTCCCTTCTCATTCTACAAGTTTATATGACTTTTTGGATAATTCCCCCTCCTCCAAAAATTAAAATTCAGCTCAATTCCAGGCCAGTCCCCTTTTTTAGTCTTTTTCTCCCCAGGGAGGGTCTCAGATTACTCTGGCCCTGAATGGGGCTGAAGTTAGATTCAGAGCACTCAGGTGGAGGCGTGTTGTGTGGGACTGAGGTGACTCACCTGAAATAACGAGGCTACCTGCATGTCAAACTTCCTTCAAGGTTGAGAAGAGTATGCCTGGAGGGCTCTAATGCATTCCAGAGCTACTAAGCCTGACATTCTAGATTTCTATGTCATCATCTTCCCTAAAGTTCTTCGCCCACTGCCCTGAAGACATCTCACCTTTCTAAATGATACATTTTGTTCGTCAAACAGTATGTCCCATGGGAAGGGTTGGAAACATCATGCTCTGTCCACGTCACAGTGCCAGCCTGATATGGCTCAATCCCTAGATGACTGTCACAACTGTGAAAGGGACAGAAAGTCTATATATCAAGTGAGAATTTTAAAAAATATGTGCTCCATAGTATTTGTCATCCCTTCCTTCCCATCTGACCCAGATTTCTGCCCCTGACAAGGATGAGGACATAGAGATGAGTCAAGTTTAGAACTCAGGAGAGAAAGGTTCTAGTCTTTGCAGTATGGCTGCATTTTAACAGCAATAACACAACTAACACTTATGTTATGCATACTATATACCAGGTACTATGCTAAGCATTTTATAATTAGTGTCTCATTTGATCCTCTCAACAACCCTTGGATGCAGGTACTATTATCATTCTCATTTTATAGATGAGGAAACTGAGGCAAAGAGACAAGTGATCTGCCCAGGGCCATACAGATATAAAGTGTCTGTGGTAAGATTTTTAACTCAGCATTCTATCTACTTTATCACTTAGGTGTCTCAAAAAACAACTGCATATGGGGTCTGAAAGTTACAGTATGATCCACCAATCAATCAAACCTACTCTGTTCCATGTACTGTGTTATGTCCTATATATACAAATTTTAAATTCCTTCCTTCAAGGAGCTTATATTCTTTTGGGGAAACAACACATATACGTATAGGTGTAAGGGGGAGGAGGTCTGATATGTGCCCAGACCACCTGAGATGTTACAATGATATTCCTTGGAGAGAGAGGAGCATGTGTAGGCATTCTATTACTAGTTCTATTGTCAGGATAATATAACCAGATGATGAAGAGGAGGTTCTTTGACTAACTGCAGAGTCATTCACAAAGACCTAACAATTTCAACCTTGGTTCCTCTTTGCCTCAGCATTGTTAGAGGAGCTCAATGACCTGTGAAGGGACTGAAGGCTAGGACCTTAGGAGTTATAAAGGTCAAGAAAGGTCCTTGGCATCCCCTTGCTCCAGAGATTAGATTTTACAAGCAGCTCAGAATCAATGCAGTGAGAGTGACCCCTGGGAGTGACTTTTGGTAACCTAGCCAAGCAGTGGCTGAGATGAAGGCTCATCTAGTAGTCTTGTATCTGGACATGAATTTGGTGGAACCAATGCTGTGTAGGATCTAAGCTCAGTTTAGAGTCTACTTTCCCAGAGAACAAAATGATACAGGGAAAATTATGACCCTAAAGTATTAGAGGTTAGGTGAGTTCTGTTTCTTTCTTGTTATATCTTCAAAGCAAATGTCCCTTTATAATAACTTCCCAGTGTTAAGTATGGAATGGAAATGCCAGTTACTTGCCCCCTTAAAATGGGAGGAGGGATAGAGCTTATAACAAAATAGATGCCCACAAACTCATCAACCATTCAGGATATCTTAGAATCCTGAGGAGGAAGATATAACAGGCTTGCCCCTAGGAGAGTGGGTCCTGATTCAACCATATTACATAGGTAGATAGTAATCATAATTGTGTTCGTCCTACATTGCCAAAGAAGACCATGCCATCAGAGAAATGATGACATGACTTGCACTTGACTTTGTTTTGAGTGAGGGAGGGCTGTGCAGGTCACCAGCCTCACCTCTCCTCCAGAGCCATCTGAATCCAGTATCTAGATATTCATCAGGATGACTAGAGATGACCCAGGATGAAGCAACTGGGTTAAGTGACTTGCCCAATATCACACAGCTAGTGAGTGTCAAGTGTCTGAGGTGAGATTTGAACTCAGATCCTCCTGACTCCTGCACTGGTGCTCTATCCACTGCACTACCTAGCTGCCCCAGCATAGGTAGATAGAAAATAAACCAAAGACAGTGTTGTCCTTCTTCAGCCCTGACTCTTACGTTTCTCTGTTTTCTTAATATCCAAGTTTAAATCCCACTCTTTGCAAGAGGCCTTGCCCAGCCATTCCAGCTGCTGAGATTACCATCCCTCCACTTTGTACATATCTTGTATTTGTGGATGTTGGGAGATCAAATGAGGTATCACTTGTAGAACACAGTCTGTAGAGCACAGTGCCTAGCACACACAATGTTTCTTCCCTCTCTTCACTGCCCTTAAGTTTTGTTTTATGTGTTGGGTTTGATATTATGCAATTAAGGAATCATGTCATGCCCTAAATCATAAGGATTGGATATGTGGCATACATAAGGGAGGGTTTGAGTTCAACCTTGAAGGATGGATAAAACTTGCTTACTTGCTTAGGGAGAGAGCATTAGAAGGTCAATTCCTGGCGGGGGGGGCTATTTTACCTTTCTTTGTGATCCCCCCACCCTTGGGCTTAGCACAGTGCCTAAAATATAGATATATGAATATATGCATATGTATACACACAAACATGTATGCATACATATACATGTGCATACATGTATACATAGACATATGTGTGTATATGTGTATATCTTAGAATCATATATATGTGTATATCTTAGAAACATATATTTATATATGTTTGGTCAATTAGTTATGTCCAATTCTTCATGACATCATTTGTAGTTTTCTTGGCAAAGATACTACAGTGGTTTGTCATTTCCTTCTCCAGCTCATTTTACACATGAAGAAACTGAGGCAAAGGAGGTAAAGTGATTTGCCCAGGGTCACACAGTTAGTAAATGTCTGAGGCAGGATTTGAACTCAGGTCCTTCTGACTTCAGGGTCAGCATTCCATTGCACCACATACCTGCCCCTACCTAATATATAGTAAACTCTTATCTGAATCTTAATGAAAAGTAGGGATTCAACATGTACATACACAACCATGATAGAAAACAGACTGCTAAATGCAAAGGAGAGAGCCACAATGAATTCTGCGATCAAATCCTGGTTTGGCTAATCATCTATTGATGTGACATTGGGCAAAATACTTTCCCTGGATCTCATGAATAAAACACAGGGTTTGGATTATATGACCTCTAATATTCCTTCTGGTGTGATCTTGCACAAATTTCTTATAGCTGGGAAGTAACAACTCAGAGTTGAACCCTGGTCTCCTATCTTGAAGGGCAGGGTTTGATGCTATGTAATTATAAATAATCATGTCATGGCTCAGACTGTAAGGACTAGAGGAGTTGAAATAAAGTCTTGTGCATTATATACCTTCATAAATACCTTCATACCTTCATATATACCTTCATAAATGAGGTGATGAGTTAGAGTTGGACCTTGAAGAAAGGATAGGACTTGGTTAGGTAAAGGGCATTCCAGAATGAGCACTAGCATAAGATCAAAGAATATAGATTTAATGATGGAAGGTCCCTTAGAGGCTAACAAGTCCACCTCCACCTTTATTTTACAAATGAAGAAACTGAGGCACAGAAGTCTAAATGATCTGTCCAGGTCATACAACAACTACTTATCTGAGATGGGATTGAAAAGCAGTGAAGAGAATGGCCCTGCTAAAGTAGAGGGAGTTTGTAGGGGAGCAAGGTGAGAAAAGATTGGAGAAGGCAGGTGGAGTCTGATTCATCAAGGGACTTGGAAGTCAGTCAGAGTCTAGATAGGATGCAAAAGGAAGACTATTGAAGGCTAATGAACAGGTGGAATGGAGGTGGTTTATGACTCAGGATTTCCTAAACTTTTTCCATTCATGACCCCTTTTTTTGTGTTTCAGTAGCTTTCACTGGTGTTGTGTGACCTGAGGGCATGTACAGTGCAAAGTGCACATGCTTTGTGTTCAGAATCTAAGTTACTGGCAAGCCTTGCCAGACACACCTCGGATTCATTATGTGTTTGATTGTTAATTAATTTTTGGTCACTGGGCATTCAGAAACCCATATGGGGCTGCTACCCACAGTTTAAGAAGTAATGGATGTAACTGTCATAGTATTGATTAGAGGAGAATGACTCAAGTTAACAAAGCTGGTGAGAACACAGCTGTAATGGGACTAGGCTCAGAAGTAAGGTGAGAACTATTAGTTATGGACAACAGACAGATTCAAGCAAGTTTAAAGAATTTTTTAAAATTATTGTTACACCTAGAGTTAAGGACAGTCAAACAGAGAGTTCTTTCATGGGGCTGCTTACCATCTCTTCCTGGTCTTTGATCTCTTTGAGAAGTCTCCATCAGACCATAGCTGATAACAGAGTGACATCATCTACTCTACCTCTTGCCCTTTACATTCTACAGACTAGGCTGAGTTCCTTTGTTTTCTAGTTATAAGGCAACTCCTTTTTATTTTCTTCTAATTCACCCCTTCACTGGATCACAGAAAGGATCTTTAGGAAGTGAATTGTTCTGAAGTGTGTCTTTGCCCATTGAAACATTTTCTTGATTAATTATTATTAATATGCTTACCATAGACAGTTGTCCCTTTTGACTGTTCCCCCTTATTTCTCAGTTTCCTAAGCTCCTCAGATCCTTGATGGGTGAAGTAATGAGTGTACAGTCATAGGAAGTCTTCTACCTGACCATTTGACAAGATTGCAGAAGGGATTTTTGTTTAAATAGGGGTTGGATTAGATAAGGTCACTTTCAAATGAGATTCTATAATATATGGCTTCATTTCTTTCTTTTTCCTTATCTGTAAAAATGATAGAATTATCCTAGGGGCATTGATATCATTCAAATAAAATTTTCAATTTCAAAATTATCTGGCTTTACTTTTGTGATCATCTGTATTCTTTGTTTAAGGGCAGGCATGTGATAGGATAATAGGATCTAGGATTGGAAAGGGACCCTAGAAATGATTTCATCCAATCCCCTCTACATACAACTGAGAAAACTGAGGGTTAGAGAGGGGAAGAGACACAAGGTCTTTAAGTAGCAGAAATGAAATTTGAATCCATGCTCTATGAGTAGATTAAAAGAAAAATTAAAAGGTTAACAGAGAGTCTTATAAAACCTGATTAAGTGAGAAGACGGTGAGTGAATATCTAGCATCTCTCAAAGAGCTCACATCCCCAGACCTGACCAAATTATGCTGAGGGAACTGAAAAACTAACAGATGCAATTACTAAATGAATATCAAAAATGCTCCAAGAAATTGTAGCATGTGCAGTGGCCATCCTCTGCCTTCTTGACAGAGGAGCTAAAACAGGTTGAAAGTAACTTAAAGACCTCAGACCTGTTGATGAGTTAGAGGGAAGTCTACCCAAGCATGGGAAAACTTCCCTCAGCAGAAGGGGCAGATGAGAACAGTTTCTTTGAGCAACCATGAAGATGGCTGAAGCAGGTGCTTAGACTGCTTAGAGCTTGACATTGTCAGACATTGAAGACACATGTACGACAGGCCATCGCCCATCATCTTGACTTTGATCCTGCCACTGGGCTATGATGACTCTGGAAAAGAGAGTGAAGCTAACAACTCTTCCTCACTTAAATCCAATTCACTCACAAGCCAAGACATCACCCTGTGATGTTACCAGTCCTCTTTGAAAACAAAGGACAAATAATGACAATTAAAAATCTTTGAAATATTTTAGAGAGAGATGTTATAATACTAGAGGAAACCAAATGTAGTGCCTGATTTTCAAAAATAGATGAAAGTTTGCAGAGGTCTACAAACTCCAGGACAGTGAGCTTAGCATCTATTCCTGGAAAAATTCTAGATTGTATTATTAAATGGTCTATGAGCATTTAGAAAGGGAAATTGTAATCACTAAAAAGCCAATATGGCTTCAGTGAGAATGCTTCATCCCAGATTAACCTCAATTCTTTTTTTTACCAGGTGGAGCTAGACTTGTCAATGGAAAATTACTATAGATATCTCGATTTCAGGGATTCATTTAATAAAATTTTCCAAGCTATCTTTTTGGATGGAATAGAGAAATTTAGACTGGTTGGTAATGGCAATCTTTTATCTGATTATCTTTTATCAGATTGTCTTTTGTCATATGTTTTATATAACATGAAAAGTCAGGTACATTTGGCAATTATTTTACCTGTCTTGAAATGATCCACAATCCCACTCACCTCAGCAGCTCTTTCAAATCTCATCACTACCCCAAACCTTCTATCGCTCCCACTCCTCATACTTTTTACGCTGAGAACTTTGTCTTATATTTTATTGAAGACCTCCCTCTCCTCCTCAATTTATATTACTCAGATTCCTTCTATCTCTATTTCCCCCTCTATTGCTATCTCACAGAACAAAGAAGTCCTACTCTTTGCCAATGCAAAGCTATTCTATTTAATCCCGTCTTCTCCAGAAGTTTGCTTCTCCTTTCATTCCTCTCTCACTTAACTTTCTCTTTAACTAACTTTTTCTGCTGTATGCTTACCTACTGTCTGAAAACATGCCCATGTCTTCACCTTCCTCAAAATAAAAAATCATATGATTCACCCATTCATTCCCCATTAATTATGGTCCTGTGGTTCTTCTGCCCTTTGTGGCTAAACTCCTGGAGAAGGCTATCTGCAATGCTTTTGTTTCCTCTTTTCTCATTTTTTATCTACAATTTGCTTTAGATCTCTCATTCAACTGAAACTACCATTTCCAAAGTCATTAATTGTCCCTTAATTGCCAAATCCAATGGCCTTTTTTTAATTCTCACCTTTCTTAATCTCTCTGTAGGGTCTAACACTATCAATGACTCTCTTTTCTTGAATAATCTCTTCTCTCTAGGTTTCCAGGACACCGTTCTCTCCTGGTTTTCCTACCTATCTGACCACTCCTCAGTCTCTCTGGTTAGATCTTAATCTAGGTCATGTCCTCTAACCATAGGTACTCCACAGGGCTCTCTCCTGGGTCCTCTTCTTGTTTTGCCCTATACTATTTCACTTGGTGATCTTATCAGCTCCCCTGGATTTAATTTTTCTCCCTACGTTGATGATTTTCAAATCTACTTAGCCCTGCACTTTCTGCTGATTGCCAGTCTCACAATTTCTGTTACCTATTGAATATCTCAAACTGAAGTCCAAATCTGAATTTATTATCTTTCCCCTCAAACTACTAGCTCTTCCTAATTTCCCTTTTACTGTGGAAGATACCACCTAGGATCACAACTTAATTTTCACCCTTGACTCCTCACTCTTTCTCATTGCCTATATTTAATCTCTTGCCAGGTCCAATCAGTTTTATCTTTATAACACTTCTTGCTTATGCCTTCTTCTCTCCCCTAATGTTGCCACTACCCTTCTATAGGTCATCATCACCTCATACATGGGTTGTTGCAATAGCCTGCTGGTGGATCTGTCTGCTAATGAACAATGATGCCAAGTACCACTCCAGTTCACTCTCCACTAAACTGTCAAAGTGGTTTTCCTAAAGCATAGGTCTGACCCTGTCAATGCCCACACATACACACACACACACACACACACACACACGCACACCCACACGCACACACACATACACGCACACATACACGCACTCAATAAATTCTAGCAGCTCCCTGTCATATTTAACAACAAATATAAAATCCCCACTTAATATTTAAGCTCTTTATAACCTGTCCACTCTTTCCAGCCTTTTTATACCTTATGCCCACCACCACATACTCAGAAACCTGCTGGCCTCCCTGTTGTTCTATGAGCAAAATTCTCCATACCTCGACTCCTGGCATCTTCATCTGGTGTTCCTCCATGCCTGGAGTGCTGCCCCTCCTCCTCATTATCTCCTGGTTTTCCTGGCTTCCTTCAAGTTCCAGATAAAATCTTACCTACCACAGGAAGCCTTTCCTGATCCCTCTTATTTTTGTGCTTTCCCTCTGTTGATTATTTTCACTGAATTCTATATATTGCTGACTTGTACTTAGTTGTTTGTATATTGATTCCCCCCTTAAACTGTGAGCTCCTTGAGAGCAAAGATTATCTTTTGGTTTTCTTTGTATCCTCATCATTTAGCATAATGTCTTGTACTTGGTAGGCATTTAAAAACTGTTATTGACTGATTTGTGATGATTTCTCATTTCTCTGGCTCATTTTCTCCACCCAGAAATTCTGGGAACATCACTAAATGACACCATTGAGCCTTGAACACACACAGTTCCATAAAGCTCAATGAAATTTGACAAATATGTATTAAGTGCCCACTATATACAAAACTGTCAGACACTAGAGACACAAAGCCAAAAAAATAAAATAGTTCCTGTCCTGAAGGAGCTAACATTCTACTGAAGGGTTATGACATGTCATCATTTCTCTGATGTCATGGTCTTCTTCAAAAACGAAGGACAAACACAGACAGACAGACAGATGACATCTGCACAAATTAGTATAGGATAAGAAAAACTGAGGAAGAAAATAGAACTAATAACTAAGGGATATGAGAAAAACTTTATTGTGAAGATGAAAATGATCCTTGAAGGAATACACACATTCTAAAAGATGGATCTAAGGAAACAAATGTATTCCAGGTATAGGGGATGGCTTTGTGTCAAGGCCTGGAGGTAGGAAGCACAGAGGAGTTTGGGAGAAAGGATATAGTCAAGTTAAATTGAAATATAGAATGTGAGAAAGGGAGTACTATGAGATAAGACCTTATGGGGAGGTGATAGCCAGATTATAGCCCTCCTTCAATGTTAGGCTAAGTCTGTATTTCATCCTATAAGCAAAGGGGATTCACTCAAGGTTTTTGAGCAGGGTAGTGATATGGTCAGAGTTGTGCTTTAAGAAGATTATGTTGACAGCTGTGTGGAAGTTGAATTGAATACCAGAAAAATTGGAAGCTCGGAGACCAATTAGGGGTTTGTTACAACAGTCTAGGTGAGAGAGAATGAGATCTTGAGTTACGATGTTCACTGTGTAAGTGCAGAGGAGGGAATGGAAGTAAGAGATGTTCGGGAGACAAAATGGATAAGCCGTGGAACCTAATTGGGAATGGAAACTAAGAGAGAAAGAAGAATCAAGGGTTACTCCCAGCATGACAGGAAGAAATGGTTAATCTCATTTCTATTTGAAGGAAAGATTAAGAACTTTCCAAGTTTGAAAAGGGAAGAGTGAACAAGTGTAATTTCCCGAAATCAGAAAAAGAGGTTTCCCATTCTCCCCCCACCAAATGTCTGTAAATACTCGAAGGAACATGGAAACAATAACAGGTTGATCAGTGTGGGGCCAGTTTTCAGAAAAGGCATATGTGTTGTTTGAGATGCATAATTGTGAGAAAACTCTTTGCATCTATCTTTGGATCTGACTAGGTTTCTGGTCAACATAACCCAGGTTATGGTAAGGACCTCCAGACAGTAGGTAGAGGTGGTCCACTTTCCCAGCTACACAGGCCTGGATTCAAACAATACAATGAGGTTTTCTCCCAGTTCCCACAATTGAATAAAATTTTCTCACAAGACAGAATTTAAACTAGACCCATAATTGAATAGAAAAGGAACTGAGCTAGTTCCCTAATTGCATCACAAGATAGAGTTAGTGTGATTCATGCAATTTCCACAATTAAACAGTTGCTGACCTAATCCTCTCAGTATCCTCAAAAGAAATAATGAAGTATGGATGACATATACATTGAATGGGGAAGATAATAAGTTCTATATTAGACACATGGAATTCAAGTAGTCTCTGAAATCTCCAAGAAAAGCTATACAGCATGTAGCCAACAATGCATAACTAGAGTTCTAAGGAAATTCTAGCAAATGAGTTGGATATATCATACATGCTTATATCTATATACATATATACATATCTATCTATCTGCAAGCTATTAAAGGTTAAAACTGCACTATGACCTTTGAAACATCTTATAAAGATTTAGGAATTTTCAAAGAAATAGTACTTCAAAAAAGAACAAAAATACAAGTTAAAAAATAGAATTCATGAAATATATTGATACCCACCAATAAGCAACCTGTCTTCAAGCAGCTTTATGTCCTCAGTCACTTATGATCATGAGTTTTCCAGCTGGTGGTATTTTTCATAGCTCCCCATCCTCTATACCCCTGGCAGCTCTGGATTCAGATAAACCACTTTGGCAGTTCTCTGACTTCCTCCCACACTCTCCGTACAGTTCTATAAAGTTTATGCCATAAAGAATGGGAAATGAGCTAACCCAGGGGTGGAGAACCTATGACCTCAGGGCCACATATGCCATCTAGCTCCTCAAGTGCAGCCCTTTGATTCCAAACTTCACAAATCCCCTTAATAAATGGATTTGTTCTGTAAAACTTGGACTCCATCAAAAGGCTACACTCAAGGACCTAGAAAGTCACATATGGCCTCAAGGTCACCTCAATGTCCCACCCCTTTTAACCCATTTTCAAGGGCCTGCCTCAGTATACTAGAAGACAGTGTTACAACTACATGCCTGCTATGGCTATATTACAGTACAAGGGCTTTGGCCAACAAGAGCATGGCCACTCTGGATCTTATCCCATGAATGATTAACTTCTGGCTTCTCACAAACATTCACTCAGCTCTCAGGAGTCTCAAGGTATCTCTGCATTTGATCTCATCTTTCCCCTACCTCTCATCTGGTAATGTCTCCTGTCTGCTACAAGAATTTCCAATAACATTATCAACTTGAAAGATCACCTCAGTTTTGCCCCAATCATCTCTCAAGACATATGGATCCTTTAAAATGAATTATAAAAATCACTAGTCACTGTTTCCTGCTGCCTCTTGGTGGAGTAAGGGAGGGGAAGGAAGGGAAGAAAGAGATAGACAGAAAGTCCCCACTATAATAGTACATAATAGTATAATCATGTGGATTCAGATTGAAGAAGTGGTCCCTAATGGTTCACTTTGTGGGAGGGCTGTAGTAGCTGGTCCCAAGGACCTTTCCTTGGCCCTGTGCTGTTCCAACATCTTTAACCAATGATTTGAATGAAGCCATGCTGGTCAAATCTCCAGATGACATAAAGATGGAAGAGATAGGTTGTGTGTTGATGAGGTAGCCTAGCATAATGGAACAATCACTGGCTCTGGAATTAGAGAATCTGGGTTCGTATTCAATGTCTAGAGCTCACTTCCTGAATGATCTTGGGGTAGCTATTTAACATCCCTCGGCCTCAGTTTCCCTATTTGTAAAATGAGGGTAGAGAGATTGGCCTGGATGATCCCTGAGATTTTTTCTAGTTATAGATCTATTTTTCCATGAGCTTATGTATGACCAAGTAAGTAGGAAAAAAGACCTCAACAGTTCAAATAATGAGCCAAATATAATAAGCTGATATTTATAAGGATAATATTTGTTTCAAAAAATAACAGAATAGAATTGTGAAGGCATGGCTAGACATTGAATTCCTATATAAAGGGGGTTTTGGTAGATTGAAAATTCAATATTAATCAACAGAGTGACACATAGATAGCAATGTTAAAAGAGACATGATCCTCAGAAAGAGGGTATTAGAGACTGTTGGAGTGTATTGGCCAGACCACCTCTGGACCCTATCTGTTCAACTCTGTTCACCTCACTTTAGGAAGAACATTGTTGACCTGGAATACAACCAAAGGAAGATACCCAGGATGATAGGAGGATCAGAAAACATCCCGTACAGAATGCTTTAAGGAATGTGGGTTCCTTAGCCTAAAGCAGAGAAGACGGGGAGACA
This sequence comes from Notamacropus eugenii, assembly GCF_028372415.1. NCBI lineage: Eukaryota > Metazoa > Chordata > Mammalia > Diprotodontia > Macropodidae > Notamacropus > Notamacropus eugenii. The sequence continues at coordinate 104,106,302 of NC_092875.1, forward strand.
TTCATGGCAGCTTTCAAGTATTTGAAGGGTTATCTCAATGAAAGAGAGATCAGAACTGTTCCAAGTAACCTCAAAAGGAAAATCTGAGACAATGGGTAGGATTTTCAGAAAAGCCAACTTGAGTTTAATAAAGATTAGAAATGTCTCTAAAGTAGAAATCACTGCCTTGGGAAGTCATGGCGATCATCATGCAAACTGGTTGACTACTTGCTCATGATATTGGAGAAGAAACAGTCAGATTCACCTAGTTGGTCCCTAAGTTTCCTTCCATTTCTAAGGTTTTGTGATCCCATATCTCTAGGATTCTTTCTGCTATCCCATGCTTATTTAATTCAGCAAGTTAACTCCAATTTAGTAAGCACCTACCATGGGCCAGACACTAAGCTAGGTACTGGATATACAAAGACAAAATCAGAATAGTCCTTACTCTCAAGTTGTTCATGTTCTGCTGGATAACATGAATGCAGGTAAGCAAATAAAAAAATGTAATTTCAGGGGATGAGGAGAGAATACCAGAAAGGTGTTTTGGATATAAGAAAAATAAGGGCAAACCAATTAGTTGGTTGGTCACATTCATTTCAGAGAGAGGTAAAGGATATCATCAAAGGCATCACAGGAAGTGGCCAACCATCAGCTTTAAGCAGGGAGAGCATTCTGGGTATGGGAGGATGACTAGGCATAGGTAGAGAGAGGGGATAACATGCTCAGGAGAAAAGCAAGTAAACCAAGCTGCCTGGAATATAAGACACATGATGGGGATTAATGTGCAATCAATATGAAAAAATAGCATAGAGTCAGATTACAAAGACATTTAGGTAACCAATCCTAGAGGCAATAGGCGACCACTGAAGTTTCTTGAGCATGCTCCCATGGCATGGCCATATTCTTGCTCTGGGAATATCAGTTTGACAACTGAGTGCAAAATGGATTGGAAAGAAGGGCCACATGAGGCAGGGAGACAATGGGAAGTCTATTTCAGTAGCCCAGGCAGGAGGGAATAATCCACAAATAGTCAAGGAGGCTTAGAGCATGCATAACTTCTGCAGTTTTAGATCATTGCATTTTTCTCAGGGTTAAGTGACTTGCCCAGGGTCACACAGCTAGTAAATATCTGAGGCCAGGTTTGAACTCAGGTCCACCTGACTCCAAGGCCAATGCTTTATCTGCTGTGCCACCTTGTTGCCTCTAGACCACTGTATTTTAAATAGTACTTCTTTCCCCAGCTAGTAATTTGGGAATAGAAAATTGCCACAAACCACAGGAGTTTTCATCCCATACCTATGCTGATATTTATTGGGAGTAGAGAAGATGAAGGTTTTACTTTAATGAAATTATTTTCTTCCTTCCATTCATCACATTCTCTAAAACCATAACAGCCAAATTGAATTGAGGAAGAGATGACAAAATTTATAAGTTCAGGAATAATTCAAGGAATGCCCTAGTGTTGTTTCTCAGTTACACAAATAGTTTGTGTGTCATGGCAATTGGGGAATATACAATAGCCTTTTTAGAGTTGGGGTTTAAATCTTCTTAACCATGATTGTATGGCTTAACACTTGGCTAACCCTTGTGGGTCTATGGACAAATAACAATTAATCAAAAACAACTCTTAACAGCCTTCTCTCCCTCCTCTCCTTTTTATACCTAAAAACTGGTATAAGGAACTCTGAGGAGACGATGTCCCCTCTACCAGTGGTGGTCTGTACCTCCTCTACCACACAGAGACTTGGAGAGCACTTAGGAAGTAAAGGACTAGCTCAGAAGTCGACTTACACCTAGGTTTTCCTGACTTCAAGTCCATCTCTTTCTCTCTGTATCTCTCTGTGTCTCTCTGTGTCTGTTTCTGACTATCTGTGTGTGTGTGTGTGTGTGTGTGTGTGTGTGTGTGTGTGTGTGTGTCTTTCTCTGTCTCTCTCTCTCTGGGAATCTCCATCTCTGTTTCTCATTCTGTCTCTCTTTCTCCCCTACACTAAAACAAAATCTTAGATGATTATTGATTCATAGACTTTAGAGATGAAAATGGCATTAGTAAATGTTTCAGGGGTGGGGAACCTGTGGCCTCAAATGACCCTCTAAGTCATAAGTCTGAGTCTAAGTTTAACAGAACAAATCTTTTTTATTAAGGGAATTTGTTCTGTGAAGTTTAGATTCAGTCAAAGGGTCACACTTGAGGACCTAGAGGGCCACATGTGTCATTGAGGCCACAGGTTCCTCACCCCTGTGTTACACTGTGGAATGTTTCATAGAGAGAAGACGGGAAGAAAGATGCATTTATTAAGCACCTACTATATACTAGGCACTGTGCTTTACAAATATCAGATCCTCACAACACAGAGAAATGCTGTTATTGTCACCAGTTTACAGGTGAGGAAATTCAGGAAGGCAGAGGTTGTGACTTGCTCCCACAACTAATAAATGTCTAAGGCCAGATTTGAACTCAGGTATTCCTGATTCTAAGCCGAATATTCTTTCCACCATGCCCTCTAGTGCCAAGTACAGTATGAAAGCATTTAGAATGTAGTGTGCTTAGAACACAAAACAGCATGTTAGATATAGATGGAGCCTTAGAATACAATTTAAGAGTTTGAAAAGATATTGGCAGTCATTTTATAGAGGGAATTCTTATTCAATGTCATTTGTATTTCATTAGTATATTGATCTATGATCAATAAATCAACCAAAAGAAATTTACAAAGTACCTATTATGGACCAAGCATTGTGCTGGATGATATAGATACAAATTTAAGAAGCTTACATTTTTAAAACCAGGAATTGGGCTGTACTCTCTTGCTGCAAGCAATTATTTCTTATATATTTGCCTAACAAGAAGTATATTTTAAATTTGAGTACATTTACCACATCATCACTGTGTATATTTAGGAGAGCATGTCCTAGGTTTTTGGGAGGAACGTTTTGTATCAGTTGTTCTATATGCTTTCTTAGTAAATACCCTTTCTAAAGAGTAATTGAGTACTGGCTGATTTGACTTAGAGAGGCTATCTGTGGAGTCTCAGGAACTACAGTAATGGAAGTATAGCCCCTCAGAGTTAACCCTAGAATATCTCTGAGGAACCTAACATACAAGTCTGAATTTCAGTTAAGGAACTGACTCATGGCTAGATGGAGAATAGGGCTACGTTTCCCTGACCTGGCTTTCAGGAAGTCATCACAAAGAGCTTAATTGACTTGTCTATGGTCCTGTAGTAGGTGTCAGAAGTGGCACTTGAACTCAAGTCTTCCTGAATTTCTATTCTCTGTGCCTCATTGTCTTCACTCAAGTTCATGAACTCAGTGTCAACCTCAACTCCTCTCTCCTCTCTTACCTAACCAGTTGCCAAATCTTATCATTTCTGCCTTTGCAACATTTCTCAAATCTGTCCCCTTCTCATATAGTCACTACCTTAGCTCAGGTCTCCATTCTCTTGCCTAGCCTACTACAATAGCTTCCTAACAAATCTCCCTGCTTCAAGTCTCTCCTCACTGAAATCCCTGCTCCACACATCTACCTAAGTGATTTTCAGATCTGACCATGTAACACATCCTCCCTCCCTCAATAAACTTCAACTCACTATTAGCTCTGAGATCAAATACAAAGCCGTTTTTATTTAGAATTTTTGTCTTTCCAATTTTCTTATATTCTACTCCCTTTTATACACTCTAAAATCCAGTCATACTAACCTACTTGCTGATCCTTACCCAAAATTCACTCCATTTCCCATTTTGTACCTTTGCATTGTCTGTTTCCCATTCCTGAAATAGCCTTCCTCCCACTCTGCAATTCTTAGAATATCTATGTTTCTTTAAGGCTCAGTTTAAGGTCCACTTTCACCAGGAGATCTTCCTTATCACTTTAGCTGCTAGTTCTGTCTCTTCAAAGGTTACCCTCTACTTTCTTTGTACTTGTGTTACAAAGCATCTCCTTCATTAGAATTTAAGCTCCTTGAAGATAAGGAAAAGTTTTTCTTTTTTTTTGTATCCTTAGAGTTTAGTCCATTGTCTAGAACAGAGAGAGTACCTAAAAATGCTCATTGATATATAGGATCATATAATTTAGAGTTGAAAGGAAACTTAGCAATCATATGATTTAAGATCTTCATTTTACAAATGAAGAAACTAAGGTCCAGAAAATAAATGACTTTTCCAAAGTCAGAGATAGTATTTGATGGAGGCAAGATTCAAAGTCAGCCTTCTGATTGCAAAACAGTGTATAATCCAACACATCATGCGGCAAGTGTTTAAAATATTTTAACCCACTTTTTAGTTACAGTTATCAGTGGCCAATTCTTGTACTGATCTTTTTCCCAGCATTATATGTAGGCCTATGTTATTTACATGTATCAGTCATCTGACTTAAATAGAGAAGTTAATATTAGCCCAATCCATTAACAATAGATGGCAGTTATGGGAAAGTAGATTTTGGCTTAAAATAAAGAATGATTTGGTTTTGGGTTTTTAATCAATTAGTGATATTTGAACAGGAAATGAGTTGCCTTGTGAAACTGTCCCTGACATTAGAAATGTCTGCCAAACAGAGTCTGGATGACAACTTATTAAGGGTGATATAAAAGGGAATCAGTAGAGAATTTGGCAAGATTGGAAGGAAGCAACAATAAGAAGACATAGAGTCCAGAGACAAAATGTAATGTGGAGGGAAATGCAAGCGGGCCAGAATAGTCTAACCATATAACATTTCCTCCCCTACTCAATAAACTTCAGTAACTCCCAGTTATCTCTGGGATCAACAACAATGAACAGCCACATAGAAGAATATGTTCACTCTAAATTGTAAATGTAGGGAGGGGCCATGTAATGAAGGGTTTTAAATACCAAATAGAGTATTTTATATTTGATCTTAGAGGCAATAGTCACTGGAATTTATTGAATAGGAAAGTGACATAAACACACTTACTTTAGGTAAATCATCTTGACATTTTAGCAGAGGATGGATTAGAATAGAGAGAGACAGGGTAGGGAAAACAATTAGAAGACTATTGCAATCATCTAGTCAAAAGGTGATGAGACTTTATACTAGGATAATAGTTATGTGGATGGTTAGAAGGGGATTTACACAAAGGTCATTGCAAATGTAGGAGCAAGATTTGGCAGCAAATTGGATATATGGAGTCAAGAATGACTCTGAGGTTGTGAGCTGTTGTGACTGGAAGGATAGTGGTACAATTGACAGTGATAGGGAAGTTGGAAAGAGAAAAGGACTTTAGGGGTAAGAGTAATTGATTCAGTTTAGGAACACCGAGATTGAGATGTATATGGGATATCCAGGCTGAGGGATCCAAAAGGTGATGTGAAACAAGAGCTTTGATGAAAGAGTGGAGCTAGATCTATAGAGCAGGGAATCAAATGCATAGGGATGATAGTTGAATACACAGGCACTGATAAGATCATCAAGAGAGCATAGACAGAAAGAGAAAAGAAATCTAGACAAAGCCACAGGGGTGTCCACGGTTAATGGGCATCGTGTGGATGAACAGTCAACAAGGGAGACTGAGGAGTAGTCAGAAGGATAGGAGAGCCAAAATAGGGAAGTGTCCTAAAGATTGAGTGTGTGCTTTCTTTTGAAGTATCCCCAAATATAATCTTTTCCAGGATGCTAGCTGTATCTTAGCCCCTCTTTTTTCTTTTAATCTCTACCATTCAGTGAATATGTGCTGACGGTCTGTTATTCAGGAAAAAGTATTTTAGTGGAGGTGAGGTCCCGACCCTTCCACCAACCAGGTGTGTGACTTTGGGCAAGTCCTGTAACCCTTCTGAACTGGTGATCAGAGAAGTGAAGAAAGATGAAAATTGTGTAAAAGTCAAACCTGGCAACAAAGTAATCAATGGTGACTTGGGAAAGAGCTATTCCAACTGACCGTTCTGCTTCTCCTTGCACAGAAGATACAATGGGACTGATTCATGGGCCCCTGGAAAACTGATGCTGAGTTGTCTACCATGTTTCAATCTCCTTTGCTACATGGAAAAGTGGAATAGAAACTAGAAGCCCTGGAATTTTCTGTGTGACCCTAGGTAAGTCACCTCCATTCTCTGGGATTCCATTTTCTTCTCTTTAAAATGATAGGTTTGGATTAACTGATCTCTAAAGTTACTTTCTACTCTACTAATTCAGTCTTTCTGGGGAAAATGTCCCTCAGCAATGTTAGGACAATTCAGAGTTTCAGGCCACCATTCTTCCCTCTTAACACTGACAACACCACACACTTAGTGCCTTGGATGTGCGTTATCTTACTTATCTTTGCATGTATGTGCACTTTCTGCTGAAATGTCCCTAAAAGTAATCTCTTCTAGGATACTGACTGTGTCTTAATCTTTTTTATTAATCTCCAGCACACAATGAATGTTTTCCAACAGTGTGTTATTGAGAAAAAAGCATTGTCCTGGAGGTTAGGTCCTGACACTTCTACTAACCAGATGTATGAATTTGGGCAAGTCATTTAGCCCTTTTTAGCCTTACTTCCTTATCTGTAAATTAAGGCTAAGAACCTCTGCCCTTTCTGTTTCACCAACCTGTTGTGAGGATCAGATGAGAAATTGCTTTACAAAGTATCTTATAAACTACAAAGAGGAAAGAAAAGGAGTATAAGACATAGTCTTTGAATTTACAAGGTAGTTGGGAAGATAACACACTGCCTGCCTCTTGTAATTTCCCAATACTGGCATTCTGCGCTATAGAAAGGATTCTTGCTCAGATATGTGTTGGTCCTGGACCATTTCATTTCTCTGTTTATATCCCTGACACATAGTCTTCTACTTTGCATATAGTAGACCCTTAATAAATATTGGTTAGATTAGACAGAATTAGATGACATCTAAGATGCATTCCTTCCCTCCTCCAACTCTGGAAGAGCTGACAATAAGAGATTCTCATGTCCATTTGCCTTACCCTATATTCCTCTTTAGACCCACAACTCATGAATCAGTAGGACAAAGGAAACACAACAGACCCAAGAGCAAATCCTTGGCTTCTGACCAATACCCCCAGAGGGTGATGTGAAAAAAAGTGGCCATATCCTCCCAAGATAGTGGGAACATTTTTGTTATACATGGTTGTGTTCGAATCTACATGGAATCTTGAATGGAATACAGACAAGTGTGAAGTGTTCCCTGAACCCAACTAATGTCCACATGGCCCAGCCTTATAAATGATAAGGATATGGAAGGGATGATAGCTGTTAAACTAAAAGGAACCCTTACAAAAAGTCCCATCAGTGGCAGGGTAGAATGGTATGTAACAGCGATGTCAACTCATGCTCCAAGGCACAAGCAGCAAGCAAAACTGCCAAGTGGGACCAGAAGTAGATTAAAATGTAATGGGAAAAGTTTAACAAAATAAAATATAATACAACATAAAGAATATTGCTTTGTAGTTTTCTAAGTTAATATGTGACTGAAATCCATTTTTAGCTGAATCTGACTCTGCTGGAAAGAGCACTAGACAAAAAGTCCAAAAACCAGGATTCAAATCCTAGCTCAGCCCCATAGTAGCTATGTGACCTAGCTTTTCTGACCCTCACTTGCTTCATCAGAAAAGTGGAGATAAAAGTATTATCCTGACCTACTTCATACCGTTGTGAGGAAAGTACTTTATCAAACACCTATGCCTTTATCCAGATCATTGGTCCAAATATTAATTAGCACTAGGCCAAGTACAGATCCTTGAGACACTTCACTGAAAACCTCGTTCTGAGATTATACTGAATCATGATTGCTCTTTAGGTTCAGCCATTGAATCGGGCCTTTTGTTGTTCAGTCGTTTCACTGGCACCCACAACTTGCTTGCTTTTTTTTTTTTTTTTTTTTTTTTAGAAAACATACTAGAGTGGCTTTGCCATTTCCTCTCCAGGTCATTTTAGAGATGATGAAACTGAGACAAATAGGATTAAGTAATTTACCTTGATCACACATCTAACAAGTGTCTGAGGTCAAATTTGAACTCAGGAAAGTGAGTCTTCCTAACTCTAGGCCCAGAATTCTATCCACTATGCCACCTTAGCTGAATCAAGCCTAGATTCACCTAACTGTCCATTTGTCTAGCTCACAGTTTTCTATCTAGTTCATAAGGAGAGACTAATACACTTTGCTAAAACCTAGGAAAAACATATCTAAAGTCCTCCCCTCATCTGCTATGTTAGGCCTGCCTACAAAGTCAGCTGAGTCTGGTATGAAGTGCCTTGATAATGTCATGGATCGTTTCAATAAAAGATTCTTCATTTTTCCAGGAATCAAGGTCAAGTTCTTAGGCCTACAACTTACAGAATCCACTCTTTCCTTTCTATAGCAATCTAGACAACATCTGCCCTTCTGCTTTACTGCACTACCTTTCCCATCTTACACAATGTTTTCAGGATGACCAATAGTGGCTTCACTATTGTTTTTACCCATTTTTTTTGTTTTTACTCATTCTTTCAGTACTTTGAGTTAAATTTTGGGCTTATTGATCAGAATTTTTCCCTTAGGCTCTCTATGCTTTGCTTGGGTACTAATTCTTTAATAGCAGTTTTTGTTTTGACCTCTATAATTCAAAGATCAATCAAGTTGGCAAAGAAAATAGAGTCAAAACAAGTATTTAAGGGTCTGACATTTGACTCCAACCTAGAGCCATAACTAGGTCATGCAAGTGGGACTTTACTACAGGGCACTGAAATTTAAAGGGCACTATTGGCACTTGTACTCTATTAGAAGTATAGAAATGATTGAACTAACATCTAGTTAGCAAGGATATTTAAGCATTTGGGTTTTTTTTTAAGGAATTTGGCAACTTATGGCTCTGTCTCCCTACCCAGTCTAGCACTTCTATACACTTCCCTATATGCATCTCACCCTTACCCACCCCACAAACATGCTAAAGATACTTCCCTAGAATGTTTCTTTTCATTTGATTTCATGCTACTTGCCATGGAGAAAGGAAGGAAGGAAGGAGAGAAGGAAGAAGGAAGAAGGAAGGGAGGAAGGGAGGACAAGCTACAGTTTTGCTTCAACCTATCTGCCTCTAACTCCCTTCCACAAATCCATAGTTCTAGGATTCTCTCATTTTCCTTCAAACATCAAAATATCTTTGCCAAGAAAACCCCAAATGAGCTCACAAAGAGTTGGATATAACTGAAACAATTAAACCACAACAATAAGTAATAGGATGGCATGGCATTAGGTGGAATGGGATGGCAGGTGATGGCATGGGATGAGATGGCATAGTATGCCCTGGCATGTTATAGAATGGGACCATATATAACAGTATAGTTCAAAACATTAAGATACAGTATTATACAGTATAGCATGGCACAGGTATATAGTACGGTATGGTACAGTATGGTATGGTAGGGTATGGTATGATACTGCAATAGCATAAAGCCAGTTGTTCAAGGTCACACTGAATTACTATTTTTTGGAGATTGAATCTCCCTAACTCACCCAGATTGGAGGCACCCACAGGCCCAATCCCACTGCTGGTCAGTATGGAAGCTTCAATCTGCTCCATTTACAACCTTGGCTAATCTACTCCATCTTAAACATTGTGCTTGTCCCACAGGCACATACACATAAGCTCTTAGGAGCTCACCATAATTGGTGCTAAACTTAGTCTAGACTTTTCATTAGATTTTATCCCTCTGCAGCTCTGAACTCTCAAATTCAAGGGATCCACCAGCCATCCAGCCTCCTCTACTAATAAGGACCATAACTTTAGACTACCACACATGGACATAGTGAGTTACTATTACTCAGAAGCAGAGCCAGAACAAACAGGTCTCTATGCCTTCACTTTTCCTTTATAAAATGAGAGGGGTTGGACTAGATGATCTCTCAGGGTCTTACTAACTGAAAATCATTCAGTCGTATGAATACAGTTCTCTTGATTTCCAGAAAAGCCTTCTTTCTACTTTACTATACTGCTGTATATCCTTTTGGAAGACTCTGTGCCACCCCCTCCCAAGAGTAACAGCTGCCACCTCTAGAGGAGAGGAGGTCAGTCAGGATTAGCACTTGGCCTCCATCCAGCTGGTTCAATGGACTTTGTCAGCCATGTCCTCTTCTGACCTCCTCCATTTTTCAAGGGTAATTAACCACCCAAATGGGTTCCCTGGACTAACCTTGACTTGGCATTTGGTTCCTAATAACTCCCCCCATCCACTGGGGACAAAGTTACCCCGGAGAGGTCCCAACTAGCTGATCCAAAGCTATGTCCTTCACAGATGCAACTTTATATTTCTTAGCAAATTTGGTACCACTTAATAATCACAGAGCCCTGAGGTGGAAAAGGTCTTCTAGTCATGACAGCATAGTAGGCCATAAAACTTGAGAGATCATCAAACCTTCATTTTAAAGAGGAGGAAACTGAGGCTCAGAAAAGAGCAGTGATTAGTTCCATATAATACAGCTAGTAAGCGGCAGAACTGGAATTTAACCCAGATTCTTTGTCTCTAGTGTTCTTTCCATTACCCCAGGCTTCCTTTGACCAGGACTTCATCTTCCTAGAGAAAAGCCAAATGAAAATGAAACACTCTGGACTTCTTATAGGGTCTAAATTGTACAAAGAGTTTTTCCTCATGCTAGCCCCCCAAATTATATCCTTTATATATGAAACACCTCAGATGCTGACATTCATCACTATTCTCACCAAAAAAAAAAAAAATACCTATAAGCTTGAAGGCACTACAGATTGTGCTGATGATGTTTTTCAATTCCAAAGAACTGACTTAGAATTGAACATATGAAACCCAATATATTATCTTTTTGTTAAATATACAATAAGAAAAGAAAAAGAAATACATCACAAACTTAAATATGAAACCTAAATATAAAATAATAAAAGAAAAAAAGCATGTATTATGCATGGCAGAACCTGAGGATTCAAAATATATAACAATAAATTTCCATTTCAAGAAAGCCCATATAACAAATACTACACATTGTGTTGAGAGCTGTCCATCTTTGTTTCCTTTTAAGTTTTCTTTTGTTCTCTGCTGCGCACATTTTACTTTGCTCAACACAACCCATTTCTAAGGAAGGAATTGTCAATCAAGGGATCTCCATTCTGGGAAACCTTCGATATAAGGTGGGAAAGTCTTATATAAGGTGTCATTGACTCATACACTAATGATGCTCTATTGAATTTGTAGAATCATAGAATTTAAGAATATCGTGATGGGTATTAGAAGAGTCTTAGACTTAGAGTCAAAAAGCCTGGCTTAAATCCCAACCCAAATACTTATTAGATATATATCCAAAAGCAAACCATTTCACTACTCTGAAACTTTGTTTTCTCTTCTAGAAAACTGGTAGTAAGAATCCTTGTATTCTCTACCTCACAGGGCTTTTTTGAGCAAAGTAATCTGCAAACTTTAAAACACTACATAAATTTGAGTTATTGTTGTTATGTGAGCTATTATGTAAGTCAACTCAATAAGTCAAGAAGCATTTACTAAGAGTTTACTATGTGCCAAGCACTGTGCTAAGTACTGGGAATTCAATTATAAGAAAACAATCCTTGCCCTCAATGAGCTTATATACTAATGGGGGAAGACAACAAGGAAAAGAAAGCTGAAAAGAACAATGTGGGGGCAGGAGCAGGGGAACGCACCTAAGGTTATAGAGGAGAATGTTAGAAAATCACAAGTGAAATCTAGAGAGGAATGAAATTGGGGGAGTGGGGCAGAGCCAAGATGACAGAACGAGAGCTCATACTCACCTAAGCTCTAAGATAAACTCTTTCAGGTACCTCTGAAAAGAGAATCTGAACAAATTTTAAAGTGGCATAATCCCATTAGGAGACAGAGGGTGGCAAATTTCCAGCCCAGGACAGCCTGGAAGGTCGACAAGAAGGATCTGCTGCACAGGAGTGGAGGAGCTCATAGCACACAGTGCACAGGCTGTACCAGCATGACACTACCACTGCAAAGCCAAGAAGAAAGCCCTAGGCACTCTGAAACAGCAGCAGCACTGCAGATTCTCAAACATATCAGCCCAGAATGGGAATCCAGTGGAACTGAGTAAAACAGAAGTGCAGCACCCCAGGTAATATCAGCAGTGCTCCTGAGACTATCAGCCCATGTCTGTAAATTAATTAAATGTCTGTAAGTCACCTACTTGAAAGTCTGAGAGCTAAGATGATGGAGTGATTCGTAAATGCCCTACCCCTTCCCATATTGACCTTGAAAAATTCAAAGAATATTTCCACAGGAAAAATCCTGGAACAGTGGGATCAGCCAAAGGAGTAAACAGTCTCTTAGCCAGAGAGGCTAGGAAAATCAAAAAGGGGGAGGTCCCTCTTGCTGTGACTGAAGGGGACCAGTACAGGACCTGAGCTGTCCCAGATAACCACACCTCAGCAAACCAGGAGGAGATACTGAGCCCCAGGAGGGTGCAACTCATAAGAGTCAAGACCAGGACCCTAGGTGTGCCTTAGCACAGCCAGGGGAATCAGGAAGACATTAGCACAGACAGGGTTCACCAACCACTGAGCCTTTCCGTGTTCTACCTCAGGAGAGGAGACCTCTTACAGTCATGTTACCCCTCCCCCACACCTTGTGTAACAAGCTCCAGGGTTAATCCAGGGAAACCCAGAGAGACTTCACCTGGCCTCTGCTTTAGTGCCCCAGCCAGTTCAACACCAGGTAAGCTGCAGCAGTCTAGCTTCTAGCTGAAGAAACCAGAGGCCATAATACACAAAGCCTCAAGTTCTAAGCAGAAGAACCATGGAATTGAGCCCCCTGTGCCCCAGAAGCAGAGATCCACTCTAAAAGCCAAGAAAATGGTAATCATCATGAACAAGAAGCAAAAAAGAAAAGAACATAGAAGCTTACTATGGAGGCAAGGACAAGAACCAAAAAAAGAATACCAAGGAGATCAGCATTGAGACCGCACTCCCATCTGAAACCTCAGAAGGGACTATAAGCTGATCTCAAGCCCAAAGAGCATTTTGGAAGAGTTAAAGAAGGATTTTAAAAGCCAAATTAGAGAGGTTGAAGAAAAATTGGCTAGTGATTTTAAAAATATGTAAAAAAGAATTAACAGAATAATTTAAAAAGAAAGTTGGACAAAGGGATAAAGAGACACAAAACCTAAGTGGAACAATCAGACAAATGGAAAGGGAGATACAAAAATTAGCTGAAGAAAACAATCTATTAAAAATTAGGATTGGGCAAGTAGAAGCTAATGACTCTTTGAAACATCAACAATCAGCCAAACAGAATCTAAAGAATGAAAAAATAGAAAAAAGTGTAAAATATCTTATTGGAAAAACAAAACTGACCTGGAAAATAGATCCAGGAGATAAATCTAAGAATTATTGGTCTACTGGAAAGCCATGATGAAAAAAAAGAGCCTGGATGACATCTTCCAAGAATTCATCAAAGAAAACAGCCCTGAGGTTATAGATCCAGAGGGCAAAATAGTCATTGAAAGAATCCAATGATCACCTCCTGACAGATATCCCAAAATGAAAACACCAAGGAATATTGTTGCCAAATTCCAAAACTATCAAGTACAGGAGAAAATACTGCAAGCAGCCAGAAAGAAACAATTCAAATATTGAGGAACTGCAGTCAGGATCACACAGAACCTTGTAGCTTCTATATTAAAAGATCAGAGGGACTGGAATATGATATTTTGTAAGGCAAAGAAGCTGGGAAAACAACCAAGGAGCAATTGCCCAGCAAAACTGAGCATAATATTTCATCCAGTGGAATAAAGGATTTCCAGAATTTACTGATGACAAGGTCAAAGCTCAATAGAAAATTTGATCTTCAAATATAAGTCTCAAGAGAGCCATAAAAAGGTAAACAGGGGGAAAAACAACTTGTTATTCAATATGGGCAGGCTGTTTACATTCCTGTAAGGGAAGATGATACTTGTTAATCTTGAGAATTGTATACTTATTATGATATTTGAAAGAGATATACATAGATGGAGGGAGTCGGTATAAATTAAATAATGTGATGATAAAAATATGATTTAAGGGTGCAAAAGTATTGTAACGGGAGATGTGAAAAGGAGGAGATATAAAAAGGTAAATTACATCATGGGAAGTGGCCTAAACATATTACAGTAGAGGGAAAGAGGGGAAGGAGATGAGCATTGTGTGAGATTTACTCTCATCTGATTTGGTTCAAGGAGGGAACAACAAAATCAGTTAAGTACGGAAATCTATCTAACCCAATAAGCAGTAGGAGGGGAAAGGGGAAACAAAAGTAAGGACAGCATAAAAGGGAGGGAAGAAGTAGTAAGGGAAAAGGAGAAATAAAGGGAGGGAGACTGATAGAAGGGAGGGAAGACTGAGAGAAGTAGTGGTAAAAAACTAAAACTATTGTGAAGGGGAAGAGAGAAGGGAGAACTAAAAGCATAAATGGAGTGAAATAGGATGGAGGGAAAGACATAAATAATAATCATAACTGTGAATGTGAATGGGATGAACTCTCCCATAAAATGGAGCTGAATAGTAGAATGGATTAAAAACCATAATCCAACAATATGTTGTTTACAAGAAACACATCTGAAACAGGGGGGTACACACAGGGTAAAGATAAAATGTTGGAGCAGAATATATTATGTTTCAGCTGATATAAAAAAATCAGAAGTATCAATCCTAATTTCAGACAAAGCAAAAGCAGAAATAGATTTAGTCAAAAGAGATAAGGAAGGAAACTACATCTTGCTAAAAGGCATCATAGACAATGAAGCAATGTCATTACTAAATATATATGCACCAAGAGGCACAGCATCCAAATTCTTGGAAGAGAAGTTAGGGGAGTTACAGAAAGAAATAGCAAAATGATACTAGTTGGGGACCTCAACGTCCCCCTCTCTGAACTTGATAAATTAATAGAACTCTGGATAAGGTAGATATAGATGTTATACATGTCTGGAGAAAATGGAATGGGGATAGAAAGGAATATACCTTTTTCTCAGCAGTATATGGCATATATACAAAAACTGGCCACCTACTGGGGCACAAAAACCACACAATCCAGTGCAGAGAGGCAGAGATAGTCAATACATCTTTCTCAGACCATAATGCAATAAAAATTATAAGTAATAAAAGGCCATGGAAAGATAAATGAAAAATTAATTGGAAACCAAATAATCTAATCCTAAAGAATGAGTGGGTTAAAAAACAAATCGTAGAAACAATCAATAACTTCATTCAAGAGAATGACAAAAATGAGACAACCTACCAAAACTAATGGAATGCTGCAAAAGCAGTTCTTAGGGGAAGTTTTATATCATGGAATGCTTATATGAATAAAATAGAGAAAGAGGAGATCATTGAATTGGGCATGCAGCTGAAAAAAATTAGAAAAAGAACAAATTGAAAACCCCCAAGTAATTACCAAATTTGAAATACTGAAAACCAAAGGAGAGATTAATAAAATTGAAATTAAGAAAAATATTGAACTAATAAACAAAACTGAGAGTTAGTTTTATGAAAAAACCAGTAAAATTGATAAACCTTTGGTCAATTTGATTAAAAAAAAGAAAGAAGAAAATCAAACAACCAATACTAAAAATGTAAAGGGTGAACTCACCTCCAAGGAGGAAATCAAAACAATAATTAGAAATTACTTTATCCAACTGTGTGCCCATAAATTTGACAATCTAAGTGAGATGGATGAATATTTAAGAAAAAAACTATAAATTGCCCAGATTAACAGAAGAGGAAGTTGAGTACTTAAGTAACCTCATCTCAGAAAAAGAAATTGAATAAGTCATCAATGAAATCACTAGGAAAAAACTCCAGGCCAGATCAATTCACAAGTGAGTTCTATTAAACATTTAAAGAACAGTTAATTCCAATACTATATAGACTATTTGGGAAAACTGGTGACGGAGTCCTACCAAATTCGTTCCATGATACAAATATAGTTCTGATATCTAAATCAGGAAGATCCAAAGCAGAGAAAGAAAATTATCGACCAATTTTTCTAATGAATATACATGCAAAAATTTTAAATGAGATATTAGTAAAAAGAATGTAGCAACTTATCATGAGAATAATACATTATGATCCAGTAGGTTTTACACCGGGAATGCAGGGCTAGTTCAATATCAGGAAAACTATCAGCATTACTGATCATATCAACAACAAAACTAACAGAAACCATGTGACTATCTCAATAGATGCAGAAAAAGATTTTGATAAAAAACAGCACCCATTCCTATTGAAAACATTGGAGAGCATAGGAATAAATGGAACTTTCCATAAAATAATAAGCAGTTTCTACTTAAAATCATGAGCAAGCATTATATGCAATGGGGATGAGCTAGATGCATTTCCAGTAAGATCAGGGATGAAACAAGGATATCCATTATCACCATTGTTGTTCAGTATAGTACTAGAAATGTTAGCTTTACCAATAAGAAGAGAAAAAGAAATTGAAGGAATTAGAATAGGCAAAGAAGAAACTAGGTTATCACTCTTTGCAGATAACATGATGATATACTTAGAGATTCCTAGAGAATCAAGTAAAAAGCTATATATTGAAATAATAAACAACTATGGCAAAGTTGTAGCCTACAAAATAAACCCACATAAATCATCTGCATTTCTATATATTACTAACAAAGCCCAACAGCAAGAGGTAGAAAGAGAAATCCCATTTAAAGCTATGGTAGATACTATAAAATATCTGGGAGTCTACCTGCAAAAACAATCCCAGGGACTATATGAACACAATTACAAAACATTTTTCACACAAATAAAGTCATATCTAAATAAGTGTAAAAACACCAGTTGCTCATGGGTGAGCCAAACTAATATAATAAAAAAAAGACAATTCTGCCTAAATTAATTTACTTATTCAGTGACATACCAATCAAACTACCAGAAAAATCTAGAACTAGAAAAAAAAATAATATCAAAATTCATCTGGAAGAACGAAAGGTCCAGAATATCAAGGGAACAAATAAAAGAAATGCTAGGGAAGGTGGCCTAGCCCTACCAGATCTCAAATTTTATTATAAAGCAGCTATCATCAAAACCACTTTGTAATGGCTAAGAAACAGAAGGGTAGACCAGTGGGATGTGTTAGGCACTCAAGACACAGTAGTCAATGAATATAGCAATAATAGCATACTGTTTTATAAACCCAAGGACCCCAGGTTCTGGGATAAGAACTCATTGTTTGACAAAAACTGCTGGGAAAACTGGATAACAGTGTGACAGAAACTGGGAGTAGACCAATATGCCTGACACCATAACAAGAACAAAGTCCAAATAGACACATGAACTAGGTATAAAAACTGATACTATAAAGAAATTTGAGGAGCAAAGAATAGTGTATTTGTCAGATATATGGAGAAATATGGGACCAAATAAGAGATAGAGAACATTATGAAATGCAAAATGGATAATTTTGATTACATTAAATTGAAAACTCTTTGTACAAACAAACCCAATGCAATAATCAATATTAGGAGGGAAGCAGAAAACTGGGAAAGAATTTTTGCAACTAGTGACTGTTTTAAAGGCCTCATTTCTAAAATATGTAGAGAACTGAGTCAAATTTACAAGAATACAAGTCATTTCCCATTTTATAAATGCTCAAAGGATATGAACAGGCACTTTTCAGAGGAAGAAATTAAAGCTATCTATAGTCATATGAAAAAATGCTCTAAATTACTATTGATTAGAGAGATGCAAATCAAAACAATTCTGAGGTACCACAACACATCTATCATACTGGTTAATATGACAAAACAGGAAGATGATAAATGTTGGAGAAGATGTGGGATAGTTGGAACACTAATTCATTGCTGGTGGAGTTGTGAGCTGATCCAGCCATTCTGGAGAGCAATTTGGAACTATGCCTAAAGGGCTACAAAAATGTGCATACCCTTTGACCCAGCAATATTGCTTCTAGGACTGTATCCCAAAGAGGTCATTAAAATGGGAAAGGGTCCCACATGTTCAAAAATATTTATAGCAGCTCTCTTTGTGGTGGCCACGAACTGGAAATCGAGGGGATGCCCATCAACTGAGGAAGGACTGAACAAGTTATGGTATATGAATATAATGGAATACTATTGGACTATAAGAAATGATGTATAGGAGGACTTCAGAGAGGCCTGGATGGACTTATGTGAACTGATACTGAGTGAAAGGAGAAGGACCAGGAGATCATTGTATACAGTAACAACCCCAGTGTGTAAGGAATTTTTCTGGTAGACTTAGCCCTTCACAGTAGTGCAAGGACTTAAAACATTCTCAAAGGACTCTTAAGGCAACATGTCTTCCACTTCTAGAGAAAGAAATGTGGAATTGAAACACAGAATGAAGCAGAATATTGTCGCTTGTGTTGTGTTTTGTTTTGTTTGGGTTTTTCCCATGGCATCTCCCATTCATTTTAATTCTTCCATGCACCATGACTAATGTGAAAATGTGTTTAATAAGAAGGTATGTGTAGAACCCATATGAGATTACATGATGTCTCAGGGAGGGAGGAAGATAAAATCTGAGACTTATGGAAGTGATGGTACAAAACTGAAAATAAATTAATTTTTTTTTAAATGTGGCTGTCCTGGTCATTTTCTTAAAATAGAGGTTCAAGGAGAAGTCAACCAATAAGAGGAAGAGGTTGAAGGGCAGAAGGTATTACCAGTGTGCAAAGTTTAGGAGTGAAGAGAACTCCCAAGATGAGGAGGTTTCTGTGTTATTCACAATTTTCTTGTGAAGAAAATCTGGAAAGTGAGAAATGCCACATAGAATGGAATGAATGAGATCAATCACTTAATCAACAAACATTCATTAAGTACTTATTATATACCAAACTCTGAGCTATTTGCTGAGAATACAAAGTAAAAGCAAAAACAGAGCCTTCCCTTAAGGAGCTTATATTCTATCAAGAGAAGCAATATCTATGTAAACAGTTATCTTCAACATATATACAAATTAAGTGGAATTGCCTGGATATCTCAGTAAATCATCAGACTTTTTTCATCTGAGGATCCAGGATGAAATCTCTATTTGCGTATACTTACATGGCACAGGAGATAGAGTGCCAGGCCTGAATCTCGATTTGGCCTCAGATACTTATTAACTGGATGGCCTTGGACAAATCATTTAATCATGTTTGACTCAATTTCCTCATCTGTAAAATGAGCTAGAGAAGGAAATGGCAAACCACTCCAGTATGTTTGCTAAGAAAATCCTACAAGGTAACAGGACACAACTAGAATGGTTCAAAAACAACAAATACTTTAGAGGTGATGGCACTAATAACCAGGTTAATCAGAAAAAGGCAGCCCATCGGCAGTCAAAACCAGGGACAGTAATAGCTAAAAGTTAAGAGATCATTCCAGATGTGAAGAACAGATAAGAGGTGAGGTCTTTACCTAGAAAGGTGTGGGAGGGGATGTGATATTGTCTTGAGGGGGAGAAGGAAAGGTTTAAAACAGGTACAGAAACAGAGATGGATGTCCATGTGTGAGGAACAGTCAGTAGTAGACTGGTAGGGCTGAATCTTAGAGTATGTAAAGAGAAATAGGCTAAAGGAAGATTGGAAGGAAAGAAAAAGGACCAACCTGCAAAATACTTAAAATGCCAATGAAAAGGATTTTCTATTTTGTCCCAGAAGTAACAGTGAGTTACTGGAGTTTACAGAACAGGGAAATGACATAGTCAATCCTGAACTCGAGGAAAATCATTTTGGTAACTATAAAAACCATGGATTGGAATGGGAAGAGACTTGACTCTACAACCTAATTTAAGAAGCTATTACAACAATCCAGACAAGAGGTAATGAGACCCTAAACTAAGGTCATGATCTTGTGAGTAGTGGCAAGAGGACAGACAGATGTTATAGAGTTAGAAATGATAAAATTTGGCAATTGATTATTCCCTACATGTGTGCCTCACTCCCGCTCTAAATTCTGGCTTGCCTTCCTAAAGATTTTATGTATTTGCAAGAGTGCAACCCAGATTTTAAGGGCGGTTACATATTTTAGCTTCTATTTTTACTCTGCCATCTTGGTAAATGCCTTCGTTAAGAGTTAGAGAGACAGAGATAAAGATGGGCAGAAAGAAAGAAACTGAGACAAAGCAGGGAAAAAGAAATGTAGAAGGTTTTTGCAAGGAGTTAAGGTAACTAAGGGAAAGATATATAGCATGATAGCTAAAAAGGACAGTAGAATCTACTGAATGGCTTTTTTTAAAGACTTGAGTTTTCTGGATACCAAGGAAGGCATTGATAGATTGGGAGAGATTGAATATTGGAGACAGAGGATGAGGGCAGGACAATATGCAGAAGATAGGAGAAGATAAAGTCAAGGGTACATATAGGGGGATTGATCTTGACAAAGAAATAGTCTACCTCTTCAACAGAGACTGGAGTGAAGGAGGAAATATTGAGAAGAGAGATGAGATACAGTGAGAAACAGGAAGCATATAGCAAATGTCTTCATTTTTTCCTTGAAGTAGGAGGTGAGATCCTTGTCTTGGAAGGTGTGGGGAGGGGATGCTGGTATTGTCGTGAGAGGAGAAGCAAAGATTTCAAACAGCTGCTATAAATGTATTATAAATTAATGAGAGACAGAATGATTGTAATGATCATGAGATAAGAGGATTGGTTGAAAGGAATGATATTTAGTCTGGAGATTTAGGGGGAACATAATGAGTTTCCTGTTATTGAAACTATTAAAGAAGTTGTTCAGTTGTGTACTCCTCTTCATGACTTTGTGGACTGGATTTTCTCAGAGATCCTGGAGTGGTTTCCCATTTCCTTCTCCAGTGGATTAAGACAGATGTTAAGTAACTTGTCTAGGGTCACACAACTAGTAGGTGTCTGAAGCAAGATTTGAACTCAGGTCTTCCTGACTCCGGACCTAACCCTCCATCTACTGAGTCACCTAGCTGCCTATGTTAAAGAGGGTAGACTTCAATTATTAGATTTATGTGTCATGCAGAGGGTTAGGCTAAAAGACTTCTAGGTTTCATTGAAGGCTGAAAATTTGATTTTCTCAAATCAGATTCTTGGAAATGAATATGTAGATTATATATGCTAAACTATAGCTGGGAAGAATAACACCTTTCTTGGATTAAAGACACTAAAATTAACTTTGGCTGTATTGAAGTTTGTCTTAAACTGCTATATTTTGAGGGAGACAGAGTAGATTCACTGAAGTGTTAGTATGTTTGGTCTTAGCAGGGACATCAAATATGGAGTAATAATTTATCTACTGGTCAAGCCCTCATGTATCCGAGGAGGGACCTTCCTACCTCATGTGTCCTTGGCTAGAAGGACCACGCCAGAAAAGGTGTATAAAGTTATTGCCTTAATGATTAAGAAACATTAAGTTGCCTAAGTGCCAAGTATTGCATTAGACGATAGTGGTATAACAACAAAAACCAAACAATTCCTGCCTTCAGGGAACTTCTATTTGAGACAAAAAAATACAAGAGTATGCCAGCATGTCTTTTTATACAAACATTAAGTTATGTTCTTGCAACTAATCTTCAAATCAGGACTGTGCAGTTTCTATTGGGCTGAAGAGAGGAGGTGAATCAGGGTAGAGGGGAGCTACTCTGTGCCTACACAGGAAGACCTGGGTAGCAATATTACCCTTCCAGGGAACCTTTTTTTCCTTTGGGTTTACTGGATACATTTCTTGCTCAAAGATTAACCCTTAAACCCTATTCATTCTGGAGCTAATAGACTGGACAACAAGTCCTCATCTACCTAGCACAGAGTGGAAGTAATAATTAAATAGTAATTATTTCTCTTTTACCCAGGAATCTTGAGGGTCTTTCACTCCCTGTTTAATTTTTTTTTTAATTAAAGGGGCCATCTCTTGAGTAATTTAAACCTATCACCAAATGAGTATATTTCACTCAAAGTGAGAATGTGATAAGACCTTAGCCTGAAAGGACCAGGGTCTCACATTACACCCTGGGCAATCTCCAGTCATCCTGATGAATATCAGGTCACTGGATTCAGATGGCTCAGGAGAAGTAAGTGAGGTAGGTGACCTTGCACAGCACTCCCTCATTCAAATCAAAGTGAACTGCAAGTCATGTCAGCATCTTGATGTCATGGTCTTCTTCTAGAATGAAGAACAAACACAACAATAGCTATACATAAGTATTGACAGGGGTGGTATGTGGAATAGTTGATAGATGTGTGCTTTTTGGTCCCAGAGGTCAAAGCAGCACCAATAGACAGAAGTTACAAAAAGTCATATTTTGGCACTGTCTAATAAAGTATTACCTAATAGAACTATCTCAAAGTGAAATGAGGAATAATCTTTTTTCATTTTTTATGTTTATTTATTTATTTTAAGTTTTCAACATTCATTTCCACAAAATTTTGAGTTCCAAATTTTCTCCCCATCTATCTCCTCCCCCCACCCAAAAGTGCCATGCATTCTGATTACTCTTTCCCTCAATCTAAATAAATAAAAATTGATTGGTTGATTTTCTGGTTGCTAATAGAACCTTTGTCCTAAGGCCCACTGATGTGAAATTCTCTCCTTATTGGTAGAGATGAAAGTACTGCCCTACATGAAGGGTGGGACAGAGTTCATGGTTAAGTGAGAGTTCAGTTCTCTATCAGTCCCCTTTTGGGAACACCACAATCAAAAGTCCCCCTCACCAAACAAGAGTCTTCTAGGTAGGGACTTCATTTCCACTAACAAGGAGAGATCCATGCCAATGGGCCTTGGGACAGGGGTTATCCTGAAATATGGTCTTCAGATATGCTTTGACCAGAGTTAAGTACCCTCCCTTATCCTGAACATTATACTCTTAATGAAGCCTAAAAGAGAAATGACCTTTATGACTGACAAAATACATTAATTTGTGCAAAATTTGGAGGCCACTAAAACCTCTAGATATTTTTCATATAAACTGTAGCCTAGTCATCATTCCTTCCATTTTGTATTTATGAAATTGATACAAGGCCATATACTAGAATCTTTCAGTAGAGACCTCTCTCCACAGGGACATTAATCCATTAATGACTCCCCTTTGAAGCTCATCTATTCAGTTAGTTCAAAATCCACCCTATTGTATTATTGCCTAGACAATATCTCTCTATTTTATCCAACAGGATAGCGTGTGAGACTTTTCAAATCAAAATCACAACCTTACCATGGCAATTTTGAAAGATTGCCAATCTGTACATTAAATGAATGGAAGATATTTTATTTTAAGTGTTCTGTCATTTTAGCATTCTATATTTTAAAATCCCATTCTCCAATTCATCTCTAGTGTTCTATAGTTCTGTGATTCTCAGCAGGAATTGTAGTGAATGACAATGACTTTGGACAGGGATTTGATGCTCCCCTCCCTCCCCATTCCAGGGATCTGTGGAAAGAATGCATTTTTCTTACCTCCTTGAGATGGGCCCATACAAAAGGAAGAGGGTTTCAGACTGGAGCAAGCAATTCAGAAGGTTATCCCTTCCAGTTACCCCATTCATTTCCCAAGAGGAATACATCCCTTTCAGGATAAAATAGTCCCTGGCAGGACAGTTCCTCCTGAGGCTCTCCAACTGAAGAACCATTAACAGAAGCAAGGGAACTGCTGGGAAAGCAAGGTCGTGTTGACCACAGACCATATCATCCCAGCCCTGCTGGTCCACTCATCTGAAACAGGTACAATTACATCAAGCATGAAAAGTCAGTGTGACCCCTCAGCACCTGAGGCTAGCTCAGCAGTGACCACAGGGAGATGCTCACACACAGTGTCAGACTCATCCTTATCATTAATTCTCTAGGCAAATTGTTCAGGCAATTAAACCCCCTCTGTGAACCTCAGCTTTTGCAACTATAGAAAATGAGATAGAGTTTGATGACATTAAGCTGCTTCTCAGAACTAACAATCAGTATTCACGAGTAAATGTAAATAGCAGCCATTTCTCTTTTGGCCAGCAACCCTGAGGGTCTTCCCCTCCCAGTTTGATTTTTTTTTTTTTTTTTATGAAAGGGGCCATCCTTTGACTCACTTCTTAAAGAGGGCTATTCACTGAATGAGCATTGCCTCACTCAAACTGAGAACCTGAAAATACCTTAATAAAAGGGCCAAGGTCTCCCACTGCATCCTGGGCCTTCTCAGGTCATCCTCATCCTTATCAGGCCACTGGACTCAGGTGGTTCTGGAGGAGAGAGTGAGGCTGGTGACTTTGCACAGCCCTCCCTCGCTCAAATCAAAGTCAATTACAAATCATCTCATCATCTTCCTGATGTTATGTTCCTTTTTGAGAACGAAGGACAAACCACAACCACAACAACTTTATCTTTACATCATTTCTTCTAAGATGCTTCTTGCTTTAAATTTCTATGCACTGTGTTCTATGCATGATGTTCTATGGTGCCTTCCCTCTTCAATATTTGAGAAGTGCCATTACTATTCCCATTTTACAGAAAAGAAGACTATTGCAGAAATTAGTTGTGTCTTGGCCAGGGTCATACAGTCAGTGTCAGAAATTGGATTTGCACTCAGGTCTTGAACTCAGACCCAATGCACTATTACAGTGCCATTTATAGCTGCCTCAACCATGATTCATAAAAAATTGTAAGTTGAGAGATGGCCAGGACCGTGGAGGCCATCTATTTCAAACACCCTTTAGCCCTAAATTTTCAACTAATAATAAAGAGAATCTATCTATCCCTTTAAGATATATAATGAGTTATGCAAATATCTCACTTTTATTCTTACAACTACCCTAAGAGGTAGTTACTATTATTATCCCCATTTTACAGATTAGAAAATAGAGGCATATGGAGGTCAAGTGACTTGTAAAGTCACACTGCTAAAAAGTGTCTAAAGGATGAATTTGAACTTCCTGACTCCAGGGCCAGTGCTCTATCCACTGCACTGTACTGTACCAACGAGCTGCTTAAAATGAAGAATCTGAGACCAAGAGATAAGATGATCAAAGATTAAATGTGGATTTGAACTCAGGTCCTCTGACTCTAAATCCATTCTCTTCAGTTAGGATGCTGTGATCTTCTACTCTACGCCCACCACTGTTTTGGGAGATGAGAAATAAGAGGCTATTGGATTCTAAGGAAATGTCAACCATAGTCCCTTTAGTTTAGGATCTATATAGAGAAACATAGTTTCAAGACGCAGCATACAACACATAAGACATTCAAAATGGTGTCTTATACGTGGTAAAATTTAGTTGCAAGATATAAAGGCTATAGTTTAAGGCAAGATGTGTGTGTGTTCATTTTTCATTGCCAAAGAAGACCATGCCATCAGAGAAATAATGACATGACTTGCACTTGACTTTGTTTTGAGTAAGGGAGGGCTGTGCAGGTCACCAGCCTCACTTCTCCTCCAAAGCCATCTGAATCCAGTGACCAGATATTCATCAGGATGACTCGAGATGACCCAGGATGAAGCAAGTGGGGTTAAGTGACTTGCCCAAGGTCATACAGCTAGTGAGTGTCAAGTGTCTGAGGTGAAATTTGAACTCAGGTCCTCCTAACTCCTGCACTGGTGCTCTATCCACTGCATCACCTAGCTTCCCCAAAGGCAAGATGAAAGTGAAATAGAAGAATTGCAAAAAACCTTCAGAGAAGAGGAGGCTGGACTTTGAAGAACATGTTAGATTGGGGAAAAGAACTAGGGAATGAGAAGAGAAGGAGTAAGAGGACATTCCAGGTGGTTGTTATTGCTCAGTCTTGTCTGACTCTCCATGACCCCATGACTTTTGCCCCCCAGGCTTTTCTTGGAAAAAATACTGGAGTGGTTGGCCATTTCCTTCTCCATTTTACAGATAAGGAAACCGAGGCAAATAGGTATTAAGTGACTTACCCAGGATCACACAACTAGTAAGTGTCAGGCCAAATTTGAATTATCTTCCTGACTGCAGGCCTAATGCTCTATCCACTGTACCACCTGTCTGCTCCTACATTCTGGGTTGCCTTCATTTAAATCCTAGAATGTTACAGCCAGAGGGATTTTAAAGATCATCTAATCCAATCCTCAATCCCAATCCCCAGTCTAAAGCAATTCAGAGAAGAAATTGAAGACCCAGACAGAGGAAATGATATCCTAAATGATATAAAAAATGAGTTGCAAAGGCTAAAACCTCTAACAGAGGAAAAAGCATGTATCTAACAAAAGTCACTGCAGCCTACTTTGTGACACATTAATTGATCAATCAGTCATCAAACTATATTACATCTTAAATCTATGAAAGCAAAGAAAGCAAAATGATTATCCCCATCAAATAGGCTGCTTTTAGAACAGTCTCTAGGCTGGAGAATCACCCAATTCCTGGTGACTTCACCCATTCCTAACCACAATCCTTATGTATTGTGTTTAAAGAATTGTTTTCTAGGTAGAAGAGGAGGAAGGAATAGAGGAAAAGAGAAGGGATGACTGCTTGACCTTCCCCTGCCTTACTGCAGAGGAATGATGTAAGCACTAGGGAGTTAAGATCCTTAGAGCAAATTGCCTGCTCTCCCACTCTATTACTAAGGTGACCCAGATTCCTTCCTCTTTTGCGCTGTTTTACAAGTCATTGCAGGTACAATTTCAGAAACCGATGGCAAGTTTGCAAAAATTCCATTTTTATCATCAGTCCCCTTTAAGTGACAACAGAATTAAGGAGGTGCTCATAGAATCCTAGACTGATAGAATCCCAGAGTCTGAAGGAAACTCAGAGGTCATTAATTACAAAATAAGAGAACCACAGACTTTTAAAGTTGGAAACAGTAGAAAGAGTACAGATGACATGAGTTCAAAAACTGCCTGTGATGATTACTGTCTGCATCACCTTGGACAAGTCAATTAACCTCTTTGTGCCTCAATTTCTTCATCTGTAAAATGAGAAGATAGTACTGAATGGCCTCTGAGGTTCCTTCTACCTCTAGCTGTATGATCCTACAAAATCTCAGAGGCCATCTTGTTAAACCAATACCCAAAGAAAAATTTATCCTACTACATGTCTAACAAAAGGTAAACCATCCTCTACTTGATGACTTCCTCCAGTGATGGAGACCTCAATACCTCCCAAGACAGCCCCATCCATTTGTGGACTGTTCTGATTGTTAAGAAGTTCCCCCAATCCTCACACTGAACCTAAATCTATCTGTGACTTGCACCTATTACTTCAAATTCCATACTCTCTTTCTGGCATGACAGTCCTTCAAATATTTGAAGATAGCAAGTTTTGTCCCACTCCCTCATCCCAAGTCTCTGAGATAAAAACGTCAGCGCATTTCCTCCAACAGATACCCATTTATCAAAGCTCACTCAGTTCTTATTAAGTTTGCATTGTTTCCCTATGAACTCCTGGTGCCCCATTCTATTCTCATGTGGTTTATATTTTGAACCCAAGTGGAAGGCTTTGCATTTTTGCTATTAAATTTTATCTTATCAGATTTGGATCACCATTCAATTCTGTCAAGATGCTTTCAGAGCTTGACTGTCATCCATGTTATCTATCTCTCCCCACTTCTTGTCAGTTGTAATATTAGAAGCATTCTATCTATGTCTTGATCC
Source organism: Notamacropus eugenii (assembly GCF_028372415.1). Taxonomy (NCBI): domain Eukaryota; kingdom Metazoa; phylum Chordata; class Mammalia; order Diprotodontia; family Macropodidae; genus Notamacropus; species Notamacropus eugenii. The sequence continues at coordinate 104,133,762 of NC_092875.1, forward strand.
AGATCACCAACAAGAATCAGTGGACATCATCACAAGGGGCAATCCACTCTCCATTTAATGACAACACTTTGTGTTTGTTGATTCCAAGCCCACCTAACTTAATCACACCTTTTTCCCAAGAACAGCATTACAATTCCATGGGCAGCAAGTATATACTTATGTACAAGACAATGTGGCATAAGCCTTAGAATCAGGAAGACCTGGGTTCAAGTCCCACTGCATACAGATATCAACTACATGACCCTGGTCACCCTTAACCTCATAGTGTCCCATCCAGGCAGCTCTCTAAGGCTATAAGTTAATCTTACATGGTCAAGCAGACACCAATCTGCTCTGCTTATACTGGCCAGAAGACAACTAGCCAGTTGTCATCACCAGCACCCTCAGTTGCTTCTGCCCCTCTGATAAAGAACTGCAGAGTGGGGCAAAAAAGGTCCTCCTAAAATCTGCCTTTACAGAACAACCAAAATCCCAGTTATCTCTCTCCATTTACTACCAGCTGTTCTTCTGGGCTTCAATTCTACCATTCCTTTATCATCTCACCCCTCTCAAGTACCCTCTGGTACCAGCTTCCTTTTCTTTTATGTATTATTTTCTTCATTAGATTGCAAACTTCCTGAAGTCAGGAACTCTCTTTTTTCCCTTATTTGTATACCCAGTGCTTAGTAAAGTACCTGGCACATAGTAGGTACTTAACAAGTGTGTATTGCATTGCATTGTGTTGCATTATTGTTTCAAAGTCAGAGGCCTGGGATCCAGAATAGAAATGGACTATTACCTCCTTCTTTCCAGAAGCTATACCTCTTAATGTAACCCAAGCTCACATGAGCTTTTCTGGCCACCACATTCACACTGCTAATTTTCTTTTGTAGTCTGCTAACACCCCCAGAACTTTAGTCAGGCAAATTGCTTTTCTGACTATGTCTCGCAGATCCTGTTCTTGTGAAGCTGAAACTGAAGCACAAGGAAAAAAAGATCTCTCTAGGGAAAGATAACTTCCTGAAATAAGTGGGGAAGGGAAGAGGAAGGAAAGAAAATGAACAGGAGGGAAGGAGAAAGAAATGGAGCAGAGGGAAGAGTAGGAGAAGGGAAGAGAAGGAGGGATTTATTAAGCACCTACTACATGCCAAGAACTGTGCTAAATGCTTTACAAATATCTCATTTGATCCTCACAACAAAACTGTGGGGTAGGTGCTATTATTTTCTCCACTTTATAATTGAGGAAATTGAGGCAGACAGAAGTTAAGTGACTTGTCCATGATCACAGTGCTAATAAATATCTGAGGTCGGGTTTGAACTCAGGTTTTCCTGACTGTAGGAACAGGGCTGTATGCAGAATTCAAGTCTATTGTTTTCAAATCTAGTCGGGCTTTTGTGTTTGGTTTTGGCTTTGTCTTCTGTGCTACTCTATATTCAGGGCCCCAGACATACAGTTAAACAACAAGCTTAATGGTACCAACCAGTCCGCTTCTCAAATTGTTTTACTGAGGACCGATTGTTCAGCAAAGAAGTGATAGCTGTAGTGGTTTGAAAACAACAAAATGTGGGAAAATGTAATTTTTCTGCACCTTCTCCCATGATGTATGTAGTGATTAGTAATTCTGTCTGTCTCTAAAGATAGGACAAGATGGTTATGAATTTCTTTCTTATGTTTGGTTGAAATCGGACTTCCTCTAAGTAACACCCGTTATTCTAGCCCTGCCCTCTGGAATGAAGTAGAATTAATCTAATCCTCTTTCCACAATATGATCCATCAAACATTTGAAAATAATTATCATTACCTGCCCCCCACCAAGTCTCATTTTCTTTATTCCCCCACAATCTATATACTCTTCAAATAGTTTGATTCTCATAAGTAATAATTTTACAGGCCCTAGTGATTAGCACCATTCCCTACACTCACTCAAAAGACACTTAGTCAACAGTCAATGAAAAGATGATGATGGCTTATAATTGAAAATGAGGCAGGATGGGCTCATTGCCAGACAGTAGATTTGTCATGAAAAAAACCAACTATTAAATCCAGATAAGTTTGTCCCTAGGGAAGTAAATGTTTTCATCCAGAGGAACTCTTGAAGGTCCTAAATCTCAGCAAGCTTGCGAACAGCCTTCGCAGAACAAGAACCTCCACAGATAAAATCAGAGATCCATGGAATAAGGGTATATCACAGAATAGAGTAGGGTAATTATGGGGGACATGCCAAAGGACTGACAGTGGCCGAGAGGACCATGCTTGGTGGTAGATTAGTGAAAGGAGTTATGAACTTCCCTCCCTTTGCCTCCTGGAGTGGCTGCTCTCTACTTCCTTCAAGACAGATCCATTTCCACCTTCTGCAAGAGAACTTTCCTATCCCTACTTCATTCCCATCACTTCTCCCTGAGATTGCCTCCCATTTGCCCCATATATATCTCATGCATACATAGTTGTTTGCATATCGTCTCCCAGGTTAGAATGGGAGTTCCTTGGTGCAGGGAGGGTGATTGTGCTTTTTCTTGTATCCCTAGTACTTAACATGGTGCTTAGCATATGGTAGGTGTGCTCAATAAATGCTTGTTGACTGGCCATGAAGGTGTTTTTTTTTTCTTAAAGGTAGAGAGAATTTACTACTCAATCATTTTTATTTTGCTTTAAAAATAAGGGAAAGAACTGATAAATACAAGTATGTATAGAATGATTTTACATATATATGTATGTATATGTACATACATATATATGTATACACATATTTGTGTCTAATGGTAGCCATCTCTAGAGCAGGGAGGTGGGAAGGAATAAAAAAAAGAAAAAAGAAACCTGTATGATAACTTTATTATATATTTAAAAGGAATCACAAATCGTACATAATAGAAAAAATAAAAATGAGGGTTGATAAAACTTAACTTAAATGAATAGAGGACTGACAAAGCTGATGAGCTGCTTTAGAGTCCAGTCATGAGAAGGCAGCTAAGAAGCACCTGAGATTACTTAATGCCAGGTATATGAGGAAAATGTTCTTTGTTTGGGATTACAGCTAGGTCTGAGAACAAGCAGGTAGAGTGGAGTCTGGCTAGTGAGGTCAAGAGGGATCTGAATGGACAAAGTCAACAGGGAAAATCTCAAAATCTGCACAGAACCACAGGACGAGGTAAAACGTCTAATAAATACTTGTTGATTGACTGAGAGATAAGCAAACAAGAAACCCACCCCCTTCTCCCCATACAACAGCAAGAATGCTGAGAGGATTAAGTGGACTAAGTGAGATACATATCTTTTGTACTTGCTAATGAAAGGGGTGAAAAGCAGTTTGTAATTATAAAGTGCAATATAAACATTCAGAGCGCTGGAGTTTCATTTAGAAGACTGGGTTTGGAATCCTGGCTCTGATTTAAACTCACCAGCTATGTGACAGTGGAAAGGCATTATAAATGAGGATGAGAATACTGGTGCTCCCTTTCTTGCAGAGCGTTTGAAAAACTTTAAAGCACTCTAGATTTAGTGCCTATTATTATCATTGTGAAGCAGGATACCCCAAGGTCCAGATCTCAAGCTTGGTCTCATTAGCACCAGACCCTCCACCTTGGACTAGCCAGCTGTAAGTCCTGAGCTCATCAGCCTCCCAGAGCTGACTCTCCTATTGTGTTCTATAGAAAAGAAGCTCCATCAGTCCTGGAGAAGGGTTATCACAAAGAAATCACTCATGTTGGAAGGAAGATCATCAGTCAGTCTTTGCCCTATTTTTACAGGGGCTACCCTTTGCCCCTGGCTGAAGGAATGACATCTTTAGGAAGAAGGCTTCTTTTTCTCTGTCGTTTTTGAGAGAAATGTAATACAAATAATGTCAATATGAACCAATTCAAGTTGACTTTAGAGGCTGAATTCCATGTTTTGATATATGTTAGAGCGTGTGTTTACATGAAGAACTGAATCTGAAAATAACCATTTGGATTAGAGGCTCACCTTTGCCACTTACTCCCTGTGTAACCTTGGGCAAACACATTCCTTTTTTTGTTTAGTCGTTTTCAGTCCTGTCTATTTTTCATGACCTGTTTTGGGGCATTCTTTTGGCAAAGACACCGGAGTGGTTTGCCATTTCCTTCTCCAAATCATTCTACAGATGAGAAAACTGAGGCAAACAGGGTTAAGTGACTTGTCTGAGTTCACACTAGTTAATAAGTATCTGAGGCTGGATCTGAACTCAGGTCCCTCTTTATTCCAGACCTGGTGCTCTATCCACTGTGCCTCCTAGCTACCCCCTCACTACTATCCCTTTCTAGATTCGATTTCCTAGTTTGTAAAATTTAGGGAGTTGAACTTGGTGATTTCTATGATCCTATTCACTTCGAGCTTCAATCCAGCGTATTAGAGAATCCATTTCAAGTTATTCAGTGTGTTCATGTGCCAGTTCATTAAAATTAACCATGTATCTAATTAAAACTAATTAAGGATACGAGTCAGAGTTGGAAGAAGGAAACCTGGAAAACAGCAAAACAGAAAACACCACAGAATCAGACTGCCTTTGATGACAAGTGATAAAAGCCAGGAATTCTCTGTGCATCCGTAAGCTTCCCAAGGTTAGAGGGAGATGTCTTTGTTGGTGCTACGAAAGCTATTTATTTGAACAATAGATTTGCATCCTACAAATGTTACCCTCTTTCCCTCCCCACACCCATGTTCCCATCTTCAGATTTCAAACACAAACCCAATTACTCAGTGCTTGTTTTTTCCAAATCTTCACACCAGCTAATCATGTTTAGATAGTACAAACAGAAGGCTAATGATGCATTCACCAGAACATACCTGAAGCTAAGTCTTCAGTGTGTTTCTGAGATTTCATTCCCTTTCTTTCACCTCAACAGAATAAGTTTAAGCAGACTTTGATCATCATTCTTTATTGCTGCTGGGAAGGAGGAAATAAGTCATCCCTCCCCCTGGGCCTTGTCTTTTCTTGCCCTATAGCAAGTTGCAAGAATCCGTTATCCAGGCCATACTCTGTGGTTTTCCCTTCCAACAAACCAGATCTGAGATTCTCTTCAACTGAAATTCAAGTAATTATTTAGTGCTTACTATGTGCCAGGTACCATCTTAGGCACTGGAGGTACAGTCTGAAAGGAAAGTAGGGCCTGCCCTCAAGGAGATTATATTCTTCCATGGGGAAAATAACAAAGACACAAATGATTAAATAGAAAATATATACTGAGTCATTCCCTCCCATCTGGACTATTTCAATCATCTACTAATTGGTTTCCCAGTCTCTAGTTTCTCCTTTAACCCCTTTCCAATCTATTATCCACATAGCTGCTAATGGGATATTCCTAAATCACCAATCAGACTGGGCAACTACCCTGTTCCTAAAGCTCCAATGACTCCAAGTTGCCTTAAGGATAAAATCCAACTCCTTTAGCATTTAAAAGTCATCCATAATCTGGCTCTTGCCAACCATACCAAATTTATGACCCATTATTCCCTTTCATACACTCGATGTTCTGGCCAGATTGGCTTTATTGATGTTCTTCATACAGGACATTTTATCTCCAAGTTCAATGCCTTTGCCCAGCCCAGCCCCCAGGCTTAGCATGCCTTGCCTCCTCCCCTCTGCTTCTTAGAGTCCTGAGCTTTCTTCCCACTTTAAATCGTTCTATACTAGACCAGTGTTCTAGTGTTCTCCCCCCAAAATTACTTTAAATTTACCTTCTATGTATTTTGTATTGGCTTACATATGTGTACAATCAGTTTCTTTCACTAGATTTTAAAGTCCTTAAGGAGAGGGACTCTCTGCTTTTGTCTCTCTATCCTCAGCACCTAGAGAGGAGGGTTGGGGGAAAAGTGCCTTTTCAATCGATGTATCCATTAATCAATATGAAGTAATTGGAGGAGGGAAACCCTAACAGATAAAAGTGGGTGGGAATCAAGAAAGAACTTGTGGATATGAGCTTTCAAGGTAGCTAATGATCCCAAGGGGCAGAGGAGAGGAAGGAAAGCATTCCAAGCCTGCCTGGATAAGGGCTTGTGAGAAGACTTTGAAATGTCAGGGTCAGAGAACATCAAGGAAGTCAATTTCAATAGAATTAAGGAATAAGGGGAAGTAATGTAAATTAAGTCTGGAAAACTAGGTGAGAGCCAGATTGAAAAGGACATTAAATGCCATAGGAGATTGGATTTTATCCTAGAGGTAACTGGGAGTATTATCGAATAAGGGAGAGGCATAGTCAGACCTGTGTTTTTATGTGTGGGATGGACAAGAGAGGAGGGATGTCACAATAGTACAGATGAAAGGCAGCAAGGACACGAACTAAGATGATGACAATGTATACAGAGAGCCAGGGCTCAAAGAGAGCTACTGTGGGGATAGAACAGAACACAGAAAGTTGAGAATGATTGAATATAGGAGTAAAGGGGATATCTTCAGGGTGTGAACCTTGGTTACTAGAAGAATGCTGGGTATCTTAAAAGTCTTAGTGCAATTTTAAGCTATTAAAGACTAATTGACGCTCTTTGACTATGGATTCCTCTCTGGATTGCTCTCATCCCTTCCTCACCCCACTCCCTTTTCAGCTTCCTATTGTGTTTTGTATTCTGTCATGAGGATGTAAACTCCTTAAACAATTTATATAATTACAACAATGTTGTAAAGACAAACATATTTGAAAGACTTAAAAACTCTGATAAACACAGGGATGGTCCACAAATACAGAGGACTCATAATGAACCCTCTGGAGGTGGGAAAGCTGAAGGACTCAGAATGTGGATTCAGGCATTCCCCCTCTCCCCACTCTACTAGGGCTAATGTAGGAATTTGTTTTGCTTGATAATACATTTGTAATAGATTTTGTTTTTCTTGCTTTCTCAGTGGAGGAGAGAATTTGGAGTTGAAAATTTTTCAAAAATATATAAACTTTTTCAACATAGATTGTCTTTTCATTCTATTTGTATTCACATAGCAAGTGTTTCACAAATGCTTTTTGACTTACTGTCTGACTCCATAAAACATTTCCTAATGTCCTCCTAAGATCCCTCCAGGCCTTCTGACCTCTACTATCCATTTACTTGTTTTCTGTTGTGTATTATACTTACTAAGGTACATGATGTTTTGCCCCAATTAGATGATAGCTCCATAATGGCACCCATTGGGTCACTTTCAATACTGTATCCCCAACACTCAGCACTATGCCTTTTACCTAGTTATGTTTAATAGGTTTTTATTTAAATTGAGTGGCTTCCTATTAGTCAGAGTGGTCCAAGAATAAAACCAGCTGACTCATTAGCTAGCAGAGGCATTCAAGGAGAGTCTGTCTGTCCAGAATAAGGGATGTGGTGGAAGTAGATATCCTCCCAAATCTTAGATTCTGCAATGCTTCCTTTACCTTCTAGTCTGTCACCACCATCATCTGTGCTGTAGGTATCATTATAATTATTAAATTCATTTTACAGATCATGAGTTTAATAGATCCTAACCACAGAAGTCATCAAGTTCAACCTCTTCATTTTGCAGAGGAAGAAACTGAGGTCCACGTTGTTTAAATGACTTACCCAAGAATACATGACTAGTAAGTAACAGAATCTGTAACTGAACAAAGCTGGCTGGTCCTGGAGTCAAGAAGACCTGAGTACAAATCTGGACCATTATGAACTACTTCACCCTGGGGAAGGCACTTAACCCCTGCCTCAGGGTCCTCAACTGTAAAGTGAGGATACTTTAAGGATCAAATGAGATAATATTTGTAAAGCACTTAGAAGAGAGCTTGGCGCTTAGTAAGCATTTAATAAAAGCTTCTTTTCTTCTTTCCTCCTCTGACTCCAAGGTCAAGTGAAATCAGGGGACAGTGAACATCACTGGTTTTCTTGAAGGGAAAAAAAGTGACAAAAAGGCAACAAGAAGGCCCAGGGATGTTTCAGTTCAAAGGCAGCTACAACTCTTTCATAACCTAAGGGATTTATGAATAGGTTAGATATGGAGGAGCAGCTAGGAGGCAGAGTGATAGGATGGGATGCTAGGGTTGGAATCAGGAAGACTTCTCTTCATGGGTTCAAATCTAGCCTCAGACACTTATAGCTGTGTGATCCTGGGCAAGTCATTTAACCCTATTTACTTCTGTTTCCTCACCTGTAACATGAGCTAGAGAAGGAAATGAATGGAAAAATACTCTAGCATCTTTGCGAAGAAAATTCCAAGTGGGCTCATGAAGAGTCAGACACAACTTAAATGACTAAACAACAAAATGTATGTGTATAGATGGATATAGAATCTCAAAGCTGGAAAAGATTTCTTACTTCATTAAACTAACTTGTTTCTTATGCAGATGATGAAACTTTAGAGTCAGAGAGGATAAGGGAAGGGGGTAAAGGAAGGGAATAAATATTTTTTAAAATTTCAATTAAATTTTTTTGTTTTAAAATTGACTTTTATAGATTTTGAGTTCTAAATTTTCCCCCACCTTCACCAAGATAGCATGCAATATACTATAGGCTACACATGTATAATCATATTAAACATATTTTCATATTACTCATGGTGTGAAAGAAGAATCACAACAAAAGGGAAAAACCATGAGAAAGGAGAGAGAGAGAGAGAGAGAGAGAGAGAGAGAGAGAGAGAGAGAGAGAGAGAGAGAGAAGAGAGAAGAGAGAGAGAAAGACAGAGAGACAGAGACAGAGAGAGAGAGAAAATAGTATGCCTTAATTTGCATTCAGACTTCATAGTTCTTTCTCTGGATGTGGATAACATTTTCCATCAAGTGTCTTTTGGAATTGTCTTAGATCTTTACATTGCTGAGGAGAGTAAACTCTACCAAAGTTGGTTATCACACAATGTTGCTGCTACAGTGTACAATGTTTTCCTCCTTCTGCTCTTACTCAGTATGAGTTCATGCAAGTCTATCCAGGTTTTTCTGAAATTCACCTGCTCATCATTTCTTATGGAACAATAGTATTCCATTACGTTCATACACCACAACTTGTTCAGCCATTACGCAATTGATGGGCATCCCTTCAATTTCCAATTCTTCACCACCACGAAGTGAGTTCCTATAAATATTTTTGTACGTGTGAGTCCTTTTCTCTTTTTAATGATCTCTTTGGGATAAAAACCTAGTAGTGGTATTTCTGGACCAAAGAGTATGCACAGTTTTATAGCCCTTTGGGCATAGTTCCAAATTGCTCTCCAGAATGGTTGGATCAGTTCATAACTCTACCAACAGTGCATTAGTGTTTTAATTTTCCCACATCTTTTCCAACATTTATAATCTTTTTTGTTTTGTCATGTTAGCCAATCTCATAGGTGTAATATGGTAGCTCAGAGTTGTTTAAATTTTCATTTCTCTAACCAATAGTGATTTGGAGCATTTTTTCATGGCTATAGATAGTTTTAATTTCTTCCTCTGAAAGCTATCTGTTCATATACTTTAACCATTTATCAATTGTGGAATGACTTGTATTCTTATGAATTTGACTCAGTTCTCTATATATTTTAGAAATTAGGCCTTTTACAGAGACACTCATTGTAAACATTGTTTCACAGCTTTCTGCTTCCCTTCCCATTTTGATTACATTGGTTTTGTGTGTGAAAAATATTAAATTTCATGTAATCAAAGCTATCCATTCTGTATTTCATAATGTTCTCTGTCTCTTGTTTGGTCATAAATTCTTCTGTTCTCCATAAATCTGATAGGCAAACTATTCCTTGCTCTCTGATTTTTTTATGGTATCATCCTTTATGTCTAAATTACGTACCCATTTTGACTTTATCTTGGGATAGGGTATAAGATAGTGGTCTATACCTAATTTCTGCCATACTATTTTCCAGTCTCCTCCCTACCTAGTTTTCCTGAAATAGTGAATTCTTATCCCAGAATCTGGAGTCTTTGGGTTTATCAAATAGTAGATTACCATAGTCATTAACTATTGTGTCTTATGTACCTAACCTATTCCACTGATCCACCATTTTGCTTCTTAGCCAGTACCAAGTAGTTTTGAAGACTGTTTGTTCATAATACAGTTTTAGAAGTCCTTACATAGTTTTAGATAGTTCTGATACAGTTTAGATCTGCTACAGTGAGGCCACCTTCTCTTGCATTTCTTTTCATTAATTCCCTTGCTATTCTAGACCTTTTGCTCTTTCAGATGAATTTTGTTATTATTTTTTCAAGCTCTATATTTTTTTGCTAGTTTGGTTGGTATGATACTGAATAAGTAAATTAATTTAGGTAGAATTCTTATTTTTATTATATTAGCTTGACCCACCCATGAGCAACTGACATTTTCTAATTATTTAGATCTGACTTTATTTGTGTGAAAAGTATTTTGTAATTGTGTTCATATAATTCTTGAGTTTGCCTTGACAGGTAGACTCCCCAATATTTTATATTGTCTACTGTTGCTTTAAGTGGAATTTCTCTCTCTTGCTACTGGGCTTTGTTAGTAATAGACAGAAATGACAATGATTTATGTTGGTTTATTTTATACCCTGCTATCAATGGGGTGCTAAAGAGGGACCCCTAAAAGGAAAAGACCATGTCTTTGGAATGTGGACCCCAATGCCCCTGAACCCAAATCTCTGGCATTCACCTGAGGCACTGGGCCCATCCCAGTCAATAATCCTTTTAACTGCCCTTTCTCTGGGACTCTCCTACTTTTAAATCTTTCCACAGTCTGCACTTGGTCCCAGTTCAGGCTATTTTCCATTCTTTAATCCCATCCAGATCTTCCTAAGGTCTTTCTGTATAAAATACCAATCTTACCCTCATCAATTACACAGACTCACTAGGAGGCTGGCCCTCTTGTATTGCCATCACAAATACCCTGGATTTGGTAGAAATCTTACCCACTCAACCAGTATCATAATAAGCTCATTACTTGGACTGAAAAAAGGCTTGAGTGGTTGCATTCTTTAAAGGCAGAGCCCTACCCTGTACCCTTGCATTTCAGAGTTCTTCGCACCCCTAAACCAAAGCATAACTTTGCTAAAGCTGTTAATTATTTCAAGCAATTTTTAGTTGATTCTCTAGGATTCTCTAAGTATACTATCATATCTGCAGAGTGGTATCTTTTTTTCTTCATTGCCTATTCTAATTCCTTCATCTTTTTCTTCTCTTATTGCTAAAGCTAACACTTCTAATACAATGTTGAAAAATAAGAAATAAACATTTTTATAGCAACTAGCTGGTACAAGACATGGGCAGCTAGATAGTGCAGTAAATATAGCACCAGGCCTGGAGTCAGGAAGACCTGAGTTCAAATGTGGCCTCAACCACTTACTAGCTATGTGATCCTGGGCAATCACTTCACCTTTTTTGCCTCAGTTTCTTCATCTGGGAAAATGAGCTGAAGAAGGAAATAGCAAGTCACTCTAGTATCTTTGCCCCATATAAGTTCACAAAGAGTTGGACAAGACTCAAACACCTGAACGACAAATGTACCTAACACTGTGCTAAGCACACTCACCTAGCTGTCTATGGATAAATGATATGTCTAATATTTTTTAGCTGATGACTAAAGGAGATGGTTTCTACTGACTCGCTATTCCCATGATGCACTTTATGAGTCTTGAATCATTTTTTTGCTACTGAGACCTGAACAGTATGTGGGAACTTGAGCATAGGTATGTTTATGCCTCATGCCTCTTACATAATGACAATGAAGCTTAAAGTATCTTCTTGTGACAGAAATAAACATAGAAATGTCTCTTTGCCTCTCAGAAGAGAGACAAGGCCTCAATGCTAATGACTTCCCTTGGGAAAAAGAACAGAAAGCTGTTGCATGTTGGGACTGGGGAGAGGGTGGTGAGAAATCCAGGGAGAAGAAGAACAACAATTAAAAGAAGCAATGAGTTTTGTTCACAAGAAAACTGGAGCTAACAAGAGGGGAGGGGAGAGCTCTTAGGAAGTGGAAACATCTCATCTCCAGACAAGAGTAAGGAGTCGTTGGACAATTCAGAGAATCTGACAGAAAAGCACTAGTCCTTGGGCAGGCTCCCTAAGCCAGCAGACAATAGGTAACTACCTGAGCAGTGTGATTTAACAACCACCAAGTAGGATTCCTAAGCCTGAAACATCGGGGGGCCTGAATTTTTACCATAAAGTTATCAATTTTACAAATACAGCATAGAGGAAACAAAGCTAGATAACCATTCAGTGAGGAATTTTAGCAACTCTTAAGTTAGATATGAGGAATGAATGCCCATTTATTAATCACCTGCTCTGTGTGACAGGTAAGTACTTATTAAGCACCTACTCTGACAGACACTGTGCTGGGTGCTAGGAGTATAAAGCCAAAGAATAAAATGAAACTTGCCCCAAAAAAAAGACTAAATTCTATCTGAGGCTCTGTTACCTTGTCTTGAACAGAGGCTAATCCTTTTGTAACCAACAACACTGAGGGAGGTCACTATTACCTAGCTTTGCCCTAGATAGAAGGAATGCTAGGATGGAAAGGGAGCTGCCTGCAGGTATCTTCTTCCCTATTCATCTTATTCTTGAAGGAAAGCAACCAATTTGAAGAGTGGACCCACTATCTTCACCATCACCAACACCAACTCCTGACCAACTGTCATCTCTGGGCTGGTAAGCATAAGAGGCTAAGGATTAGTAGTTCCCAAGTCTCTGGCCTTGCTTCCAGTCCAGGTCCCATAGTCATTATTCAAGGGAGCATCCTTTATAGAGAAGGGATCTGCCATCTCTACCAACTGCTGCCCACAGGGCAGGTAAGCCAGCCTCTCTGAAGCAATGAGGCACCCTGAGATAGGCATGTGCCAGATAAGTCAAACCACCACCACACATCATCTCCAATCAGACTCCAATGAAGACATCTCAAGACCCTGAGTCCAAGAACCCTGAGAGTAATAGCACCTACCAAACCACTGGTCAGAGCCATCATCTAGGGAAACAGTCCTCTTAGAGACACAAGCTGACAGCTGATTCTGCAGGTGCTACAGGGCCACCTGTTCTTGTTGTTGCTCTTTGTCCTTCCTTCTCGAAGAGGACCATGACATCGGGAAGGTGATGCCATGACTTGCAAGTGAACTGGATTTAAATGAGGCAGAGCTGTGCAAAGTTACCAGCCTCACTCTCTCTTCCAGATCCAGTGGCAAGATATAGGATCAAGATACAGGATGACTAGATGTGACCCTGGATGCAGTGGGAGATCTTGGCCATTTCAAGTTAAGGTCTTTCTCAGGTCTCAGTCTGACTAAGGCAGTGCCCATTCAGTGACTAAGGCAAGGTAAAAAAAAAAAAATGAGGCAGAGGATGGCTTCTTAACCTAGTGAAAAAAAAGACATCAATTTGGGAAGAGAGAACCCTTAGGGTTTCTGGCCAAACTAAAACAATACTATTTAGATTCACTCTGAGCCAATCAGGGCCCAAACAACGGTCAAGTGAGGAAGCTACATTGAAATAGCTCAGGAGGCTAGCCTCCTGAGATATTTAAGACCTGGAAAAAAAAAATTCTGACCACTAAAATCTTTGGCACTGTCAAATGGTTCACCATGATAAATATAGTTTTATCAGTGAAAATGGTGGAGACTGCTTCTGCTTTTGTATTCATATCCCCAGTACTTAGCACAGTTCTTTACATATAAGTATTTAATAAACGTTTTTATTCATTAAAAATAAATTCAATTATTAATTCTTGAGGAAAAAGTATTAAAGCAAACCCTTAAATTTTATTGGTTTTCTAGCCCCAACTAGCCTTTTCCTCCTTACTTTACTACAAAAAAACTGACAATATCTCTTCATCAGACCCTCCTGACCACTAATCAAGAATGCTGTCAAGATGAATCTTGTCCCAGATTCAGGGATGAGGAACCTACAGCCTTGAGGCAACATGTGGCCCTCTAGGTCCTCCAGTGTGGCCCTTTGGCTAAATAGAAATTCCACAGAACAAATCCCCTTAACTAAAGAATTTGTTCAATAAAACTTGGATTCAGTTAAAAGGCTTCACCCAAGGACCTAGAAGACCACATGTAGCCTCAAGGCCACAGGTTCCCCACCCCAGGATGATCTCTAGAGACCTTTCCAACTCTGATATTCTATGAATTTGTAGATTTTGAGCATATATATGGAAGACCTTTTATTGGAATAGAGAACTTTTGAGGGGGCATTGCTTTTTACCAATTTAAATCATTTTTGTAGTCAGGAAATAATGAGTACAGTGGGATCTCATGTTGTGTGTATCTGCAGTCATTTGTCTTATTATAAAGATTTCATTTACTGTGGCATATTTTCCTGTTTCCTTTAGTACCCTCATCAAGGATGTGCTCAATGTATTTGTAGATTATTCTAATAAAAATGTCATATGGATAAGAAAGTAGAGATATAGATAAACAGTCATTGATGTACTCTCAGATTTTTTTAAAAAATAATAATAATGTCTGATGTTTTCCCATTTTAGTAATTTCCCTTTATCCCAAGGCCTTGTGAATGAATCCTTCAGTGCCTTTGGAATCATATTACTTCCTTTATGGACCTCCTCTGCCTATATTTAGTAAAGTCCAACCTGATTTTCTTCAAAAATATTTCTACTTCCTGAAGAAACATATCCGGGACAGTAATTTCACAGTCCTCTGGTAGGGTAGGAAAGAAAAGGGAATAGGCATTTATTAGGTAATGAATACTACATGACAGGTACTGTGTTTAAAAATATTATATCATTAAATCCTCATCAACCCTGTTAGGTTCTATTATTATGTCCATTTTAGAGATGAGAAAACTAGGACTGGGAGATGTTTAGTGATTTGCCCAGGGTCACACAGCTAATAAGTGACCTGGGTTTGAGTTTGGATTTGAACTTAGCAGTTCCTGATTTCAAATCCACTGTACCAGCTAGCTGCCACAGTCCTGGTGGCTTCGCTGACCTTCATGATGAGACAATCAATTGCAAAAATCTTTACAGCTGTTTTCCATGTTTCCTTCATTTTTTCCTATTTCCACTTTCATTCTTAAATGTCCTTGAGTTGACTTCAAATGAGTGTCTCTTAGAGTTTTCTTTCAATTAGTTTCTCCTTCTTCTACTTTTTTTGAAACCATAAGTTTTTATGATCTTGTACCATTTTGTAAATAAGTTTATTTTTGATACTAGTGTTGCCCTTGGCTAGCACAACTCTCTACTTGCGAAGCAGGTCAAATGTGGTCTGATTGAGGAAGTATTTAGTTATTTTGGTCTCCTTGTAAGGGTTTCTTTCTCATGGTAATTGTTATTCTATGCAATTAAACATCTCTAATCTGACTTTTTAAAATAAGTAATTAATGAAAAAAGTATGTATAGGGGGAAGAAATAGAAGAGAAGATATTGACACCAAGTATAACAATTTTGTATAAAAATGTACCTGATATTGTTTCTGTAAAATCAGAAATAAACATATTTCACCCATCTACCTCAGTGGGCCATTGTAAGAAAAGTGCTTAGTCTACCCTTATTTTATGGTAATATCAATTGCTATTAATGAGCCTTCTATCCTTAATTTCTCATCTGAATCTCTATGATACTATTAGGGAATTCTTCCTCACTTCTAATCCAGTGCAATTCAATAAATGTGCATTGAATTCCTACTTCCTGCTAGACATTCCACTAGATGCTAGAGCTACAAAGATGGAAACTTACATAGTCTGTGCCCCCAAGTTGTTTATAGACTACTAAGGTAGATAGGTGTACAAATAAAGGCAACGCAAGGTAGAGGGTAATGCGACAGAGGAGATCTGAGACAAAATGCTCTAGGAAAATTTCAGGATGGGAGAAAGTGGAGTCATTAAATAAAATGGCATGGAAGACTGGAAACCTGAGCTATACTTTAAAGGGAGAAAAGGATTTTCATAGGCCAAGATGAGGAAAAAGTACATTCTAGTCACAGGGATGAATTGTAAGCATTCATGGCAGCAGAAGAGAGCAGAATAAGATTTAGATTGGGAAGTAGCTAGCAGTCTAATTTGGCTGGGATTATAGGATGTTTGAGGGGGATTTACGTGAACTGAGGCCATAAAGATAGGTTGGAGCTTTAAATGCTAACTTCTCTGAGCAGTTTGTATTTTATTCCACAGACAACAGAGAGTCAGTGGAGATATTTGAGCAGTGGAGTGACCTGCATTCATCAGACCTTTGCATTATGGAAATTATTTTGACAGGTATGTTTCGGATGGATTGGAGAAAGAATAAACTAGGGAAAAGGGAATGTCTAGGGAAGTTATTGTGAGAGCCCAGGCAGCAGGTGATAAAAACCTGAACCAGGGTTATAAAAGATTAAGCTTGAGAATGTGATAGATATGAGAGACGTTTTATATATAGAACAGACATGCCTTTGTAAGTAATTGGATAAGGGAACTGAGAAAGAGGGAAAAATCAGATGGATCCAAGGCTTTAAGCCTGAGTGACTGAGAAGATGATAGACACAAAGCCCCAGAAGAAGAGTCAAAACAATGAATGCCAAAGTAAGAATCTACAAAGTTCTCCACAAACTACTCTAACAGGCCACATTTAATAAGATGAAACTAAATAGAAATAAAGACAAATTCTAAAACAGGTTTAAAAAAAACAAGTGCACAAAGAAAATATGGGGAAAGAATGAGGATTCATCTGGAAAAAGATAGAGGGACTTCAATGGACTGCCACTTCAACATGAGTCAACAATACAATATAGTAGCTAAAAAAGCTAAAGCTTTGACTTTGATGGTATTCTGTCCTAGACAGATTACATATGGAGTTCTTTTTGTTCAGTTCTAAAAATCACATTATAGGAAGAACCCTGACTAGTTAGAGCAGTGGTTCTCAAACTTTCTGGTCTTGGGAACATTTTATACTCTTAAAAAAAACTGGGGATGCCAAAGGGTTTTTTCTTTATGTTGGTTAAATAAATAATTTATTAGAATTATTACATAATAATTTTGACTTTACTGACCCCCCAAAATGGTCTTGGAGATCCACAGGATTTCATAGATTACACTTTGAAAAGCTCTGAGTTAGAGCAACCAGTATGCTCAGAAGACTAGAGACCTACCTAGATAGAGATCATTGAAGGAATTGGGAATCTTTAGATTAGAAAAGATATTTAGGGGAATTATATATAGGACTATCATGTGGAAGAGACATTAAACTTATTCTGTTTGTCCCCAGAAGGTAGAACAAAGAGTCAAAGTTGCAGAGAGGAAGATTCAGTGTAGGAAATAATGTTTTAAAACTTAGAATTGTTGACCTCAGAAGGTAATTAATGGATTCCCTCTCATGGGAGGACTTCAAACAAAAACTGGTTGACGACTTGTTGGGAATATTAGAAAAGGTAATATTTTCCATATGTGGGTTGGCCTCCCTGTCTTCTGGAGTTTATTCCAATTCTGCCATCGTATGGTACCATGAATGGAAACAGAGAATTTGAAAGGAGGGGTCAGTTTACTGGAGAAGATGACAAGTTCCATTTTTGATATTTTGATATTTAAATCTGAAATGGAAAAATATAGCAAACAATTGGAGATGCATTACTGGACCTTAGGAGAGATATGGGCTCTGGATATATGGATTCATGAATCTTCTGTACGCAGGTAATCACTGAATCCAAAAGAATATACATTGGACAGATATCTGCCTCCCTGTAACTTCCATTCTTTAGTTACACCTTTGTCATTGGCTGCATGGTACAACCATGTCCCTCTTTCAAAATACAATTTAAAATATGGCCTACAACATTAATTCATGAGGACTAACAAGTTAATGGGAGAAGAAGGTGAGAATACTTTCTCTGATCAGTCCATTGATTTCTTGCAGAGAGTGGGATTATAAGGGACAGAAAATATTTAGTGGGGATTTAGGGACACTATCCTTTCTCCAGGGATGTCATTTTTCCTAAAAATAACCATGGTAAATAGGTACTATTATTATTTTAATTTTGCAAATTGATAATCTGAGGAAAACAGAGGTCAAGTAACTTGCCTAGGGTACACAGCTGGTGAGTGTCTAAGGACAGATTTAAACTCAGGCCTTCTTAACTCTAGGTGCAATATTTTGTCCACCATACTTCCTAGCTGCTCTAATTATAATAACATAATAATTATGTCATAATTATAATGATACAATACTTAACTCAACAAAGTTATAATGAATAAATTCTGTAAAAACTTCAAAAGCATTATCAATTAATTAATTAATTATTAGGTTAATTAATTAATTATTAATAATTATTACTATTATCGTTACTTTTGAGTAGTCTTATACTTGATTTCATGAGAAAGTAGGTTTTGGGAAGGGTAGGAAAGGAAAAAAGCTACTAGGGTGGATCTTTGGACAACTCATTATCTCTAAACGTTCCTGATTTGCTATTGCTTCAGCCTAGCCTGGCTAAAAAATTGAAAGGTAAAGGAAAGGACTATGTTGCCCCATAAATAATGCCTTTGAAAATTCAGTTTGCAAATGCCACAGGTATTTCTTGGCCTAGTACTAATGGTTAAGCTTAAAATGGTTGACATCAGTGAAATTTAGACTCCATCTTCCTCCCCTGAGCCAAGAGAATATGATTTGTGACCGTTCCTTCCATTCTCTTGATGTGTTAAATATTTGCCATTGGTCAGTGTTGGATGGAGGTCTTAGAAAGCTATATTTAATTTGTTCTGTAATAGCACTGCCTGAAATGAAGTTGCTGCTGACCTTGGCTATTCCTTACCCCAATGACTTTCTCCTGGCAAGCCCTTTCATCTGTAATCCAACCTGTGATTTCTAACCTTATGCACAGAACAGGTAAGCATAAAGAGATAGCAACCATATTGGTGTTTATTTCCCTTGCTAATCTCTGTTTAAATTCATAACAGAAGATGTCCTTTGTTAGGTGTCTCAGCAGAACTTCAACAACAATTATCTACTTGGGAGCCAATATGGTATGGTAGAAAAATTCACAGGACTTGACCTTGACTCCCACATGGTTCTGTCAGTACCTGAGTGACCTTTGGCAAATTGTCTAATCTCTGAGGGCTTCAATTTGCTCATTTGTAAAATGAGAGGATTGGAATCAATGACCCTTAAGGTTCCTTTCAGCTCTAAATCTATGGTCCTTAATTTCCTCATCAGCAATGTGAAGATAAAAAGACCTCAAAGTCTTGTTATGAGATTCAAGTGAGATTAAGTATGTAAAGTGCTTTATAAATCTTAAAGCTCTATATACAGACACATGCATACATATCTAAAATAAATAAAGCTCTATGGAAATGACAACTATTAATGTGATTATTATGCTTTGACCTATGATCTTACATGTTTGTTGGGCACAATAATAGGGTGCTAATGACAGTCATCAAAGTTTAAGAGTGCTGTGAATGAAGAACTGTCTTCAGACACTGACCTCAGGTTAAGGGCTCCTGACCTAGAGAAAGGCCTCTAGCATCTTGGGTTGACCTTCTGTGTGGCATTGCAAGTCCCACAAGATGAGACTTCATGGCTAGGCTGCAGAAGTGGAAGATGTTCTCATTGATGACATCTTAGCTACATTGAGGTACTAAAGTTACAAGCAACAATAACAACAACAAAATTGATAGTTAAGTCCTTTGTGAAAAAAAGAGAGTGGATTGGATACTCTGGGATGTTGGATGCCCTATCACCACCACCAACAGCACTGCCACCAATGACGATGTCTATTACCACTATAATTTATACATACACACACACACACACACACACACACACATACATATTATATAATATATATTCAATCTGTTTAAGGTTTCAAACTTCACTAAGTGCATTGCATTTTGTAAATACTATAGGTAGGAGGAAGGGCATGTAG
This sequence comes from Notamacropus eugenii, assembly GCF_028372415.1. Lineage (NCBI taxonomy): Eukaryota > Metazoa > Chordata > Mammalia > Diprotodontia > Macropodidae > Notamacropus > Notamacropus eugenii. The sequence goes on from NC_092875.1 coordinate 104,153,486, forward strand.
ATTGGCAACTCAATTATATTCTCTGAAGAAAAAGAAACTGATGGTGGCAGGGAAGGTGACTCTGAACAACAGGTTTGCTGATGCTACCCAACACCGGAGACAAAAGATTTTCCAGTGCTGGTCTACCAAATGGGTAATCCACATGTAGGCAATTAAGTCGATAGGATTTGCAGAATTACACTGATTGTCAATGTAGTATTTGTCCTCACTTAAGGGCTGACTTTGCCATATTAGCACTCAGGAGACTGATTCCTCCTAGGAACTTTGCCTATAGTTGGGATAAGCTACACCCTGATGAATGCTGGTGTCTGTGATGGATGTGTGCTTGGAACAGCTAGTTTTTCCATAGAGGGAAAATTAATCATTCTTTTGCCTTTAATTATGCTTATGGAATCAAATATATTTGTGTACAGATAAGCATAAGCATTCCTAAGTATTATTGACCCAGTTAAGTTGGGTGGAAAGGCAGAGCCAGAGCAGAACTACAAATACTCTAGTACCATTAAGTATGCACTATTAATAACCACTGCTTGATCTAACCTTGCTTTCCTCACCAGGTTTGAACAGAATATTTCATTTAATGCATCGTTTTTTCTTTAGAACTCTACATATTTCAAACTTTTCAGCTTACACATTAGAGCTAGTTATCGTGTGATTGAAAGTGCATTAACTTTGAGGCAGGAACCCAGATGATGTGCACCCACATAGAATCTCAAGTTCTTTTGCTCACCAAACTCTGAGCCTATTTGCTGATCTCCTATCTCCCGTAGAGTCTGTGTGGGAGGTACCCCAAGGTTTTGAGATAGTGATTGCCTGTAGAAGAAGCAAGGTCACTAGATGTTGGTGTACTGATACAAAGCCTTATTCATTCATTGTTAGTTATAGCTTTTTGCATGGACAAAACATTTTGAAAATAGCTCACAAAATTGACTTGGAAATGTGATATACAGGGAAGAGAAAGTTGAACTATCAAGAGACATTTTTCTCTGCTAAAAGTAGAAAGCTGGTCAGTCATTAATTTGCCTTAATGATGATTTCATTATTCAAATAATAGAGAAAGTAATGAGGGAAGTTGGTATTCTGAACTTGATTCTAACCAATATAGAGGAACTGCATATTGAAATAGAAACTATAGGTGCATCAGGAGGAACTAACCACTCCATCTTATAGCCTATGACAAATAGGAGATTGAAAGCTGAATACAGTCTTACCTTAGATTTAGTAAGGGAAGATTCCAAAAAAAGATTTCAAGTCGTCTATCAAGACATAATATCTTATACAAAATTTATCAATAAAAACATAACTTATTTTGCACGTGAGAAAGACAGAGAGAGAATGAGAGAAAGAGACAGAGAAAGAGACAAAGACAGAGATTACCATTGGTAACTTCAGAAAGAGCAGTTTTGTGTTCATAGCAGTTCTTTTTGTGGTGGCACAGAACTGGAAGTTGAGAGGATGCCCATCAATTAGGGAATGACTGAACAAGTTGTGGTATATGAATATAATGGGATACTATTTTTCCATAAGAAATAGTGAGCAGGAAGACTTCAGAAAAACCTGGAAAGACTTGCGTGAACTGATGCTGAGTGAAGTGAGCAGAACCAAGAGAACACTGTACACAGTAACAGCAACACTGTTCAATGACCAACTTTGTTAGACTTAGATCTTCTGATCGATGCAATTATTTAAGACAATTCTGAAAGACACATGATGGCAAATGCTATTTACATCAAGAGAAAGAACTATGGAGTCTGAATGCAGATCAAGGCATACTATTTTCTCTTTCTTTAATTGTTGTTTTTCTTTTTCATAGTTTTCTTTTATTCTGATTCTTCTTTCACAAAATTACTGTTTAATATGATCGTACATGTATAGCTTATACCAGATTGCATACTGTGTTGGGCAGAAAGGAGAGGAAGGAAGGGGGAAAATTTAGAATTTAAAATCTTATAAAAATAATGTTGAAAACTGAATATAAATATTATTTAAATAGCAATTTCAATTAAGTTATGTCACAAGTCAGATTGCAAAAGATTGAGGATTGAGTTAGAGAAGAGGAAGTGGAAAAGGAAGGCTTTTCTAAGAGTTTGGTTGAGAAATTCTTGTGCAGTCTAATACCATTTTTATGATTGTGCCACTGGATTCTTCTTCTACTATCTCCCCTTATTTCAACCTACGTATCTGTTTTAAATCTTACTTCCCTGTTGGCATTTAGAGAGTTCCTCCTCTTCTTTATAGGAATCATTTGCATTTTTTGCCAAGTCAACAAGCATTTATTAAGCTCTTACTATGTACCAGGCACAGGGCTCACTCAATAGCTTTCTTGAGCTGTTCTTTATAGAGGGTCTTTATTTCTTCATCTTCTGCAACAGAGGTATGGCTTGTATATTAAGGATGGTTTTATTCTATATTCATCACAAGACCTTTAAGGCAAGATTAACGAGTATCAATAAAATTATGTTTCTGAACACCTTTGGACGCAAGATTAAGCCAACTCCTTTACTTACCCCTTTAAGTAGAGTCTGTGAACTATCCTGTTTAACTACAACTTCTCTACATATTATTTTTCAATTATATCAAGAATGTCAACACTGATATGTTTTAGTCCTTCTGATACTGCACCAAACTATTTGCTATTGGATGAAGAGTTCACATGTAGAATACCTACAGTTTATAGATAATCTAAAATCTGTCTTCTCCTTAGCACTCTTTACCCCACTTTCTTTTATACCAACTCTGCCATTGTAGCAGACCAAAAAAGGGGTGAGAGATGTTCTACTTTTGTTCCTAATTCATGGGTTGTGATAGTCAAAGAATCCATCACCTGGTGGCCAGTGTTCTAGAGATGACTTTGTCCTGACTGGCTCTCAAACAGTAGATCAATGATTTTCATAACACATGCCACTTCATTGCTTGATAAAATCCTGTGGTTCCCTATCACCTCAAGAATCATATATAAACTCTTCTGTTTGGCATTTAAAGCTCTCCACAACTTGACTCCAATCTCCCTTTCCAGTCTTATTATATATTACTCTGTCATGCTCTACACGGTCAAACCAAACTGGGCTGTCTATTCTTGTTCATGCATGATACTATACCACATATCTCTGTCTTTTCACAGGCTGTCTCCTATACCTGGAATTCACTCTCTCTTCATCTCTTTGAATCTCTAGTTTCCTTCAAAGCCCAGCACTACCTTCTATAATGAAGTTTGTCCTGATCTCCACCCCACACCCAGATCGTATTGCAAAAAAATTAAATTACCTCATATTTGTTTTGCATATTTTAAATATTTCTATATGTACATATTTTCTCTCAATAAAACGTAAGTCATTTGAGAACAGAGACTTTCATTTTACTGATTGTATCTTCACTGCCTAGTAGAGTGCTTGGCACATAGTAGGTGCTTAAGAAATATTGACTCATTATCACAGGAACCATAACTTCTTTAATTTGGAGGAAAAAGACACATCTTTCTCCAATCTTTTTCCTGGGAAAATGAGCCATTTTCAAGGTTAGCATTACTCATTAGCATTCACAGAAAAGGAAGACAGTTCGCTAAGGATCCTAAAAGTTTCTACCCGCCTTGAAGCCAAGCTGAAGTTATATAAAGAACCTTGGTGCTTAAAAATTAAACATTTGGCTTAAATATTTTAAAATTCCCTGTTTTTCCTCTGCCTGGCTGTTATATCAGTATTAAAGCTGGAAAGGAAGTAATTTTCAGCACTCGGCATCAGCCCCCAGTGCTATCCGATGGCACCAGTGATCTGTCCATTATTATAGACTAACACCTCCTAGGACCAAAGCCAATGCACTCAGAAACTTTGCTCTGTCTGATGAAACACAATCCAGCTGCTCATATTCAGGGGCTTTACACACTCAATATAAATGATCAACCATTCCTGGGTTGTTCCAGCATGCTGTTGCCTTTAACATAGTAGCATTTATATCATACCTTAATGTTTGCAAAGGTCTTTTACAAATGCTATCTCATTAGATCCTCACAACAGTTCGTGGGGTAGATGCTATTATTATCTCTATTTTACAAATGAGGAAACTGAGGCTAAAAAGTTTGTTCAAGCTCTAGTTAGTACATGAGTCAAGCAACTAGGTGGTTCAGTGGGTAGAGTGCTGGGGCTGGAGTCAGGAAGACTCATTTTCTGAATTCAAATCTAGTGTCAGACATTTACTAGCTGTGTGACCCTGGGCAAATCTTTTACTCTTTCCTTCAGTTTCTCATCCATAAAATGAGCTGGAGAAGGAAACAGCAAACCACTCTAGCAGCTTTGCAAAAACAAAGAAATAAATAGGGTCAGAAAGAGTTGGACATGACTGAAAAATGATTGAAAACAACAACAGGATCCAAACTTAGGTCCTCCCAACTCTAAGTCTAATATAATCCATTGCATTAAAGAAGAGGGAGCCAGCATACCCTGTCTCTTCAACAACAAGGAGACTGTCATGTGATAACTTCCTCGGTCATGATGGGCCACGATTCATGGTTGCATCCTGGTTCCCATCTCTTGCCTCTTCTATTCTGGTCCTTCCTTTGCCCATCTCATCTTGTTGAGTTGATTGCTCTTGTCAGAAGGTCCCTGCTTGGTTTCTCTTTCAGCTAATTTCCATAATTTCTATAGCTCCAGATTCCTTCCCCCAGTTTGGAAACGTATCTTGCTGTGGCCTGACCTTCCCTAGATGTTTCTGTCCCACCTTACAATAGTGAGCCATTGGAGGGGGAGGGTAAGACAAGGGCCCTTCCAAGCTTCTACATCACTCAGAGGCTAAATCAGAAAATCTGGATTCTGATTATACAGGACTTGTATTGTCTGCTAATCTATTCACATATGTAGTCTTTATTTTCATTAAAGTCTTCCTCCATGCCTTTTTGTGATGCAGAAGAACTCTAGTAGTCTAGAAGAAACATGAGATTTAAGTTAAAACATCTAGATTTGACTTAAACATCCAGTACAGCTAAATTCAGCTTCTATTACTTAATACTTATATCCACTTGGGCAAGTAATTTAATCCTTCTGGGTTTCCTCATCAGTAAAATAAAGGGGTGGACTAGATAACCGTTATGGTCCTATCTAGCTTTAAACCTATGACACTGGGTAGCCATAGATTCTCACAGGTTATTGATTACATAAAATCATGAGCTTGGTCATTTTGTTCTAGGTAGGAGGGCCTCAGGTATAGGCCTGGCAATGCCTGTGTGTCCAGTGAAGTCTGGAGAGGCCTGTGACACTTGGAACCTATTATCATTCTGTTATTTTATTACAGTAATTCACAAAGAATGTCAACCAAACCACAGAGAAAGGATCCCTCAGCCCCACCCTTGGAGAATTTTAATAAACTTAGGATGATGAGTGGATTACAGATCAACTAAGGAATGGTTGAAGCAAACTGGCTCTTTAACTTGATGAGAAGAGGAAAGGTGGGGGCAGAGGAGATGTGGAAGCTCGTTGAGGGCATACACTGTTGGGATTGTGTCTTCTTGGATCCATCAGAACCTAGCTCAGGGCCTTGAAAAGAATGAATACTTAATAAATATTTCATTCACAACAGCAGCAGCAGGCTTGAGAAGAGGCTACAGGTACCAGGAGACACAATATCTGCCAGAAGGTCGAGAGCCTGGGAAAAAGCAATGCTCAGCCCGGCCCCAGCCAGCTGGGAGTCATCCAAGTACTGGCTCATCCTGAAGGTCAAAGGCATCAAACATGAGGTCATGAGTACTAACCAGAAAAAACAAGCCTAAGAGATCCTTTAAGAAACACCCCCTTGATCTAGTACCATTTCTGGAGACCGATCAGCTGATACATGAATCTTCCATCACTTTTGTATACCTGGATGAATTTTATCCAGGAAAGAAGCTATTTCCATATGAGAAAGCTTTACGAAAAATGATTTTGGAGTTGTTTTCTAAGATACCATTTGTCCAAAGATGTCCTTATAATAGCACCAAATGGGGAAGACTGTACCGCTCAAAAAGCAGAACTCTGCAAGGAATTCAGCAAATTAGAAGAGGATCTTACTCTACAGAAAACAACTTTCCTTGAAGGAGACTCTGTATCTATGATTGATTACTGCATCTGGCCCTGGTTTGAACACTTGGGATTGCATGAGAGAGCTGATTGAGCACAACGGTTTGCTGAAGTTGTGGATCCCCACCCTGGAGAAGGACTCCACAATCAAAGCTGGCCTCACTGAGGTGACAACATATAGAAGCTTCTTTGATCTCTACTTGAGGATAATGCTGATGCTTTTGACTATGGGTTGTGAGGTGTGAGTTGGAGCACCAACTATATATAATCTACCACTTCACCACTGGATATTTCCAACATATGAACAAAATAACAGTGTTTGAGCTTGTCCAAGGGCTGATAATCCTGATGTTCTCAATAAAATTGTTTAAATATCCTAAAAAAAATGTTTCTTTGATTGAATGGGTGGGATAATTCTCTTGATGTTTTTGAACTAGTATCTTGAGGATTACTGTGCTTGGCTCCAGGGGGGAGAAGAACATCAATTAAGGCAAGGACTGAAATTGTAGGAAAGGCAGATTTTAGTTCATATCTGATCTTTTGGAAATAGTAATGCTGACTATAATAAGCTTGATGTATTGAAGGAAATTGAAGTCTTGGCTCCAATCTCCAAAGAACACAACAGCAAGTAATGCACAAGCCAGCAATAGGAGAGAGAATTCTAGACTATCCTTATATGAATCATGAAAATTCCAGTTAATTGAACAAATATCCACTAAGTGCTTACCATATACTGATAAGAACTGGAAATGCAAAAATGAAAACTTACATAATGCTGATCTCAGTGAGTTTAAAATAAATTGAGGAGTGGTAGGGGTGAAAAATGACATGTAAACATGTTATACTAGGCCCCTGGAAATCTCTAGAAACTGTGGCTATAGAGCTTCTTGGGCAAGTAATTTAATCTCTCTGAGTTTCTTCATCTGTAAAATAAGGGACTGGACTAGATGACCCCTACGGTCCTATCTAGCTTTAACCTATGATGCTAGGTTGCTGTAGGTTCTCAAAGGCTAATGCAGAAAATCACAAGCTTGGCTAATTTCTTCCAGGTAGGAGAGCTTCAGATACAGGCCAAGCAATACCTGTGTGTTTGATGAACAGTCTAGCGAAGTCTGGAGAGGCCTATGCCCAGGCCAACTATGAACTACTTAGGGCAAAAAGGCATCACAGTTCACAGCTCAAACCTCCATCTTTATAACACGTTTTTTAGTTGCAGGCCACATAAGAGACACCAATCCAACAGCAAAAGAATTAAATTAATACAAAAAGAGAAATGTTAATAATAAGAGGAAGTAATAGAATGCTTCTAATTATTCATAAATAAATGGATGCCCTCTCTTATACCCCTGAGATGATGGATGGAGAAGAAACCCCCACAGGGAGGATTCCACTTACATAAGGACAGAGAAACTATCCTTTAGACCATGAATTGATGGATTGAGAAAACTGTCAATCATCCCCTTTTCTGCTCTCAGCATGTTCTCAGTACCCAGCAGGGAGAGCTGATACAACTCCAGCAGGGTGTATCCACCTGAGCTCCAGCTCTGGGCTGCCCATTCCCTCCACATGGAGTCAATCCTTTTGGTGGCCATCCTCAAAGTGAAGCTGCAGGCTCAGCATGTCCTGCTCAGTGTATCGGGGCCTCTGACACCAGGATGATGCAATCTGACTCCACTCACTGGTGCTCAGAAACACACCTAAATCCTCCGTCTATGCAGCTCCCATTTCTCAGTTCCATTTCTTATATAAATCATGCCCTCTTTCTTTTCTTCCTTTCCAAGTCTGCAACTGTCTGATACAATCCATATGTTGAAGCACAAGGCAACACAAGATTCTGAAATTCAGGAACTTCCCTAATGAATAACTGAAGCTCCCTTGACTTACCATTGTGGGCACTCAAAGTCACACTAGAAAGCTGTCACCAGAAAACAAAGTCAATCACAGCCCATGTTAGTAAGTACATTACATTAGTAAGTAGACTGGAAGGTAGAAGGTGACTGGGACAAAGAAAAAATCCTGATTAAGTGTTCTAAGAAACTTCAGGATGATGAATTGCCATGAAAGTAGCCTTGGAACATCAGAGAATGACATATAATTAGTCTGGATACATGTGTAAGCATTTAAGCTGGGGTATAATCATGGACTCAAAGAGTTGGAAGAGGGACCTCAGAAGTCATCAAATTCAAGACAAGAAGCATCTATTAAGTGCTTACTATGCGCCAAGGACTATACTAAGTACCAGACATATGTATATATGTGTGTGTGTGTGTGTGCATATACATACACACTCACAAGAAAAAAGACTGATTGTAGATGTAAAAAGATAGTCATATATTTATATATAAGTAAAAAAGAGTCATATTTATACATAAGCAAAAAGTTTTATGTTTATATATATACAATACAAGCAAAAAGTGAGTCATATATTTACATATAAAAGCAAAATGAAAGAGTCATATATTTATATATACACACTAGCAAAAAGAAAGCCATATATACATATATATCATTTTCATATATATATGTGTGTGTGTGTATGTTCATACATATAAGCAAAAAGAAGATAGTCCATCTTCAAGAAGCTTCCATTCCAATAGAAGGAAAATAAGGGAGCTGAAAAGGGGAGAGAAATTCCATATCCTATATATGTTCTCTGTGATTCCATCAGTGTGACATGGTCTGATATTAATTCTATCCCAGTATATGTTAAGAAACATAGAGTTCAAAATGTAATTCCTCTACCAGATCCACCTGTGTCTGTCAGACTTTTCTAGCATGCCTCAGCTGCCTTTTCACCTTAGAATTCTCACCCTGGAATATCCCTCTACCCAGAGGTCCTGTGTCACATTGGTGAGTTACTCCTGCAAACTTGATTTTGAGAAAGGGCCCAGCCAAGTTTTCATTCTTCTCCCAACTTTGTTTCTGACTCTCTGAACTCTGCAACCTTCACAAACCCCTCACATGCCCTGGGAGGAATTGGTGGGTGGGAGAAAAACCTCACCCCCAGCTTTTCACGAGAAGTAAAGGGAATAAGTTTTAATTATGTGCCAAGCACTATGCCACACACGTTATAAATATTATCTTATTTGATCCTCACAACAACAACCCTGGGAGATAGATATTATTCTCTCTGCTTTACAGATAAGAAAATTGAGACAGATAGAGGTTGCCCAGGGTCATACAGCTAGTAAATACAGCTGGATTTGAATCCAGGTCTACTTGACTCCAGACCCAGCTCTTTTTCTATAGTACTACCCCAAACATGGAAGACTGGGTGAAGAGAACAGGACCTGAACTATGGCAGCGATAATGTGAGAAGTGAGGAGATTTGTGTGAGAAATATTGTGAAGGTAAGAATGATATGATTTTCCAGTTTTGTATGCATGTGGTTTGGGAGTGTCATTGAAGTCAGTCATACGCCATCTGACTAGACTTGGTTTCAACACCCTGCTAAAAAACAGAGGAAGAAACTGAGTCACACAGGGATTAGATAATATTCAAACTCAATCCTCTTCCTTCATATGCAGTGCTCTTGGTGGAACTTGTATCTTGATGAAAAACGATCTAATGAAACTTTTCACTGTTGGAGTATGTGTCTGTGACAGAGGCTCAGCATGAAAGGGTAAATTCTCATTTTATAACAGCTATCTGTACATATTTGCATATTTACAATTGACACAAATTTCACCCAAAACACATCTCTTAATTTTAGTTTTGTTTACTCTATAAGTAGTCCTTGCAGGATGAGAAGATATATCTACCTCCCTTAATTGGGAAGGGGGAGCTATAATGGAGGAACACAGCACATTCTGTCAGACTCAGTTGAAGTGTTGGTTAGTTTTGTAAGACTGGTTTTTTTTCTTTTTCCTCTTCCTTTTTTTTGTTCATATTATGGGTATTGGGGGAATATTTTTGGAAATGAAGGCAATGTTAAAAAAAAGATCAATATAATAGAAATTTGTGTGTATGTGTACACACGTATGGAAGACAGTAATCATTTATCTCCATATATATGTATATATATATATGTATGTGTAGGTACATATGTGTATATATATATTTTTTTTAAAGAAAGAAAATGGTACCAGTAAATCAAGAAACCATGTCTATGTTTCTTTCAGGAGTTAAATCTTATTGAGAGTGTCTTATTAGCCAACTGCAAAAGAGCTCAAGGGTTATGGGGCACTAACTAGTAGGAAAAGGTGAGGACACACTCCCTCAATCTTCCCAAAGCAGGCCTGATAACAAGAATAGGGAGAGAGGGAGACACAATTCATTCTTGATGATGATATGGAGGAGTATAGAGGTTTACAGATTATGAGCATGTATGCCTATATTTGTAGGTCTAGCTACAGATATGGATACAGATACAGATGTAATTCTAAGTGTAGATGTAAATGTAGATGACAGATGAGAGATAGACATGAGAAAGAGAGAAATGAAAGAAACAAAGAGAGGAGAGACAGAGACAGACAGAGAGACAAAGGAACAGAGGCTCTTCAGGTTTGTTTTCGCACTCATTTACTGTGCTATGTTTTCCTCTCCTATACATTCTCTCATTGAGTCTATGTATAGTAGCTTGGTTCCTTCCCATCCTCACTACCAGCCAAACTCATCCCCCTTTTCCACCCATAAACCTGGAGACTAACATGACCACCTCCATTTGCTGAAGAAATATAAAAATATGATTGAGTGCCTTCTGGGCTTAGAATCAGGAGACAAAAGACAAGTACAAATCCTGGCTATGACACTTACTGGCTGGGTGATTGTAAGCAAATTACTTCCACTCTCTGAATTTCAGTTCCTTCATTTATAAAATATGGACACTAGAGACTATACTACCGTGGGGTCATGTATAGAAGGCAAGTTATAAGATTAAGTCAACATCTTCATTTTTTGCCCTGGACTCTAGGGTCAATTTTAACCATAAGCCTTAAAGACTTCAAGTATAATCCTACCTTGAGGGAGAGGCCTATGCAAGATGGCACCTGAAAAATCCAGTTTAAACTAATTAACTACTCCTTAACTACTCTATTATGATAAATCCAGATCTCTAACTCAAGTTCAGTTGGATTGCCATGAAGTCTACTGAGATTAAACAATAGCTGTATACCTAATTATAAATCAAAGGTAAAAAAAAAAACCTAGATATTTTTAAATGATGTTTAATGAGATACCTTCAGTAAAGTAATTAGATATTAAGTGTTTTCAAGATTTATTGGCACACAAATAAATGCCAGGAATGACGTCCCTTGGTGTGGGTGTCTAATTCTGCAAGAATAAAGTCCTTGAATATTACTTTTTATGTTTATGAGAAAAGCAAAAATTGGATAGCGAATACTCAAAGCACAGCCTGGCATGTGTCCCTGTCCAATAAATATGTGTGTTTCCATGGTGAGAAAGCTTCACAACTCTGGCATAAATATAAAATGTTCTATGTCCATACGTTTGACCCAGTTATAGTCCAGTATTAGAGAAAAGAGCATGGTGACACAGAAGCAAGGCAAGTGGACTGAGAATGAGCATGATCTGGGGTCTAGTCCCAGCTCTACAGTTTGGTAACTATATGATCTTTACTATTCCCTTTTTCTCAGAAAGCTCCAGCTCCTTTCTCTTTAATTTAGGAATAAAAATTTTGCACTTCATACATGACAAGTCTGTTGTGAACAAAGCACTTTGTAAGCTTTAAAGCCACATGAGTGTGTGTGTTTGTCCTTCATTGCCTGAGAAGATCATGCCATCAGAGAAATAATGACGTGACTTGTACTTGACTTTGTTTTGAGTGAGGGAGGGCTGTGCAAGTCACCGGACTCACTTCTCCACAGCCATCTGAATCCAGTGACCAGATATTCATCAGCGGGACTGGAGATGACCCAGGATGAGGCAATTGGGGTTAAGTGACTTGCCTAAGGTCACACAGCTAGTGAGTGTCAAGTGGCTGAGGTGAGATTTGAACTCAGGTCCTCCTGACTCCTGCACTGGTGCTCTATCCACTGCACAACCTAGTTGCCCCAACCATGTAGGTATATGTTTATTATGTATGTATCTATCTATCTATTCATAGATAGATATATCTATATATGTAGATACACCTATTTATAGCTATAGCTATATCTAGATATAGAGATACATAAGCACATACATACATAAGTTATCATGGCAAAGTAATTAATAAAGGAAAATATTTGGGAGCACCAGGAGTAGTTCCCAGACAGTCATTTGATTCTCTGTGTTGTATCTGGCTTAGCAAACAGACATGGAGAGTTTTCTCCATCCTCCTTCCATTTTTACTTTAAAACTCTATTAAACTTTAAAATTAAGAGCCACAAGGTTCTTCACAAATATGCTCTTATTACATGTGCTCTATAATTGGCCCAACATTCTAATATTTTAAGCTATACTGCAAAAATCCAGTCATTAATACTAACTGAAATGTTACCTGTGCCCCTAAAATCTTCAATTTCTTTCCTAGAGCTTCATAATCCCCAGAAATTTGGAGGGTTCCCTTGGGTCACAGAATTTGTCCCTGTATGCATCTTCAGAATTGACAGTGATTACCAGGTTTGACCAGTCTCCAGAGGCTCTCTATCACATGCCATGCAAAAGCTCTGGAAGACATCAGATTGTTCATATGAAGTTTCCATGAGGCTGAGTAGAAAGACGCTGACTACCACTAATCTTTCTTCACGTGATTTGTATTTCCTTTGTTTTCTCTCTGAAGTCATTCTTCCAGTCCTTTAAGGAACTTTGTATTCTCATAATAACCTGAAGAGCAGAAAAGTGTGTCTATAATGAGATCAAGTCATGTTGATGACATACTTAGTTATTAACTATTTGGCACTGGCAGAAACTCAAACATAGCATAGCTACAGAAGGTCATTTAAAAAATTCCTTGTGTACCCTCCAGATTTCCTGGAGCTAGGGTTCTCTTAATTCTGTTATTTCTGTGCCTAACTCTCTGGTTTTACTGATGTGGAAAACCTGTGAGCCACAGTGGGGTTTATGTCTGTATTGGAAACTGGGTCTTGCTGAGAGAAGACACTAGCTTGTTCAGTCAGCTTTAGTTCCTACCTAGAAGATTCTTGTCGATTTCCTAATGCAAAGAGAAGCTGCTCCCTACTGCTATCTGTTCAAAGGTCATCTGAAAAAATCCATTTCTAGTGCCTTCTCACTTGTTCCTACTTTAAATTCCTCTCCCCATCATCAGATTTCAGGCTCTCTCATGTTTCAAAGTTACTGTTTCTCTGCTTCAGAGTCTTCTGATTACATTGAGCCACAGAACACTACAGTACCTACAAATCAATGAGATCCATTGTTCATCAAACAGCAAACATTTATTAAGTACTATATGCCAGGCACAGTGCTAAGCGTTAGGACTACAAGACAAAAATGAAATAGTCCCTACCCTCAAGAAGCGCATATTCCAATGGAGAGACAACATGTATGTATGTATGTGTAAAGTATAAATATGAATCAAATTCAAGGTAGTTTAAGAGCTCAGTCTACAAAGTTATATAAAGAAAAGAAGAGATGGGTGTCAAGAATTCACATGGTTTAGACATTGACATGGTGTTTCTTGGGTAACCTATTGAGTTAGTCTTTCAATGCACATTTCTTGGACAAGTCCTACCAAGAGGCGATGAGTTGGACCTAGAATAAAATAGGAAGAGATCACAATGGATGGCTTTAGGGAATTTCTGCAAAGTTTTCAATGATTCCCAGCTTATCTTTCCCCACCCCACCCCCTTATTCCATATGTTTAATGTCAACATTTTCTTAGTAATGCTATATGACCATGACTATTAACAAGAGACATATCACAATTTTAACTGACCCAAAAGATAATGGAAAGATGCCTGTTGAGTTCAACTTCAGCAAGAACATGCCTGATTAGAAAAGAAGGTGACCTAATCTTTTACCAAGAATTTAGATGACTATACCAAGTTCTACCCTAACTTTCACAAAATATATAGAGACTACATGAAAACCTCCAGAATCTGAGGGGAGGGTGGTCCTCTATGGAGCATCTCTGGTTAAGAATCTCCCAGGATGATGAGACTTGGAAATCTGACAGTCTGCACAGATGGATAGACTGCCCACATCAGTGAGATCACAGATCCATCAAAGTATCAAAGCAAGCAATTTTGTGTCTGTGTGATTACCAGATATGAAAGGGCAAGAATGAGGTCTCCTGAATATGAAAAACTAGGTATGGTCCGGAGTAGAGAATTTTCTGATTGGGCAGACCAACATTACACTAGCCAAAGTGATTGTAGGTGCCATCTCTTTTAGCAGCCATGTGCTAGAAGATGGAGCAAATGAGTGCTTAGGCAATAAGTAAGTCTTTCTGGCTGAGTGAGAAGGCCTAGGAGAAATAATTCATCCGCTCTCATTCTCCATTATTTCTGGAAAATTTAAGTCATTCTTTATTTCACTTCTTAATTTCCGGACATCTCTTCCGCAGACCCACAAACTGCCTTGTCATGATGAGAATGTCCTTTCATCTGTAACTTCCCTCTCTCCTTCCCCTAACTCTCTGGAGTACTGGAATCATAAGCAGGGAACATATCAGTTCTGTTATTGTGCCTCTATGGTCCCACTCTCCACCCTGGCGACTTTCTGGACCAAAATGTCCCTCCCTGACTCTGCTATATATGCAGTCCTTTCCATTAGAATATGTTTAGATTAGAATTTAAGCTCCTTGAGGGTGTTACTGTCTTTGCTATCGTATTTATATTCACCATATGTGGCACATAGTAAGCACTTAGTAAGTGTTTGTTTTTCATTGCCATTCACTGCAGAATATGAGGCACTTAATAGAAGGCTGAGTTTAGACACCTTCCTAAGATTCCAGAGCCATAGCTAACTCTAAAGGGATCTAATTTCAAGTTAGAGCTAAAAACTGAATTCGTTTTATTCTTCTGAAGGAAACCTGGATTTTAGTGTAAATTTTATGTTTAGTGAGAAAGATACTAAAATGTACCTAGTTTTCACCTCTTTCAATTCTGTTCTAATTGCATTTTGTATTTAAATAGATTGGCCATGCTAGCTAATTCTTACTCATAGTTCTTTTGATGAGGAATTCTATTTCCAAATATATCCACATGGAAATGTTACTTTTCTTTCCTGTTAACCACAATTTAAGGGATTCTGATCTGCTAAACCATGAAGTCATAAACAAAATACCACCATTTCCCAGTCTTTGCCCCTTTTGCCCAAAATGCCTTCACTCTCATTACCTGTTGAAGTATAACTCAATGGTTACTTCCTCCATAAAATTTCATTAATTCTTGTCAATGATGAGAACTTTCCCCTTAGACCTCATTTACACCTCTCTGATGTATGTGTTACTATTGTTGTAAATTTGTCTTCTGTTTAGACTATAAGGACTATAAGGTTCAATATTCAATTTATTTTTGTATTTCCCCCAACAGCCTGTGGTGGTCTGAACATAGTAGGCACTTTATAAATGTTGAGTTGAATTAAGCAAAAAAGTAGCCTCTTGTGTTCTGACCTTTCACATCCCATTGTAGGGGAAAGGGTTTTACCCACATCCATGCTAATTAATATAATTAGTGAAATGGGCATAGTAAAATTTTAAGAGTATAAACAAAATGGTCTATTACTCTCATATATATATATATATGAACCTCTTTTATTAAGATCAGTAGCTGGCTAATTAAAAAAGCTAATCATACCTCTAGGGGAATTTCAGTAGTCCAATGATAATCCAGCATAGCAGTGTTGTTGCTCAGTCATTTTTCAGCTGTGTCTGATTCTCTGTAATCCCATTTGGGGTTTTCCTGGCAAAGATACTAGCGTGATTTGCCTGATCTTTCTCCAGTTCATTTTCCAGATAAGGAAACAGAGGCAAACAGGGTTAAGTGACTTGCCCAGAGTCACACAGCTAGGAAGCGTCTGAGACCAGATTTGACCTCAAGAAGATGAGTCTTCCTGACCCCAGGCCCCAGTACTCTACACACTGTGCCACCTAGGTACATTGACTTTTATAACTGGCATTATCTAAATTTGGGAGCTGAGGATTCCAGTTCCAGAGTTGGAGTTAAGTCCCTAAAATGGTTAACCCTTTGTCACACATGCATACCATTTATGGACCTCAATACCATTGAGCCCTCAGTTGCCAAGGATCTGTAAGGATCTGAGGTATAGTATGCCCCAGGATTTTTGGGGGGATGGGGATGGAGGGAATGTGGAGGCAGAAAGAGAATGTTCGCATCAATTGCTCCTACTACATGATCTTACCGAATATCTTTACTAATAGCTAATTAAGTGAGACTGACTGAATATTAAAGGCAAGCATACCAGTATAGGTTTATGAGTGACAATGAGAAAAGTAAAGGTTTCCTCTTAGAACCCTGAGTAGCAGAAGCCAACCAACCCTCTGAGGACCCTATCATGTGAGTCTGACTCTTAGCTATACTCAGTCTGGATTTCCTTTTCTCAAACCTGATCTATTAGACATGAAAAATGTCTCTCCTCCCCCCACTCCTCCATCACCCCTCCTCAAGCTATTAGAGTGTGAGTTGATCCATCAGCACAAATGACATTCTGCAGCAAGTAAAATGGCAGCCCCCAAAGCAACTTGTAAACTCAATGGTGCTGAGTCAGCACTTAAAGATGACAAACAGTCAGCATTTGGCTGGTCATTTTCCACTGTTAATGCAGCTGATTGTTCATTCTGCTGTCCATTCTCCAAAATGATGGCAGAGATTATATCCCCACAGATATGGGCTCACGGTTAGGCTTTGATCCAGGGGAGGTTGTTTCTATCCTCAGTTTGAATGGAGTAGCTTAGGAACTGTTTCTCAAATTTGGGTGGATGGAGTGGGGTTAGGAGCAAAGGAATTCCTTCTAAATAGGCAGAACTACATGTTAGAATCAGGGGTTTTTTTGGCTTCCAATTTCTGTTTTTAAGTGGGATGTATATCATAAATTACAGAATGTTTGAACTTAAGGGGACCTTTGTCATTGTTGTTCCGTTGTTTCAGTTGTATCTGACTCTTTGTGACCCCATTTGGTTTTCCTTGGCAAAGATACTAGAATGTTTTGCCATTTTCTTCTCCAGCTCATTTTACGGATGAGGGAATTGAGACAAAGAGGGTTAAGTGACTTGCCCAGAGTCACACAGTCTGAGATCAGATTTGAACTCAGGAAGATGGGTCTTCCTGATTCCAAATCCCCACTCTGTCCACTGTACCATCTTAAGGGGTCCTTAGAGGATTTCTAACCCAAACACTTTGTTTTGTCAAGTAAAATGAGACTGAGAGAGGGAAAAAGAATCATTCACAGATATACAGCAAATTCAGAGTAGGGCCAAGACTAAAATCCAAGTCTTTTAACTTCCAAAGCAACCACTGTTCTATAATAAGTATATTTCTCCTCAAAGGATTTCTTCCCTCATCTGTCCTGCAAAGGGCTCCTTACCTAGACTGAGGTGATCAGAAATGGTTGTTTTAATTAGCCCTATTGTGGCAGAACCATATTACTTTCTCATTTAAAACAAATTAACCAATGACAAAATGAAAGAGTCATGAAGTGATAGATTTAAGAAGTCCTTGAGGATGGGGCCTGTTGGAGTCATTTCAAGAGCTGGCCCAGAGGCAAACAAGAGGAGATGGTTGCTTTAAAAAACAAAATCAAAACAAAAACCACCCCTGACTAGAGTCTGGACTGAGAGCCTGTAGAATTAAATTCTAGCCCAGGCTGTGCTACCAACTAAGCAAACATATGACCTTGGAAAAGTCATTTACCTTCTTTATACATCATTTTCCCCATCTGTAAAATGATCTGGAAAAGGAAAGGGCAAACTACTCCACTATCTCTGCCAAGAAAATCCCAAATAAGTCACAAAGAATGGTACACAACTTAAAAATGATTGAACACCAACAACAAAGACCTCTATGAAGGCAACGGCCAACCACAACTTCAGAGGGATCATGATAAAATATCCTTTCTACCTCCCGATAAAGAAGAGATGAACTGAGGGTGCAAAGTGAGGCATATTTTTTGACATGACCAACAAGATATTATGTTTGCTTTACCGTGAATAGCCGTTACAAGAATTGTTTTTTCCAAAGTTGAGGGGAAGTGGAAGGGATATAAAACAGACTTTTATTAACTTAGAAAATTAAACCCTTATCTAAAACCCCTCAAAATAATATTGTCAGGAATGCTCAAGCTCAGAAAGATATGAGATTGTTAGGAAAAATTAAGGAAAACAGATTTGGGGTTTTGTTTTAATTTTGCCTATACTGGAGGAATGAAGGCTCCTTGAGTTATGGATCTCTATTTGAGAAGTATGGGAGAACAGTAACTAAAAGAAAGAGAATGCAGAGCCATTTAAACCTTATTTTGACTCTATTTTCTTTACTAAGGTGAATGATTTGTGGACTCAAAAGCAAAAGAAAAATGACAAAGAGGGAGATGACATCTGACAAGTAAGAAGATACATAGAGTACCTGGCTGCTAGATGGTAAACAATTGAATGCTGGACTTGGAGTCAGGAAGGCCTGAGTTCAAATCTAATCTTAGATATTTACTAGATTTCTGACCCTGGAGAAATCTCTTGATTTTTATCTACCTCAGTTTCTTTATCTGTAAAACACAGATAACAATAGACCCTACCACCTAGGGTTGTTCTGAGTATAAGTTGAGATAGCATTTGCTAAGTGCTATGCAAACTTTAAATTGCTCTATAAATGTTATTTTTGCTACTATTATTATTACTATTTCCTATCAATTAATTCTAATCATTTGGCCTAGAGGAACTAGAGCCTCAGGTAATAATAATAGTTAGCATTCATATAGCACCTACTATGTGCCAGGCACTATACTAAGCACTTTACAAATACTGTATCCTTTGATCTTCAAAACCCTGAGCAGATAGGCGCTATTATTATCCCCATTTTACAATTGAAAAAACTAAGAGAAAGGTTAAGTGGCTTGCCAAAAATCACACAGCTAATTAATGTCTATGGACAGATTTGCACTCAGGTCTTCCTGACCTCAGACTTAGCATTCTATCCACTATACTATCTAGTTGTCTTCAGGAACTAAACGCGCTGGTAGATGTAATAATTCAGTCCCTGTTAATGATATCTGAAAGATCATGGAGAATGAAAGAGATACAGCCAGAACTAGAGAAGGTAAATTTTTTGTAATTTTTTAAAAAGGAAGAAACTAAAGTCTGAGAAGTATAGGCCAGATGACAAGGTTATTATAGAGTCAATGCAATACCCACAGCAGTCGCTATGGATATATGCAGGTGTATTTCCAGGATAAATTCACAAAATTAAAACTCTCTTCCTCAAAACTGAAATTAAGACATTTATTCAAACACCAAAAAGCCAAATCCATCACAGTAACTAGGCAATGTATACACATTATCAGGCCTTCTCACAAACCAACTCCCTCAGGCATAATCACTCTCTCTCACTCACAGAGTCCTGCCTTACTTCCTCTCTCTTTCCCAGCTCAGTCTGCTCTGTCTCACTTCCTCTCAGCTATACTCCACCCTTCCTGCTCCACCGCTTCCTGATTCATTTGACTTAGACTCATGTGATTCAGGCTTCCACGTGATTCAAGCAGCTCACGTAGGCTTATTAATGGATGGGAAAGATCTTCCCATTCCATTAACAATACATTAACAGTACAGTTATATAATTGGTTGACCATATAAGAGCCCTATTCATAGAAATAGAAAAGTTGGGAAAGGCAAATTTGATCTTTGATGGGTGGAGGAGAAGAATGAAGAGTTTAGCTTTATAGATGTTGAGTTTGTTGGAAGGAGAAAGGGGGACAAAGAAAGACTGAAAGGAGAGGGCCAAGAGACCATGTAGTTAAATCCAGTAGTCAGCTGGAAACACAGAACTGGCACTCTGAGAAGAGGTTTGGAGAATGTGTGTAGATCTGAAAGCCATCAGCATAGAAGTAATTATTGAAGTCATGGCAATGGATGATGAAACCAAAAGAGAGAGTTGAAAAACAGAAGATAAAGATAACTAGGATAGCACCCTGGGTCACAACCACATTTAAAGTTCTGGAGAAGAATGAGAAGCCATCTAAGCATTTTGGGGAAGGAGCAGTCGGAGAAGTAGGAGATAAACTGAAAGAAGTACTACATCATCAAAGTTAAGGGGGAAGATATCAGACAGGAAGAGATAGCACAGATATTCAAATGACATAGAAAAGGATGAAGACCCGAACAAAGGCTGTTGATTTTAAGAATTAGAAGGGTCACTGTAAAGAGTTATTTTAATAGAACAGTGGGAGCAGATACCAGGTTGTAAAAGGGTTGTGGAGTAAGTACCTGGTGGGGAAGTAGAGGCAGTGAGGGGACAAAATGGAGGGTGGAATTGGATAAATTACAGATGTATGGCTTGGAAAATCACATCAAGGAAAGGTGTTTTGGAGGGCAGAGGAGAAATGAGTTGTTTATAAGCAGTCTGAAAAGAGACAATGGAGAAGTAGTGAGGGAAGGTGTGTGAGAGAGAGGGCACAGCTGATGGTTCAAGGTCCGAAGGTTCAAGATCCTAACTCCTATGATTCTATATCCTGACTATCCATCTCCACTGAGATACTCTCCCTGCAGTTTCCTAAAGCCTTGCCCTCTCATCATTTATTTGCTGCATCTGTCTGGAACTGTTGTTGTTTTTCCTTTATTACCCTTTACCTGGGAGCATTTGTCTAGCACTTGAGATTCCTCTCCATCAATTAGTGCTTATTAAGCTGTGAGAACTTTGATTTCCCCATCGCTTTGACTAGCGAGCCTTCCCATTGGCCCCCAGAAGTTGACTCATATTACTCTCTCCATTTGACAGATGTTGAAGCTGAGGCCCAGTGTGGTTAGGCAGCTCCCTTCAAGGTCACAAAGTAAGTAATCAGAAGTACTGACTTCAGCTGAGGTCCTCTTACAAGATCCTATCCCACTGTGCAGTCTGGAAACTAGGGAAGAGAAAACTTTTCATTTAAGACCTGCTGTGTGGTTGGCATTAGGCTGGTTTTGAACAGTCCAATCATAGATGCCTCTGTGCCACCCAGTGCTTTCTAAATCAGAATTCAGATTTGAAAGGAATTTAAGAAACAATCTACAACACTCCCTCATTTTAAGGATGAGGAAACTGAGGCCAATGAAGGCTAAATGGTTTGTTCATAGTCACATAAATAGGAAATAACAAGACTGGGATTTGAACCTAGGGACTCTGATTCTAAACCCAGGGCATTTTCTTGTACAATACATTTCCTGGTTAATAGGGAGAAGCTGGAGGATGGGGAAGGGAGATATATCAAATTATACTAAGAATGAGCCTTCATTGAAAGTTTGCTCCAATTATTAGTGGTTTTCTCCAGAGTGTAATCTCCTCTGCTGCATTATTGATTCATCATTTCCTAATTATCCCCAGGACTGATGGAATCACATCTCTTCATTCCTTCCTCCATATCACTAGGTGTGTATTCCTGTCTTAGTACTTGGACTGGTTACCCCACACCCACCTTTCTACTTAAAGGACAAGCTGCCCTTCTATATCTAGGCAGATCCTACCTCTCCAAAAAAATCAATTCATGTCCCACCTTCTAAGAGGTCTAGCTTGATCATCCCAACCAGTCCATAGAGATGATTTTCAGGAGTTCCTAATCTGTGACTTCACCAGTGTAACTCCCAGTGAACAAACTTCAACAAAGCAGATTGGTATCTGCTTTGCAATGCATAGACCTAGAGAGTATTCTGAGGGAAGCCATAACATAAAAGCACTGTATCTTATTTGTTCCTCAAAACAACTCTGGGAGGTAGGGGCTAGCGATATCCCCATTTTACAGATAAGGAAACTAAGGCAAAGAGAAGTTAAGTGACTTTAGAATCACTCTATTATTATCTATCTGAGGCTAGATTTGACCTCCGGTCTTCCTGACACCAAATCTAGCATTCACTGTCCTAAGCTATCTAACTGCCCAAGTTTCCAGATTCAGAGGTCAGCACTCTATGTATGTTCCCTCTTGAAATTACTTCTTATTTACATTGTCTGTACATTCTATTAGAATGTATTCAATCTCTGGTATCCACTTTCACTATTCTATTCAAATAACTCTCTGCAAGACCACAAATGATTTTCAGACTGCTAAAATCAACACCGCTCTTTTTCTGTCTTCATTCTTTTCATGTGACCATAGGGAATAACCAGGGGTGGAGAACCTGTGGCCTCAAGGTCACATGCAGCCCTCTGTGTCCTCACATGTGGCCCTTTGACTGTATCCAAACTTCACAGAACAAATCCCCTTAATAAAAGGATTTGTTCTATAAAACTTGAACTCACCCTAGGACCTAGAAGGGCATGTGTGGCCTCAAGGCCATAGGTACTCCACCCCTGATTCCTTCCTGATACCCACTTCTCCCTTACCTTTAATGAAACAGCGTTTTTAGAGTTTGTCTCCCATTTCTCTGACCACTCCATGTTTGAAATGTGAGCCCCACAAGGACCTGGACAGTTTTTGTCTGTTTTTGTATTCTGAATGCTTACCATAGTGGCTGGCACATAGTAATGCTTATGAAATGCTTGGTGAATAATTGACTATACAAGGCTGCCTCATTCAAAGATGATAATAGCTGGCAATTATAACGTGTTTTATAGACCTTTGTATGTTGTAAAGCACTTTACATATATTAATTCATAGGGGAGCTACCTAGCCAGATATCACAGAAGATAGAATCAGAAGAACATAAGAGGTCAGCAACTTCAACCATCTTGAAAGTTGAGGAATATGAGGCCTAAAAACTTTTCCAGTGTCATATAGATAAAAAACAAAAGAGCTAAGATTTGAATCCAAGTCTTTGATTTCAAATCCAGTATTATTTTTTTCATTATACTATAGCTATTCTTCTGGATCAAAGACCCAAGTAGCACAAGGTAACAAGGGTTTTATCCCAGTGCACCAACCTTCAGGAAGGGGCTTCCTTTCTCCATGTTCTGCTATCAGATAAGTGCCAGGCCTAGAGGCCTGTGTGGGTTACCCGAGTCTTCTTACCTCACCTCCGAGGTCTTCGGTTGGCCAAAACCGGATGCTCATATGAGAGAAAGGACGTTCCAGAGTCGAACAAGGGTTGAGCTTTATTTCAGGGTCCAGTTACAAGTGCAGGGGGGTCTTCCTTAGGAGGAAGAGGGGGAGATTTCCTAAGGAGGCTAGGATCTTAAGGGATTGGAAGTAGAAGTACAAGCGGGGAGAGAGGGGGAGGGGAGAGAGGAAAGAAGAAAAGCGGAGCCTACTGTCCTCTTGGCTCCTTACGTGCTAAGAGAGCTTTCAGGCTTCCTCAATCCTACTTAACCTTCAGCCGCACAGTTTGCATCTGAATACCGTGCTGTTAGATAACAATAGTGTGCCCAGATCCGGGACGACCTCGAGGGCAGGGAGACTCCACCCATCACGTATCTCCCGGGGAGAGGCGGAAATACCCGAGCTAGCCGAGCTAGCTCAGTCTGACCTTCTCGAATCCCCGCTGTTCATGGAGGGCCTCGTAAGACTCTAAGATTTAGAAGTCCCACTTTTACCCGCCCGAGACCGTCCACACGGATTTGAACTTCCAATCCCAACAGATAAGGAACAACTCTTCTCATTTCATGTCATTCCCCTCAGTGCGAGATGGAGCTCTTGGGTGGGTAGAAGACCACTGTGGAAACAAAGCACATACCGCAGTGTCAGAGACTTAGGGGAAGGAAGAGTACCCTGCCTCCAACTACCACCTGTCCCCTGGACAACCTGGTCTGCCGTCCACAAAGTCTCCCATAAGTTTCATAGTTCTTTTTCAAAGCCTACCACTTCTCCAGTCCCTATCAGCTATATTATATTGAACTGAGATGGACTGCTCCCCTCTTGCCAGGCTTGAGGACGGGAGCTTCAGAACTCCCCAGATCAATGGAAGAATCCACAGTGATGATGCCTGGGATTGAGATGTCCTGGGGCCTCTTTTTCCTTATCTCTACTTTCACAAGTAAATTTTCCCCAATTGCCAGAATGGTCAGTTACAGGAGAACTTTGTTGATGCACAACACATTCATTACATACTCTTCCCAATTAGAGAGTGATTTTATATATGTGTGTGTGTGTGTGTATACATATATATATACATATATATATTCCTACTATTCAGAGTTATAATTACATAAAATATGGAAATAATACTGTATCAGATATGTATTTAACAGATCACTAAAAAACCCCTTCTCTCTGCCAACTGAGTTTGGAGCTACTTGTTGCAGAAAGGAAAGACCTTAGAAGATCACCCTGCCAAACCCCCTCACTTTATAAATGAAGAAAACGGAACCTCACAATGGCAGTGACTAATCCAAGGTCACACAATTCATGAATGTCTGATTCAAGACTGAAACCCAAGTATTTTATCTGTAAGTTCACTGTGCTTTCCATGGTCCAATGTTCCATTCCCAGTCAGTCCACTTGCCCTGTGCACTAAAAGATCAGGTCTAGAGACCCTTAGAAGAAGGGAGGAGGGAAAAGTGCCGAAGTCTTGGCCAAGGGCAGATGGATGTCAAAAGGAGAAGGTGGGAGTAGGATGAGAAAAATGAGAGCTCAGACAGGGGCCAGGGTACAGTTCCTTGGAGAGGGGAGGAGAAGCAGCCAGAATCTTAATGTATTTCTTGCTAAAAATATTTTTGGAGACGTCAGATTCATTATGTATTTGCTATTATTAGGCTGACTTTTAATATTCATCCTTTCATCTCCTGGGCTCCTGAATACAGGTTCAGAATGTTTCACATCGTATGCCAGCTGTAAGTCAGGCTGAGAATCTTACTGAGTGTGACAGGGCTGCTTGTTAAAAAACAAGGCTGTAGAGGGGAAGCATTTGGAATAAGAGACCCCAGGTACATCCATTCTCCAGTCTGCAAAGCCAAGGCTTTTTGGCTTTAGGGAATGTATAGGATATTTTCCTATCTATGAAGCAATTGTGAATTATACTATTAGTATCATTTCGATTTTCTTCTGTAATGTCTTTTTCTTTCCTTTCTCTTTGTATCTTGCCTCCAAAACAGGTGGTGGAGTATCTGCTGTGATTATGGATGTCACCTTAGAGAGCAGTGAAGCTGAGTTTTCATTCCCTCCTTCCTCCCTTTTACAAATATTAAATAAGCTTCTAATGTATGCAACACAAAAGGCCATAATCCAAAGGGAGGATGGGGGAGCATTAGGAAAGGCATGGAAGATTGCAGCCTAGTAGAACCCACATTATTCAATTCAACACAACAAGCATTTATTCATACACAAAACACTATGCAGGGGGCTGCTAGGAATGCAAAGGTGGGGAAAAACCCAAAGCTCCACAATCATAGGATCATAGATTTAAGGCTGGAATTGAATTTAGCAGTCATTTAGTCCAACCCCTCAAATTTCGGATTAGAAAATTGAGGCACAGAGAAATAAATTAACTTGTCCAAGGGAAGAAACACAGAGCTGGTAAAGATATCTTAAACAGGATTCAAGCTCAGGTATTTCTGACTCTAAATCTAACATTCTATCCACTGTAACTGCAAATATGGGCCTGCTATGTTCAGGGAGTTTACAATCAGTGGGGAGATATGACATGTACACAAGTACCCCTGATACACAGTAAAATAATGAAATAATAGTAATTACCATTTCCATACTGTTAAGGTTTATATTGTATAGTATGCATGTTATGCCATTTGATCCAACAATAGCTCTTTAAAGTTGGTACTACAGGCATTATTTTCTCCATTTTATAGATAAAGAAACTGAGGCTCAAAGGGGTATAATCCTTTGCCCAAAAGTCACACAACTAAGTGTTTGAAGAATAATTCAGTTCTAGGTCTTCCTGATTTCAAGTTCAAGAGCCAGGCATAATACTCTAAAAACATATTAGAGGAAGGAAAGATGGCCTTAATAACATTAATCATCCACATCATTATCATCACTATTACCACTATCATCATTACCAAAATCACCATAAGCATTATCATCGCCATCACTATCATCTTCATCATCATCATCATCACCACCACCACCACCATCATCATCACCATCATCATCATCTTCATCATCATCACCACCACTACCATCATCATCATCACCATCATTATCATCTTCATCATCATCATCACCACCACCACCATCATCATCACCATCATTATCATCTTCATCATCATCATCATCACCACCACCACCATCATCATCACCATCATCATCATCATCACCACCACCACCATCATCATCACCATCATCATCATCATCACCACCATCATCATCTTCATCACCATCATCATCATCATCATCATCATCATGGATGACAACAAAATCGTTACAGATTGTACATATGTAGTATGGATAATTCAGTCTCCATCCAAAGGAGAAAAAGGACTGGTGCTTAAATTAGATGGCTTGAGTTCAAATTCAACTTCTAATACTTAATATCTGTACGATTTTGGGTAAATCACAATTTTCCTGGGCCTCAGTTTCCTCATATGTAAAGTAGGGCATTGGACTAGACAATTTTTGTGGCCCCTTTCAGCTTTAGACCTATTTCAATTCAATTCAATAAACATTTATTAAGTACCAAATACCAGGCACTAAGCTAAGCTCTGTAATTGTTGCTGTTCAATCATGTCCAACTCTTTGTAACCCCAATGGGGATTTTTTTGGAAAAGGTACTGAAATAATTTGTCACTTCCTTCTCCAGCTCATTTTCCAGATGAGGAAACTGGGGCAAACAGGGTTAAGTGACTTGCTCCAGGTCACATAGCTAAGAAGTGTCTGAGGCCAGATTTGAACTCAGGAAGATGTCTTCCTGACTCTAGACCCTATACTCTACCTACTGCACCACCTACCTGCTCCCAAAGCTCGGGGATACAAATAAGAAAAAAAGAGAGATAATCCCTGACTTCTAGAAACTCACAATCTAATGGAGGAAGGCAAAACACAGAAGGAAGCTAAAAAGTTCTGGAAGGAGGGGAGAGGGTCACCAAGGGGTATAATATTCCATGTTGTTGAAATCAATCAGACCTGCTGATGCAAAATGGAGAGTTTGATGAAGTTTTGGGGAAGAATTTGGTATTTTATCTTCCAGCTCTCCAATCAGAGAGGAAGGGTGACTGAGGGACCTGAAAGGGTGTTGAAAAAACACACCCACAAAAAATATTGAGTCAACTGGCATGGTGATGAGATTATTATTATTATTATCTTGGATGGGGAATGATATTCCACATGGTGGAAACCAAGCAGAGTTACTGATGGAAAATGAAGCGCATTACCCTAGGATCTTACAAAGTAATTTCAAATGAGAAGAGTGTCAACATTTGAAAGAATCAAGAAAGATCTTGTATAGGAGATAGGACCCAAACTATGCATAGAAGGTAGTTAGAGATTCAGCAAATCAAAGGCAAGGGGGAAGTGCAGTCTAGACATTTAGAACTATGCAGATTCATAGAAGGAGAAATGGAATGCCACAGACAGGAAAGAGCTAGCAGTCCAGTTTGGAACAAATTTATTAAGGGGAGTAATAAGAAAAGTCTAGAAAGTTAGGTAGAAACCAAACTGTGGAGTGCCTCCAATTTTATTCTAGAGACAAAAGAGTCATTGAAGATTTTTGAATGGGAAGATGAATAGGATTAACCTAGACAGACCTGTGGTTTAGGAATGTCAATTGGAGGATGGATTGCAGACATGGATGATGGATTAGAGAAACAAGCAACTAGAAGCCAAAAGAACAGTTGGGAGGATTTTTTAATATTCTCAGGAGATGACATGGGTCTCAAATTGGATAGAATCTGAGAGAATATATGATAGATAGATAGATAGATAGATAGATAGATAGATAGATAAATAGATAGATAAATAGATAGACAGACAGATGATGGATGGAGCATTTGAGCTTGTATCAAGTTCCAGATACTGTCCTAAGTGCTGAAAATACCACTAAAAGCAAGTAAAATTATCCCTGCTCTCAATGAGCTTACATTCTAATGGAGAAGGGCAATACATAAAGGGGATAGGCAGAGCTAGAAGAAGGGAAGGTTATTCTCACAGTGGTATGACTGGAGAAATCCCAGAAGAGTAACTCTCCAAGATAAGTTCAAAGCTGACTTACAAAAGCCTAGGGTCGTTCCAAGGGTCATTCCATTCTCAGCAGAGGAAGAAATAGAAAAGATAGCCAGAGTGAAGTCAAGTACAGAGAGCATGGCTGGAGATGTTTTAGAAATGGGGAGAAAAAAGGGCGGTGTATGAACTGTAAGAGACGTCATAAAGGTAGAATTGACAAGACTTAACAACTGAATAGATAAGGTGTTGGGGCAAGGTGAGGAGTCTTCTCATAAAGACACACAATTCTTGATGTAGTTCAAATCCATGTTTTGATCCAGCAATACCTAGAACAGTTTGTCATTGTTGAAAACTCAGAGATATCACTGTGAATCTACTGACCCTTCTAGATCATTTATAAAGATGTTAAATGAGTGGTCCTCGCACCAGTTCCTGAGAAATGGCATTTTTTATAGTTTTTCATACTACAAAAAAAAAAAAAAGTGGCGATTTATCCCCACCCATTGTTTTTTTTTTGTCTAAATCTATTTTCTATCCCTGGGAAAACATTTCCTCAAACCCATGTTCACTTGGATTATTTCTTTAAAAAAAATAATCAGTCTCCTCTCTTTGAAATTTTGGGAGAGTTTCCATCCATTATCTGTTGAGAGAAGGGAACTTTATTAAACACTGCTATGTTGGGAGATCAAACAAAATGGGATATAGAATCCATCACCCTCAGGGAACTTTCAATTTAATTGGGAGAGATTGAACACACACAGAAAAGATACTTGAGCACTGTTGCCAAGAAATGGACAAATAAGTAAAACTGTTTCCTACAACTTTTCCTGCTATTTCAGTTACTGGAAGGAAAAGGGAAAAAGAAGAGATGAGAAAAGAAAGAGGTAGAAAGAAGGAAGGACAAGGAGGACAACAGAATAAACACTGAAAAATTAACCATGGGCCTGGATCATCTTCTATCCCTCTGCTTCTAGCTTGTCTCTCTAATCATATCAGAAATGGTGCCCTGCCAATCTTCAGCTTAATATCATTCTAACCATCCTCTACCTTCATGCATATTCATGTGCTGCTGAAAGAAGCAAGTGAAAATCACGAAAACCTGCTGACAGGGTCTACTACAAATTTATAAAACATTTTTTCAACCAGGCCCCAACTGTGGCAGAGCAATCCTTTTATACTTCCCTGATTGACTCACCATGGTGGCATTGCCCAACCATTTTATCCTTCCTCAAACCTCACATGGCTCCTACCCCATACAAACACCCTGTCAGCTGAGAACTTTGCCATATATGTCACTGAAAATTCCCTTCTCCCCATATCATATCACTCAGATGCTTTCCCCCACTAGCTCCCTTTTCACCTCTGTCTCAGATAAAGAAGTGGTCCTTCTCTTTGCCAAGGCAAACCCCTCTACACACAAGTCATCCTGTTTCATCCCATCTTTTCAAGAAGATTGCCACATGTGTCATTTCAGGTTTCAGTGAGTTCAAAAAAGAGGCAAAGGAAAGAGAATGGAGGCATTAATTGTAGATGACCTTCTAGAGGAGTTCAGGCATGAAAGGAAGGAAAGATCTACAACCAACAGGGATAGATGAATCTTTTTTGAGCACAGAGCACGAGCATGTTTGTAGGCAGTAGAAAAGCAGATAGTAAACAGAAAGAGACTGAACATGGTGACACATTAGTGACAACAGAGCAGGCAATCTGCCAGAGAAAAGTAGGATGAAATGAAATATTTCATCTCAGTGTGAGATAAAGAGGAGGGAAGAAGAAGGAGCTCTCAGGCAATGGCCTGAACATCTGTGGGTGGAGCTGAGAAGTGATAGAGAAGTGAATCATAGGAAATCAGGAAGTGGCAGAACTGGGAAGTTAAGAAGTTTAAAGAAATATCAATATGGACATTGAAATTGGGAGGAAAGACTGCGACATAGTCACTGAACTCTTTGGGGAAGGAAAAAGAGTGTCCTAGAAGTCAGTAGACAACAGTTACCAGAATTTGGATTGGATAATAAATGTGGATTTAATGAAATCATAGGAAGAGAAGTTACCGAGTGATGATGATAAGAGTCTGGAATGGTAAGAGTCTGGAACTGGTGGCGAGGAGCAAGGAGTATTCCAGTTACCCATCGTGACCAGTGTGTGTGTCTGTGTGTGGGTTGGGAGGGGGTGTGGGGACTTACGAGTGAGTATTAGTGAAAGCATAACCAGTGACGGAAGGAGAGGACAGGGAAGAGAGGGTCTGGTTTCAGTGATTACAATAAGACCAAAGAAGTTAGAAAGGAAAAGATTCAAGATGAATAAAAGTTTGTTACCTATGAAGCAGGCATTCCAAAGAACACCATGCCAAGGGTGGGTAGCTTTATAATGGAACATTGAAATGAGACTAGGGAGCAGGCAGTGTTGGATAGGGGTTGACAGCTGTGTGGAAAGGGCCTGAGAAAATATCTCCTTAAAAATGCTGACAGCTAAAATTGTTTTAACATATTAAGACTTTATTTTCATTTTGAGAAGAGACCTTTCCTGAGACAGAGAAATTAATCTGCAATGAAAATTTTTCAAATACGCAGCGCAGTTATTTTGGGGGCAGTATCTGCCTAAATCCCTGCCTCAAAATCACTCTACATATGCAACCACCTCTTCTACCTTATTATGGCTAATCCTCTCCACGTTTTCTTTGCCCCACGTTAACAGTAGTTCCACAGATCAATCACTCATTTAAATCCAAAATTCCCTAATACATGATCAACACATGAGTTCTTCCTGCTACCCTACAATATCTTGTTATGAACGAATACCAAAAAAGTGTCAGATTCTGTGCCAAATTCAAAAAACATAGGATGTGTTGGGATTTCTCTTACCAACTCCCTCCCCATTTCTCTCCAGCTGGATGAACAAAAATAAAAGGGAACATAATTGTGTTCTTTGACCTGCTTCTTCTCTTTATCTGTTTGTCTGAACTTATCTCTGAATTAAAAACTGGGCCCAGGAAAGATAACAGCTGGGTCAGTGGCTTTGATCAGACTGTGGTATCTATCCCAGACGATTAAATTCACTTTAGGACTATGAAGCTTTTCCAGAGAAGATAATGATGAAGAAAAGATAAACACAGAAGCATTTTGTTAAGTTCTAGCTAGTATTTTGTTTAATCCTTTGAAAATTAAAAGTGGAAAAAGAAAGGACGTTTTGGGAAGTATTTTTTTTTAAACTCCATTACTTCTCAGCCCAGGATCACATAGCTAGTAGTGTCTGAGGCTAGATTTGAACTTAAGTCTTCCTGATTCCAGACCCAGCACTCTAATCACTGGGCTGTCTCTATGTATATATATGTGTATTCATGTGTATGGATGGACGTATATATGTATGTGTGCATGCATGTATATAGTGTATTATATATGCATGTATATTTACATGCATATGTTTACCTATAAATACAAAAGTATATATGTGCATATAGATATATATGACTACATCTATGTGTGTGTTTGCCCCGCATCTGTGATTTCTTTGGTTGGTACTGGAATGGTATTCCCAGTGAGGAAACTCCCTCTACCAATGGAGATCAGCTCTTATTCTGTAATTTGCAGTCTCAGAGAGTAGCCTTGGGCACATATATGTGTAGGTCATATCTAAAGAGCAATGAGTGACAGGGAATGATGTCCCTTGACATCCTACCTCCAGCTTCTCTCCTCTCCAATCCATCCTTCACACAAATGCCAAAATAGTCTCCCTAATTTCCATTCCTGATCCTGCCACTGCCATGATCTTAGACCTTCAGTGGCCCCCAGCATGGTCAATGGAAAGAATATTGACTTTGGAGTCAGAGAATCTAAGTTTAAATACCAGATCTTCTAATTACTGTGTGTAACACTGGGCAAGTCTCATGATCTCTCTCAATCCTACTTCTTCACCTGAAAACATGAGAGGGTTGTATTAATTGACCTCTAAAGCACCTTCTGGCTCTAGATCAATGGTCCTATGACCCCCATTTCCTTGAGAATAGAGTTCAGACCTCTCAATCAAGCATTTCAAGCCCTCCCCTAGCTGGCTGTAGTCTTTATAGCGCAATCCACACTATTACCCTTCAGGCACTCTATGTCACAGGCAAAGCTGACAATTGTCTATTCCTTGAGTTTGTTGTGATGATTCTTCTATATTTTCATCACCATGGTTAAGCTCCTTGATGGCAGGAACTGTGGCTTCTTTGCTTGCCACGTGTTGTTGTTCAGTCTTTCAGCTGGGTCTAACTCTCAATTATTCATCTCTTTGGGACTCAGTTTCTTTATTTATAAAAGGAGGGCAGGGATGTCTGTAGTTAACTAGTACAGTGAATGGGGCAGTGAGGTGATGCAGTGGATAGAGCACCAGTGCAGGAGTCAGGAGGACCAGAGTTCAAATCCCACCTCAGACACTTGACACTCACTAGCTATGTGACCTTGGGCAAGTCACTTAACCCCAATTGCCTCATCCTGGGTCACCTCCAGTCATCCTGATGAGTATCTGATCACTGGATTCAGATGGCTCTGGAGGAGAAGTAAGGCTGGTGACCTGAACAGCCCTCCCTCACTCAAAACAAAGTCAAATGCAAGTCATGTCATTACTTCTCTGATGGCATGGTCTTCTTCAGCAACACAACTCTCATATGACCCTGTAGACTATAGCATGTTAACACCATCCATGGGGTTTTCTTGGCAAAAACACTGGAGTGGTTTGCCATTTCCCAAGAGAGGTTAATTGACTTGTCCAGTGTCACACAGCTAATAAGTGTCTGAGGTCAGATTTGAATTCAGGTCTTCCCGACTCCAGAGCAAAAAGGTGGCACGATGGGCCTAGAATCAGGAAGACCTAAGTTCAAATCTGGCCTCAGACATCAGCTGTGGGACTGTAGACAAGTCACTTCACCCTATTTCTCTCAGTTTACTCATCTGTAAAATGGGCTAGAGAAGGAAAGGGCAAATCACTCCAGTATCTTTGCCAAGAAAATCCCAAATGGGGTCACAAAGTGTCAGACTCAATTGACATGACTAAACGACTTCCTGATTGTGATAGAGACCAGTACTCTACCCACTAAACCACCTGGCTGCCTCCTAACACATAGTAAACCTCTAAGTTCCTCCTTCTTTCTTTTCTTTATTCCTTCCTTCCTTTTTCTCTCCCTTCCCTCCTTCCTCCATTCTTCCCTTTTCTCCTTCCTTCCTTCCTTTGTTCCTTCCTCCCTTCTCTTTCTTCCCTCCCTCCCTTCCTTTTTTCTTCCTTCCTGATTCCACAGATGATAATTGCAATCAGATTTTTGGTTTTGTACTTACTTACATGTGTTCATGTCTTTCCCTCTTTTCCCTACCTGCCACCTCCAGTTAGAATGTAACCTCCTTTATGGTAGGAGCTATTTCATTTTTGCTATTGTCTCACTTAGCATAGTGCTTAGAATATACTAGGCACTTGATAATGCTTGTTGATTTTAATTGAATTGAATCCTAGTTTTATAGTATAGGATACAAAAGGTTGGAAAGGGTACATGATGTACCCAACGTCACAGAACTGGCAATTAACACAGCAGGAATTAGAACCTAACTCTTATGATTCCAAAATCAGTAGTTGAACTTCTGTTTTTTTCTCTCTCCTCTCTCCTTTTTCTTTCTCTGCCTCTGTTTCTCATCTGTCTCTTTCTCTCTCTCTCTCTCTCTCTCTCTCTCTCTCTCTCTCTCTCTCTCTCTCTCTCTCTCTCTCTCTCCTCTTTCTGTCTCTACCTTTGTCTGCCTTTGTCTCTCCTCTCCTCTCCTCTCTTTTCCTCTCTTGACTTTTTTGAACTTTACTAAGCTTTTTAAAAATTAGCTATTATTATGCCACCCTGAAACTGAAATTTTTCCAAAAATGTCATTGGGAGCCATGATGCAAGACATAAAATAGGACATTATCTTACTCATCCCCAGACATAATTGTGAGGGAAGAAACGACAGAAGAGGAGGAAATAATTCCCTCTTCTTTGCCTGAACACTTGTTGCTCTGTCGCAGAGGCTCCGGGGGACCTGCATATTCATCACCACCCTCCCAGTTCTTCCTCTTGGATTATTGCCTGACTTGCCTCCTTTTTCTCTGCTAAGCAAAGAAATAGTCCAAATCACTTCACTTCCCTCCTACCACAGGAAGATTTCACTGTTGCTAAGAGAACCAGATTCAAAGGAATCTGAAACCGACAAAAGGAAACCACAGCCACTCTTCAAAGCAGTTATGTCAAGAGCCAGGGATGAGGAAGTCAGGAGACAGGAACTTCAATCCCAGCTTTGCCACTAACTAGTTGCATGACCTTGGACAAGTCACTTAGTTTAAGTTTTAGTATCCTATACTGTAAAACTAGGAGGAGTTCGACTTAGTGATTTCTGAGACTCTTTCCAGTGTTAATGTATGTTCAGTGTCTTATAAAAGACTAATGATTGCAATAGCACAGGAATTCATGGAGGAAGAAACAAAGGCAACAGTGGAAGGGGAGGCTGTTGGAATGGAAATGGAGGCGATGGATGGCAGAATCAGACCCTTTCAGTCACAAGGGACCTCAGAATCCATCTAGTCCCGTATATCAGAAGGAGAATCCCCTCTATAATACAATGCTTGAAGACCTTCAATGGGGAAGAAAACAGCCGTCTTGCAAGGTATCCCATGTTACTTCTAGATAGTTCTAATTTTTAAAAACTTGGTATTGTTTTTCTTACATCCACCCTTTCTTACATCCACCCACTCTCTGCAATTTCTAGCTTCCACTCACGTTTTCTGGGCCCAAGCAGCAATTCTGATCCCTCTTATATATACTTCAAAATATTTCATGGCACAACACGATTTCAGAATTGCAAGGGACCTCAGAGGCCACTGGGTCCAAGCTAGAACTGAGCAAAGAACCTGACAATAGACTTCCATTCTTCCTTGAATATCTCCACTGAGGGTGAGCCTTCGGGCTCATGTAGTGGATAGGAACTTGGACTCAGGAAGACCTGAATTGAAATTCTGCCTCAGATTTTGACTACTTTTGTAACTATAGGTAAATCAGTTAATCTCAGCCTCAGTTTTCCCATCTATAACATGGAGATGATAATAGTACTTGTCTTGCAGGATTGTTAAGAAGATTAAATGACATAACATAGGTAGTGTTCTGTAAATCTTAAAGTGACATATGTGTATATGTGTATTTCTAACTATTATTACCATCTTCCAAAAAGATAGCATAAATCTTGTCTTCAACTAATCCTTAAATAGCATAATCCTGAGGCCCTTCACTATCTCAACCTCACTGTACCCCCATTTCCCCTAGAACACATAGTTAATTGGTAGAGTAAAACCCAGATCTCCTAGCTATCAGCCTATATTCTTTCCAGGAGGACTTCCAGGAGCCAACAAACTGCCCATGTGTCATACTTAACTCTGGCGGGAGAAAACATGTATTTTTTCATCAGGTTGGGGGAATGATATTGTTCCTAGAAACTACTTATTGACAGGGCATTGTGGGTGCATTCCTGGCCTGCTTCAGGTAGATTGTTCTGTCTTATTCCAACTTATGTATTTTAGGTGATTATTACAAGGCCTGGTGAGACAGAAACACAAAATATTTTGGCATGACTTTCTTACACAAGGACCTCTTGATGAGTGTGTCTCCCCTAAAAGTCCTATATTTGGCCATCTCCTTTTCTCTCTCTTTCCCTTGATGATCTGATCCACTGCCATGGTTTCAATTATCTCCATGCATCTGGCTCCCAAATGTATATAAATAACCCCCTATCTCTCTCCAAAATTCTAGTTCTCCATTCCCAATTGCCTGCTAAAAATCTGTCTCCACCTGAATGCTTTACAAACAACTCAAACTCAATGTATCTAAAACTGAAATCATTTTTCTCCCCATCAAATGAAGTCTTCCCATAATTTCTGTGTTCTCTGATTGACACTACATCCTCCCTATCATGGAAGAACAAAACCTTTGAGGTATCTCCATTTCTCTCATCCTCACATGCAGACAGTTGCCAATCTCTGCCATTTCTACCTCTACCATATCTCTTGCATCTGGCCAGTTCTCTCTATTTTCCCTATGATCACCCTAATTCAGGTGTATTTGTATTCTTGTTAGACCATTGTAATAGTCTCTTAAATGTCCTGTTAGCCTAGTCTATTATCTCCTCTAATTCATCCTTCAAACAGCTGCTTTGGTCGTCTTCCCAGTGTACGGTTGTGATAATGCCATGCTTATTTTTTTAAATGTTTCAATATCTCTTCACTACCAAGAAAAATAAAATGTATGCATTCCAGGCTAAAATTTGAGGTGCCAACCTGTATACCCAGCCAAATTTGACTCTGTTCTAGTCATGCCCTGTCCCATAGTTGTAACTACACTCTTAGCAACCTATATGTCTGAAATGGACTCTATTTACCCCAACCTCTATTAGAGTTTCTCTTCCTTTAAGATCCAACTCATATGCCAGTTCTCCATAAAGCCTTTTTTACCTCATCATACTCCCAGGTGAATTTCATTTCTTTCTCCTCAAATTTCTTGTAGCATTTTTCCTGGACCTCTCACTTACACTTTGTATACTCTTAATCATCTATGCTGAAACACACTCCCTACAGAGACATCTCATGACATTGTTAAACAAGTCTTTTTTCTACTGAGGTCAAAATCTACCTCTATCTCCCTTCTGTACTTTGGACTATAGGACTATAGATCCAGAACCAGAAGGGACCTCTGAAGGAATCCAGGCCAAAGCTGTCATCTTTCAGATGAGGAAACTGAGATATAGAAAGGTTAAGTGACTTACAGCATCTTAAGATTATAGAAGGATGGGACCTTAGATGTCATCAAGGCCAAACCTGTGTTTTTAAAGATGATGAAACTGAGACCTCAGGAGATTAAGGGACTCATCCAAGGCCACAAAGATGATAAGCATTAGAAGTTGGATTTGAACCCAGGTTCTCTTATTAAAGTGCCAGTATACCAAACTGCTCACTCTGTCCTGTGGGGCTGCATGGAAAGTCTAATTTGAACCTTTGACCTAGTATATGCCTTTTATTATCTCTATAGTTTAGATAAAGAGGAAACCTCAATAGTCTCCCTCACCTAGTGGAGCAGAACAGGAGACATCCTGTTATCTATGAAGCTTTGTTCCATTTATATGTGGTTTTTGCAGAAATCTAGCAGAATGGATCCCATTTTCTGATAGCCCTTCCAAATCTCTGCATGGAGAAACAGAGATAACCTTTCTTCTATCTCATTCAATCATTCAAAAATGCTTCAAATATTCCATTAAATAATTCAAGGGCTGAATACACTCAGTGATTAATGATCCATCACTGATATTTTTGCAAATACAGCAGGAAGTCACAGAATGCTCCGGATCTGAGCACAAAGGCACAGGGTGCCTCCCACTATGAGCCAAGCTCTTATTACTAGCTTGGGCGAATGCCCTCTGCTCAATGGAAAACTGTCGCATGGGGTAGCTAGCAAAGGAGAGTTTCTCCTCAAATGGGAATCAGGCCAAAGGGAACATTCCTGGGCCTCCCTACTTATACACTAACATCCCATCCTAGAGCATCCTGCTATCTTTGCCAGGATGCCTTCAGCTGACATGCCCTCATTCTGCCCTATTTCTCATCGGGAACATTTAATTACCTGCTCTCTTCTGTGAACTTTTGCCTGCCCAAGCCATGAAACAAAATGAATTCTTTCACAGCAAGCATTTTAAAATTCCCAAATTTGCCCAGCCAATTATCAAAAAAAAAAGAAAAATAAGAACCGATTATTATATACCAAATACTGGACTTTGTGCTGAGATCACAAAAACATAAGGCCACCTGTCTCTACCCTCAAAGAGCTTACATACTCCTGGGAAATAATATTAGAAAACATTTATATAGTTCTTTTAAAAGGCTCACAAAAGATTTGACATACATTATTTTGTTTTACCATTGATTACATATATGATGACATAATTATGATTGAGTATTATTAGACAGTATTATGGTATACATATTTATAATAACAACAAATAGATGACATTTATGGGGTATTTTTTTTCTGCCTGGGCCTATAATTTTATTAGTGCAAGGAATTTCCAGGATGGAAACTGACTTCACATACATAGATTAGTAACTCACTGGTAACTTGTATTCTTAGAAAGTTTCAAGTTCCTTCATGATTTGGGTTGCCTTCCTCTGGACCAAACTCAATTTGTCAAGGTCCCTTCTAAAATCTTCTATCCAGAATAGACTGACTTATATCATTATTACCTAGTCAAATACTTTTAGTGACTTCCCCATTACCTTCTAAATTAAATCTGAACTCCTTCAGCTGGGGTTTAAGGACTTCTGCAGTCCAGCCTATTGTACCTTTATGCTATATCACTATAGACTGAACAACTAGAAGTAATTTTTTTCCCCAACATTTTTCTTTTCTTCTCTAGCAATCAGTTTTTCCATCTATAAAATGAAAGGACTGAAGCAACTGATCTCTAAGGATTATTTCTCTTTAGGTAGATTATGTTCCTGATTAACTGGTTTAATCACTAAAACCATCCCATGTGCATTCTTCTCCCTGCCATACACCTATAATTAAACTGAACTCCACATACATGCAAGCATCTGGGGATACTTCTCTGCCCCCTGAAATGTCTTCCTCCTAATAACTCCATCTATTTAACTCCTGGCCATCCTTTGATGACAGCTAGGTGGCACAGTGGAGAGAGCACCAGGCCAGGCATCAGGATGACCTGAGTCTAACTCCAACCTCTGACACTTACTAGTGTGACCCTGGGCAAGTCACTTAACCTTGATTGCCTCAGTTTCCTCATCTATAAAAATGAGCTGGAGAAGGAAATGGCAAACCACTCCAGTATCTTTGCCAAGAAAACCCCAAATGGGGTCAGAAAGAGTCAGACACAACAGAAAAACAACTAAACAGCATCCTTTGATATATAGTTCAAATGTTAGCCCCTCCAAGAAACCTTTTTCTTTAACTACTGCCTAGCTGAAAGTAATCACCTCCTCCTCTGAACTCCAATAATACCTTGTACCTTCATTATGCCACTTTCACATTCAATCTGGCATTACAGGTAGAACGTTTATATTTATCTATCTGAGCAAATAAGTACCTATTTGTGCACTTATTTAACCCCTTTTACAGGGTTGTAAGCTCCATGAAGTCAGGCATTATGTCTTATTCATCTGTGAATCCCCCACCATACAAACATTGTTCAGTCAATTTTCAGTCCTGTCCAACTTTTTGTGACCCCAATAGGAATCTTGTCAGAGAAACTGGGGTGGTTTACCATTTCCTTCTCCAGTTTATTTTGCAGATGAGGAAACTAAAGTGACTTGCCCAGGGTCACACAGCTAGTAAGTCTCTGAGTTAGGATTTGAACTCAGGTCTTCCTGACTCCAGGCTGGGCACTCTATTCACTGAGCTACCTAGCTGCCCTTCACTTAACAAGTATGCTAGTGTCCTAAGCTGAAATGGACTGCTTCAAGAGGTGTCAGGCTTCCTATGACTGGAGATCTTCTTCTCCTGGAAACAGGATGAGTCTTGTTGGAATCAGAGTAGAAGAAATTTTTCTTCATTACTAAATAGCCCATGACAGAGGTTCTCAAAATATAGCTTAAGGACTCCTGAGAGTTTCCAAGACCACTTTAAGGGGTGTTTGAGGTCAAAACTATTTTCGTAATAATCCTAAGTTATTTGCCCATTCAAATCGTCCTCCATTTTTCAACCATATGTCTCTATGAAGTCAGATTTTTTTATATACTTCAATCAAAACAGCACATTGCAAGTTTGAACGCAGAAACAGACATGAGAAGCCAGCAGTCTACTATCTACTACTACTGTCTAGCGTGAACTTAAAGAAATTTGCAAAACTATGCAAAACAATGCCATTCTTCTCAGTTATTTTTTGTTTGTTTTGGAAAATATGGTTATTTTCATTGAAGAAATATATTATTTGCATTAATCTGCAATGTATTTATTATTGTTGTTTTAAATGAATTAATAACTCCAACCCTAATAAAGAAATATTTTAAATATTTATCAGTTTTAATTTCTAATATGATAAACATTGATAGATAATCCATAGAAGCAAAACCTCTTTGGCGTCTTCAATAATTTTTAAGAGTTTAAAAGAGATACTACAACCATAGGTTGAAAAACACTTACCTTTGATATCCTTTTCCAGTTCTATGACTCCATGAATGAATTTTCCATATCATGTCAATTTTTGTTCCCAATCTGATATAATGAAAGAATATCCCAGTCTTATACCTGACCTACCAACTCAAAGTGAAATTGATGAGGGATTGGCTAAGAGCAGGGACCTAGCTAAGGATCTGAGTTCAGATTCTGACTCTTTTACTAGCTGTGTGACTTTAACAAATCACTTTCTATCTCTGGGCATCAATATCCTATAGTCGTAAGTAAACACTTGTAGAATTCAGATTAGTACTAATATCAAAGAAAATAGAGTTGCTTTGACTTAAACCCTTTGTCTGGAGGGCATCTTTTCACTCAAGATTCAGACAAATGAGGTAGCCTGGAGCAAGAACTGATGCATTAATCTTTCGTTAATGCTAATCAACACTAGCATTTGTTTAACTATTTAGAAATTGGTTTCACATCCATTTTCTCACTTGATTCACATAATAGCCTCCCGAGGGCAATAGGGAAGAGATTATTAGTCTCATTTTATAAGGGAGAAAACTGAGGCTCAGAACTCCAAATGACCTTCCCAAAATCACAGCTAGTAAATCTGGGAATAGAAGTCAGATCTTCTGACCCATATTCCACTACCCTTTTTTCTTTCTAAACCAAGACAGATTCTCTGCTTGGGTTTATACCTAGCCACATATTAAAAATATTGCTATCAGTGGGTTTTTCCTCACCCAACCCCAAGAGCTTGTTGGCCCAAGAGTTGAGACAGCTGCCATAGTGGAAAGACTATAGGCCTTGGAGTCAGGAAGACGTGTTCAAATTCTGCAAATGGATCATGCAAGTCAAGTCACTGAACCTCTCTTAGCTTGAGTTTCTCATTCATAAAATGGGGATAATGATGCCTCTCACCACACAAGCTTTTTGTGAGACTCCAATGAGAAAATGTATATAAAGAATTTTGCAAGCTTAATGTGTTGCATAAATGCTAGCTATTAATATTATTTTTATACTTTCTGTCCTTCTATATCAACCTAGCACTCTATTCACTGTACTAGACATAACTGCCCTCCTTTTACAGATAAAGAAACTGAGTCCCAAGGAGATGAATAATTGTAACTCAAATTTGTGAGTTAAAACACTTTTCAGTGTTACAAAGCCAAAAACACTTTCCCAAGGTGACACAATTAGGTGGTACCACAGTTTAGGACTAGAACCCATATCCTCACTAATAATAATCCAATGCTCCTTCTAAGGTTTTAAGGAAGGAAAACCATCATGATGGCCTCTTACATATGGAAAGGGTGAGAAATTATCAAGCAGTTGTGTGGTAGAAAAAGTGTAGACTTAGGGGTTGGAGAATTTGGATTCAGCTCCTGGATTTGTTGCATAATATCTGTGTGGATCTCTGTATTTTCATCTGTAAAAAGAGAGGATTGGATCAAATGATTTCCCAAAATCTTTCCTATGACCACCTGGATGCCACTGGGGTGACAAATGTTGTAGCAAATAGGCATCATTCTGCAGCACAAACCCCCTTCAGGAATATCACTTTGTCTTGGTTAGATTTGACAAATGAAAAGACAAGTGGTAGAAAATAGTCAGCTTATGACATTTAAAAGGCTTCTCATGAAGGTTGAGTTTGTGTGTTGAGGGGTGGAGGTTACTTCCTCATTTCTTAATAGTCTCTCTGTCAGCTCTTGTGAAAATTCCTCTTGCCACCTTCATTAGAGCCACCCCCTCAGAGTAGGATGGCACAGAAGTCAATCTGTACCATTTTAATTTCTGTGTTTATTATGACTCCCCCTTTATAGACACTGAGCTTCCCACAGACCTCACTGTGTGCTGTCCTTTGTCTGGGAAGATGATACTCCAATCTACCTCTGGATAAACACAAGCTTTGAGTTTTTCCAATAGTGGGGATAGGTTTGCACTGAGCCATTCCCACTCTTTCATCCAAACCCCCTTCAAACTTCCCACAGTTAGAGATGCTATTTTTTAGAAATTCTAGACTGATGAACAGGCCTTGTACTAGGAGTAAGGAGAATGAGGTTTTGATTTCAATTCTACCACGAACTTGCACTTTGGGCACATCATCTCTCTAGACCTCAGCTCATTCATCTATAAAATGGGGATAATATCAGCTTTTCATCCCTGAAATATGAGAGACTCTATCAATTATCAATGTGATATTGGATGAGTATGATTTCACCTCTTTGGGATTTAGTATAGTAAAATGGTGGGCTTGGTTAAGTGAGGATAGTTAGCTCGTGGAAGAGAACACTCGGAGGGCCCTGTCTTCAAGTGTGTTAGGGGCCATTGCATAGAAATTACGCTTTCTCTGCTTGTTCTCAGAGGAAAGAATGAGTAGTGATGGGTACAAGTTGTGACAAAGCAAATTATTTAACTACTCCAGTCCTCAGTCACCTCTTGTATAAAATGAAGGAGTTGGACAAGTGGTCTCGAAGGGTCCTTCCAGTTCCCATGTTATGGTCCTCACATTTTGAGTTTCAGAGAGGAAGATTTTGGATCAACATAAAAGAAAAAATTTCCTAACAATTAGAGGGGCCACAAAATGCTGATGGAGGAAGCATGGTTCTTCAGCTTTAGAGGTCTTCTGAATGACAACTGGCCAATGCTTTGCATATACTAGAAGCTTAATAAATGCCTGATAAATTAAAATGAATTGACAGAAATTCTGTGGAGTTTCCTTTCAAGTGGTTCAGATGAGATGGATGAGATGACTTCTGCTGTCCCTTCCAATTCTAATATTCAGTTACTAGATTCTATCAGTTATAACATGCCAGCATCATCGTTACACAAAATTATGACCTTGAAGGCTTATTTTTGCCCTGTCCACCACCTTTTAACCCTTTGTCTCTTCCCAGTTGTGTTTTCCAGTGGAAGTCTCCCCCTACACACACACACACACACACACACACACACACACACACACACACACACACACACATCTCAGATACAATGTATCCCCATCCATCATCAAACTATATTCCTGAAATCTTCGTTAGCACCAAGTACTGATAACATTTTATCAAGAATTCCCATTGAAAGGCAATTAGAGCTGAAAAGACTTGAAAACCTTTAAGTGAGACAATGAAGTTTCTATCATACTCGACTAGCTCCTCCCACAAGTGTCTACCTGTAACAGCAAGGACCCCTAAATACACAGGAAGGCCTGCTGTCACAGGTTCTTAGATCTACTTTTCTAAAAGGAAAGCAACTTTTGAGGTGTCAAAAATCACTTTAATCAAGTGTATTTATCATTCATTTACTTCAGGGGAAAAAGTCAGCACCCTGAACTTCAGAGAAAATACAGAAGAATAAAAATT
Organism: Notamacropus eugenii; assembly: GCF_028372415.1. Taxonomy (NCBI): domain Eukaryota; kingdom Metazoa; phylum Chordata; class Mammalia; order Diprotodontia; family Macropodidae; genus Notamacropus; species Notamacropus eugenii. The sequence goes on from NC_092875.1 coordinate 104,197,114, forward strand.
GGTAGAAAGGGCTTCCACCTATCTGACCATAAGCAATACATACATAGTTACCAGAGAGAGAAGCACCAATATCTGGATTTTCAAAGGCGGAAAGGGGGAGGGAATCCTTAGCAGCTTCCCAGAGTCTCATCTGACACACAAACTTTTTCCAAAAACTAAGCCTCAAAGTGAGACCTCATCTTAGAGTATTTATATACTTTTTAGAACCAGAGGACATCACAACCCTTGAGAATTCATTTATTAGATATTAACAAAAGGTGTGGGTCTCCCAGAATTAATCTTCCCTTAAAAGTGGGAAAGATCTTTAACTCTCTAATTAACATTACACTACCCTTACACTATTATCACAAGATCAAGAAAGGATGCACACTCTCTTTGACATCCAGACAATAAAATCACTTCCTGATGCACTTGAATCTGTAAAAGACCTTTCTTGCCTAACAGGGCCTTCTTCAGGGCTACTCCTTTCTGGAGGACTCTGCCCTAGTAGTCCAGAATTCCCAATTAACTTATACTCTGGGTTTATTCCCCAACCTTTGCATTGAATCTTCACATTCCAATGGGCTTTGCCTACCATGCTGAGTCAGGTAATAAGGTTTTCTACACCTGAAACATAATCGGGGTGTGGGAGAGGGCCCTCTAGTATGGCAACAAATCAATACCTAGATATTAAGAGCCGCCCATTGGGGAACTAGGTGGTACAGTGGATTGAGTGCTGGGTCTGTAGACAGAAAGACTCCTCTTCCTGAATGCAAATCTGGCTGCAGAAACTAGATACTTGACTCTAGATAAGTCACTTAACTCCTCCACTGTTTCCTCATCTGTAAAACAAGTAGGAAATGGAAAACCACTCCAGTATCTTTGTCAAGAAAACACCAAGGGGAGGAACCAAGATGGTGGAGTAGAAAGATGCATATACTCTAGCTCTTCCCCCACAGACCATAAAATACATGTAAAGAATGACTCTCAACAAATTCTAGGGCAATAGAAGCCACAGAATGAGAGTGGAGAAAACTTTCAGCCCAGGGTGACCTGGAAGGCTGACGGGGAAAGGTCTGTCCCACTGGACATGGAGCAGAGTGCAGCAAAGCCTTGACCACGAGGAGCCTGGAGGAGCAGGGTCTCCCCTCCCATAGCTCCAGCCCCATGTGGTGGCAGCAGAGGCTGCAGCAGGCAGCGGTGGCTCCCAGGGCAGGCAGAAGCCAAGATTCATTGTTGGAGGCCTCATTGTAAAGTCCCTGGGGGAACTGAGCACTTGATCTGAACCTCAGCTCAGAGTGCTGGCGAGACAGAACTGGAGATGGGGCGGTTGTGGAGAGGAAATTCTACTACTTGCAGATTTTGGGCACAAAAGTTTCTGATTGCTCCCTGATCAGTGTATAAGCTTGATTGTGCCACCGTGGAGGAACTGAGAACTTACAGATCCCCAGAAAATATGCTACTCTTGACAAAGAACCCAAAAGTCAAGTAACTGGTTGGGAAAATGCCTAAAAAAGAGAAAAAAAATAAGACTATATAAGGTTACTTTCTTGGTGAACAAGTATCTTCTCCCATCCTTTCAGATGAGGAAGAACAATGCTTACCACCAGGGAAAGACATGAAAGTCAAGGCTTCTGTATCCCAAACATCCAAAATAAATATTCAATGGTCTCAGATCATGGAAGAGCTCAAAAAGAATTTTGAAAATCAAGTAAGAGAGGTGGAGGAAAAATTGGGAAGAGAAATGAAAGAGATGCAAGAAAATCATGAAAAGCAAATCAACAGCTTGCTAAAGGAGACCCCAAAAAATGCTGAAGAAAATAGCACCTTTAAAAATAGACCAACTCAACTGGCAAAAAAGGTTAAAAAAGCCAATGAGAAGAAGAATGTTTTAAAAAGCAGAATTAGTCAAATGGAAAAGGAGGTTCAAAAGCTCACTGAAGAAAATAGTTCTTTAAAAATTAGAATGGGACAGATAGAAGCTAATGACTTTATGAAAAACCAAAAAATCACAAAACCAAACCAAAAGAATGGAAAAAATGGAAGATACTGTGAAGTATCTCACTGTAAAAACAACTGACTTGGAAAACAGATCCAGGAGAGACAATTTAAAAAATATGGGACTACCTGAAAGTCATGATCAGAAAAAGAGCCTAGACATCATCTTTCATGAAATTATCAAAGAAAACTGCCCTGATATTCTAGAACCAGAGGGCAAAATAAATATTGAAAGGATCCACTAATCACTTCCTGAAAGAGATCCAAAAAGAGAAATGCCTAGGAACATTCTATCCAAATTCCAGAGTTACCATGTCAAGGAGAAAATATTGCAAGCAACTGGAAAGAAACAATTTGAGTACTGTGGAAATACAATCAAGATAACACAAGATCTAGCATCTTCTACATTAAGGGACTGAAGAGCTTGGAATATGATATTCCAGAAGCCAAAGGAACTAGGATTAAAACCAAGAATCACCTACTCAGTAAAACTGAATATAATATTTCAGGGCAAAATATGGTCATTCAATGAAATAGAGGACTTTCAAGCATTCTTGATGAAAAGACCAGAGCTGAAAAGAAAATTTGACTTTCAAACACAAGAATGAAGAGAAGCATGCAAAGGTAAAGGTAAACAAGAAAGAGAAATCATAAGGGACTCACTAAAGTTGAACTATTTGCATTCCTACCTGGAAAAATAATATTTGTAACTCTTGAAACTTTTCTCAGTGTCTGGATAGTTGGGGAGATTATACACACACACACACACACACACACACACACAGAGAGAGCACAGGGTGAGTTGAATAGGAAGGGATCATATTTAAAAAAAATAAAATTGAGGGGTGATAGAGGAATATATTGGGAGGAGGGCAAATTATCTCTCATAGAAGAGTCAAGAAAAAGCCTTTTCAAAGGAGGAAAAAAAGGGGGAGGTGAGAGGGAAAAAGTGAAGCTTACTCTCATCACCTTTGGCTCAAGGAAGGAATAACATGCACACTCAATTTGGTATGAAAACCTATCTTACAATACAGGAAAGTAGGGGAGAAGGAGATAACCAGGGTTGGGGGATGATGGAAGGGAGGAGAAATGGGAGGAGAGAGCAATTAGAACTCTTGAGGAGGGACAAGGTCAAAAGAGAGAATAGAAGAAATGGGGGGCAGGATAGGATGGAGGGAAATATAGTTAGTCTTATACCACATGACTATTATGGAAGTCATTTGCAAAATGACACATAAATAGCCTATATTGAATTGCTTGCCTTCTCAGTGGGGATGGGTGGGGAGGGAGGAAGGAAGAGAAGTTGGAGCTCAAAGTTTTAGGAACAAATGTTGAGTACTGTTCCTGCATACAACTGAGAAATAAGAAGTACAGGTAATGGGGTATACGAATTTATCTTGCCCTACAGGACAAAACAGAGGATGGGGATAAGGGAAAGGAGGGATGTGAGAAGAGAGGGCAGATTGGTGCAAGGGGTAACCAGAATGCTCAGTGTTTTGGGGTGGGGGGAGGGGAGAGATGGGGAGAAAATTTGGAACTCAAAATTTTATGGAAATGAATGTTGAAAACTTTAAATAAATAGATTCATAATAATTTTTTAAAAAAAGGAAACACTAAATGGGATCATGAAGAGTTGAATACACCTAAAAAAACGACACAAGAACTAAAATCACCTGCTATGTGCTAAATACTACATAAGTGCTGGGGACACAAAGACATGAATGAAGCAATTCTTTCTCCCAAAGAGCAAGGGAGTCACCATGTTCTTATATGATTAAATGTAAAATAAATCCAAGTGTAATGTTTTGGTGGGGGAAGGCACCAGAAGCTGAAGAGGGAGGGTGTCTCAGGCAAGAAGCACTTAAGTATAAGGTGAAGAGCCCTGAGTCCATGCCATATAAGGTTCAGTTAAAGAAACTGAATATATTTGGCTTGGAGAAGAGAAGCCTGAGTGGAGTCACAAGAACTGTCTTCAAGCATGTGAAGGCATTAGTAAAGTGATACTGGAGGTGGAGACAGACCATTGATTTTCCCCTTACATAGCCAGAAAAAGGGATTGAATTTAAAGGGTCTAGTTTAAGTAAAGGTAAGTGGTATCATAGTTCCAAACTGGGAGGGCTGGATAATTGAGGTCTCCAGATGGTTTCCAATAACAATAGATTCAGTTTCTCTTGCTCTTCCCCTAACTCTGCCTTCTGGACTCTCTGATAAAACTCTAATCCTCCCTTTATTTCAATAATCTATCACTCAACTAAACCATCAAATCCCTGATGACCAAACCCTAAAATCATTGTTTAATCCCCTCCCACAAGTCTCAATCAGCACAGCTTCCTGCTGGTCTAAAGCCCAAATTCATTCAATTAATGACCTACTACTTGTCTGACTTACTCCCAATATCAGGAATATAGTCCCTATTTCTCAGCAGCATGTGGAGCAACTCAGTCTTGATACCAAATGGACTGGCCTCTTCCTTTAAGCGTTCCTAACAATATATGGCAATAACTAATTGATCCACCTCATTTCTCAATGATAAGCGTAATTCCCCAGACTGATTGGTTGTCAAGATTTAGGGTAGGACAGAAGGTAAAGAGAGGAAAGGGAGGTGGTCTTAACTGTCAACTCACAATGATCAAGAAAAGTCAGAATGTTCTCATTCTGTTCCCTCATGATAAGAAAGAAACTAGCAGACTCTAGTAGAGGGTAGTGCATGTTATGAGAGAAAGAAGGCCCCACAAGCTCCTTCACTTGCACTCCTCTGAGCAACCCCAATGAGCAACTATAGGCCGCAAACCCTAACCCTTACAGTTTCACAAGGTAAGGGGGCAGCAGCACTTTTATCACCTTTTGTCAGATCAAAATGCCCACATTCCTTCAGAACAAGAGATGGAATTCAATTAGTTCTTAGAAATTTCATCATCACTCAAGCCAAACATGGTACAATGCAAAAGAGTGACTAACTTGAAACTGAAGGAACCAAGGGACATAAAGGTGAGAGGGGGTTAATTCACTGATAAACAGTTGGCATCCAAAGTCATCTTTGAAGGTGAGAACATTGAGTTGAGTCAAGTAAAATGGCATTTAATGATGATAATATAGTCTTACACTTGAGTTAAAAAAATCAAGTTCACAAAGTGAGGAAAGTCTGTTTAGAGTGAAGTTTGTTTGAAAAAGACCTGGGGCAGAGGAGAGAATAAACTGAAAGCTCAGTATAATTCGATAGCAGCCAAAAATATGAATATCACCTGGAGTTGTATTAAAAGGTGCAGTTTACAAGAATAAAGAGGAAATCGCCTTGTACTCTGTCCTGATCAGACCACATCTGGAGTACTCTGCTCAGTTCTGGGTGTCATGGTGTGGCAAGGTCATAGATTAGAGAACTTCGCAGGGAATGGTGGGAGGGAGCATGGAAGAAGTAGCCAGATAGGGAAAGGGCTTGAAGTCAATGAATTATGAAGATTGGTTGTAGGAACCTTAAGGCTCAGATGGTGGGTGCATGAGAACTGTGTTCAAGTATTTGAAAGGCTCTCAGATAAAAAGGGTAAGAGAAGATTTGTTCCATTTGGCCCCAAAGGCGCCCCCAGGTGGGAGCTTCAAAGTGGCAAATTAGGCTTGAAGTTAGGAAAAATGTTTTAATAGTTTAATTTAAGAGGAGAAAGGGGTTGGATCCAGAAGTTGTGGGCTCTTCCTCATCAGAGGTCTGGAAGAAATAAGAGAGGAAAAAAGAAGGGAAGGAGGGAAAGAAAAAAGGGAGGAAGGAAAGAAGGAAGCAAGAGAGAAAGAAAGGAGGGAAGGGAGGGAGAAAAGAAGAAAGGATAAAGGGAAGGAGAGGGGGAGGGAGGAAGGGAGGAAAAAGAAAAAGAAAGAAAAAAATGAAACAAACAAAGGAGAGATGGAAGGAGGGAAGGGAGGGAGGAAGGAAGGAAAGAAAGAAAGAAGGAAGGGAGAGAGGGAAGGAGAAAAAAAGAAATGAGAAGAAAGAAAGGAGGGAAAAAAGAGAGGCAGGGAGAAAGGAGGGAAGGGAGCCAAGTAAGGAAAGGAGGGAGAAAGGAAAGAAGGAAGGAGAGAGGGAAGTAGGGGGCGGAAGGGAAGGGAGAGATGGAGAAGGGGAGGGAGGGAGGAAGAAAGGAAGTAGGATTTTTAAAGTGCCTGGTATGTGCGAAGACTTGTACTAAGCACTTTATAAATATTATCTCATTTGATCCTAATGGAATAGATCAAGTTCATCCTTCAGAAAGATAAGCCTTCCACCTGTGCCAAGGTCAGGGAAAAACTCCCTTGGGGATTGAGGAGAACACTGAGAGATTTATGAGTGAAACGAGGCCATTTCCATAGTCCTGATCTTGACAGCATCTGGAGGAGGTTGGCCAAAACAGCACTCCCTTTAGATCATAGCTCTAAAAGGGCCCTCAGAGGCCATGTAGTTCAAGCCTTCATTTAATAGATGACAATACAGTGGCTTACAGAGTTTAAGCAATTTACCCCAGGTCACACAGATAGGCAGCTTCAGAGGTGGGATTTGAACCCAGGTCACCACCACCATAGCTAGTTCTTTTTCTGCTGTATCACATTGCTGCCTGGTGTCCCCACACTTTCCCTGTCTGATTCCCTACTGACATCTTGGGTCAAAACTAGCTACCTTCAACAAGCCTGGCCTGTAAGAGCTTGCTTTTAACTCCTCAGTTCCTAGAATAGGCAGGGATCTGATTTAACAAACACTGTGGTACTAACTTTTAAAGTGCAGATTTATCTAGCTCATCACTCTGCAACCCTAAACCTTGCTATGGGTGCATCAGTTCCTAAATTCCCAATCTGACTTGACCACTGTGTTGCCTTGGGCAAGTCATGTTCCTTCTATAAGTTTTAGTATTCCAGTCTGTAAAAAATGGGGAGTGAAATAAATGACCTCAAAAGTCCCTTGCAACTCTAAAACTATGAGTTGGTACATTCTATTCAAGTCCCTGTGAAACACAGACACACAGAGACACATATACATTTAACACAGCTCTTCAAACTATCCCTATGCTGTCTGAGGAATTTTTCTATCAAGAGCCATCAGGTACAGAAGAGCATCTGAGGCTGGCCTTAGAACCCACAGAGAAAGAACAAATATGAGCTAATGAGAAGAGATGCAGTGATACAAATAGTCATCCCCTCAGGGAAGTATATAAATTTATAAATTAATTCTGTTTGAGATTTTCTTTTTTTACTTGGAAAGCATTAGGTTTTTCTACCAATATAGATAATTCTTCTATATTTGCTCCCTCAGGGAGCCCTGAGAGAAATCTTACTGATGCCTCCTTGGCCTTTTCTCCAGAGTTGTCACCAGAAAGATGAGATTAACTACACTTCCAGCAGCAGCCATGGAAGGAAGAATGAAGATAAGGTAGTCTTGTCCAGACTCCAAATAAAGAAAGGGAAAAAAAAACCTTAATTAGTGAGAAGCTTAGGGATCTGCCTCCCCATCTCAGAAGACCCAAGAGACAGGAGATCTGCCTACTGGGGACTGAGGAAGGAAGATGCAATTTGGTGACAAGAAAGTATGAGGGAATTATGGAAAGACCAATGGATTTGGAATGAAAAGAAATAGACTGGAACACTGGCTTTGCTATTTATTAAATGTGTAGCTTTGGGCAAGTGGGTTCCCCTCTGTGGTCTTCAGTTTGCTCCCCTGTAAAATGAGGTAATGGGAGTAGTTGATATCTTAAGTCACTTCCTTCTCTAAGTTCTATTAGTCTATGATCTAATCCCAAACACTTATTTGTAAGCGAAGGTCAAGAATAGCTCTTATATTCCAGAGAAATTGACTTGAGTTGTGCTCCGATGAAAGACAGAGATTCTAAAATATGGAGGTAAGGAGGAGGCACGTCACAGGTGTGGCACAGAGGGGGGTGATGATATTTTGTGTATGGGGCACAGCAAGTAGGTGAGTTCAGCCAGAATTGGAATATGTGTGAAAAGGAATAAGATGTGATCAGTCTGGGAAAAGATAGGTTGGAACCAGATAGTAAAGAACTTTAAAATGCTAGAGGAGTTTGGAAAGAGCCATGAGAGACATCAAGGCTTCTTGAGCAAAGACATGACATGGTCAGACTTGTGCTTTAGAAAGAGCACTTTTTGACTCAGCACTACTGCTTCTAGGGCTGTGTCACAAAAAGATCATAAAAATGTGAAAGGGACCCACGTGTACAAAAATATTTATAGCAACTCTTTTTTGTGGTGGCCAAGAACTGAAAATCGAGGAGATGCCCATCAAATGGGGATTGACTGTGGTATATGAATGTAATGGAATACTGTTGTGCTATAAGAAATGACAAACAGGTGGATTTCAGAAAAACCTGGAAAAACTTATATGAACTGATGCTAAGTGAAGCAAGCAGAACCAGAAGAACATTATATGCTGTAATACCCACAGTGCACAGGGACTGATTTTGATGGACTTAGCCCTTCTCATCAATGCAAGGACCTAATATATTTCCAAAGGACTCATAATGTAAAATGCCATCCACATCCAGAGAAAGAACTATGGAGTTGGAATGCACAATGAAGCAGACTATTTTCTCTTTTGTTTTGTTTTGTTTTTCTCATGGTTCCTCCTATTCTCTATAATTATTTTATGCAACATGATTAATGTTAAAATGTATTTAATAAGAATATATCTATAGGATCCATATAAGATTGCATGCCATCTTAGGGAGGGAGGGGGAGAAAATTTTAAACTTATGGAAGTGAATGTTGAAAACTGAAAACAAATAAATTAATAAATTTGGGGGGGGAAAGAAAGTATTTTGGCAGCTCAATGAAGGATATTTTGAAGAAATAAAGGCAATGATCATCAAGATCAATTAGAAAGCTACAAAAATAGACTAGATGGAGGGTAGTGAGGGTATGAGATGGTGAAGGACAATTTGAGTAGAGACAAGGGAAATAATAACAGGAATAGCTAGCATTTATATAACACTTAAAAGCTTGCTACTTTATCTGTTAACTCATTTGATTTCTACAACATTTTGAGGTGTATACTATTAACATTTCCATTTTATAGAAGAGGAAATTGAGGCTAAGAGAAGTTAAGTGACTTGTCCAGGGTCACAAAGTGGTGTTTGAGGCAGGGCTTGAGCACCAGTCTTTGTTACTCCAAGTCTGGTATTCTGTCCTCTATATTACCTAGTTACCAAATATAGGAAATGTTATGGAGATAGTACTATAAAGATTTTGCAGCTAATTAGATGGCATGGGATTTGGATGAGGCAGTGGGAAGGTAAGGGAAAATGGAGATACGAAAAATGGTTGAATAGAAGGTAATGGTGTTCTCAACAGAAACAGGGAAGTCAAGAGAAGAGTTCAGTTTAGTGGAGAAGATAATAAGTTCTTTTTTGAACAGCTTGATTTGATGTATTTGTGGGATATCCAGGAAGAAATGTTCAGCAGGTAGTCAACTGGTAAGGTAGGACTGTGTGTGTTCATCCTTCGTTGCCGAAGAAGACCATGTTATCAGAGAAATAATGACATGACTTGCTCTTGAGTTTGTTTTGAGTGAGGGAGGGCTGTGCAGGTCATCAGCCTCATTTCTCCTGAGCCATCTGAATCCATTGACCAGATATCCATCAGGATGACTGGAGATGACCCAGGATGAGGCAATTGGGGTTAAGTGACTTGCCCAAGGTCACACAGCTAGTGAGTGTCAAGTTGTCTGAGGTGAGATTTGAACTCAGGTCCTCCTGACTCCTGCACTGGTGCTGTATCCACTGCACCACCTAGCGGCCTCAGTAAGGTAGGACTAGAGCCTAGAAGAGGACCCATGGGATCACAGATATAACCCTGGAAGGAATCTCAGTCCATCTAATTTAAGTCTCTTGTTTTCACATGAGGACTTTGAGGCCTGGGGATATTAACTAACTAGCATAGGATTGCATAAGTAACAGAGAAGATTTAAATCTAGGTTCTCTAATTCCAGAATGCTCATTTTTCCCCCCACTGTACCACATCTCTTTCTGGCTAGATATGTAAACTTTTGTAATATCTGAATAAAGGTTATCACCCATCAGAATTATTGAGAGAAAAGGGTCCTGACTGAGACTCCGGAGAATAACTATACATCAAGACATGAAACTGACTTCACATCCGAAAAAAAGACTAAGATGGAACTCACACATAGAGAGGAGAAAAGTCAGAAGAAAAAAAAAGCAGTGCCATGAAAGGCCAGAAGAAAGGAGAAAGTATCCAGGAGGATGGGCTGGTCAGCAGAGTCAAAAATAAGTAGAAAACTATCCAATAAGTGGATGCTGATCATTATCATTATTATGGCAAAAATGGGCTCTTCACTATCCCCAACACCTCTGCTTACCTGCTTCCTTGCCTTTGCCTAACCTCGAGTTCCTCTTCCTTTATCTGTTGAAATTTTTGCTATTGTGCAGTCATGTCTAACTCTTCATGACTCCATTTAGAGCTTTCTTAGCAAAGATACTGGAATGGTTCACCATTTCCTTCTCCGGCTCATTTTACAGATGAGGAAATTGAGGCAAACAGGTTTAATTGAGTTGCCCTAAGTCACATAGCCAATAAGTGTCTGAGGCAGGATTTGAACTCCAAGCCCAGTGCTCTACCCACTGTACCACCTCACTGCTCATCTTCTAATGTTTAACTTAAGAGCTACCATCTCCAGTAAGTCTTTGTGAAGTCTCCATGAATATCTCTCTCAGGCACAAATTATTCCTCTTTTTTTTGCTCCCACTTTGCCCTTTGCTTGCACATTTCTGGTAGTAACATATCTTCTGCCTCCTAAAAAGGGAAAATAAGGTGCGTTTTCATTTTTCAGATATAGTATTTCACTATACATCCACATTCCTCTGGACTTTCATCACTGTCTGTGCATACATGGAACTCCTAGACCCTGCTCCTCTGCTCTTTTCAGCTCTCATTTCTGCAGCTCCTAACCTGGCTCAGGAAACCCTGATAACTCTCTGCCCCTGATTCCATCCTCAGCCATCTCTGGGGCTGCATCATTCCCCAGAGCACACATGATTCCCAGTAAAAGTTTTATGGAATCACAGACTTCTCTCTAGAGAACCAAATTGTTGTGTATATGGATGATTTCTCTCTGTTAGACCCCACAGTCAGGGTGCTCTGCTCTTGCCCTGTTATCTCTCAAGAGAATATGAATCAAATAATCAATGAAACAACCCAGAACATAGCAAGGAGTTAACCTCAAGGTAAGAAATAGTAGGTAATGATTTTAGTTGTGAATCTAAAAAGGATGAAATTCAGAAGTGACATCAGAGATCATCCAGTCCAATGTCTTTATTTTACGGATCAGGAGAGTGATGCCAAAAGGGGCAAAGCAGATTGTCACTGAGAAATAGAGTTGGAGGTCACACTCAGATCTCGAGTCACCATGATGCCATAGAAAAGGCATGGAGGCAGGAAATCTGGGTTTAATTCCTGGCTATATCATTTACTATATAAGTGGCCTTGAAGAGAATCTTTTCACTTTTCTAAACTTGATTTTTTTCATCTGTATAAGGAAGGACTTGGATTAAATGTTGATTAAATTGAATTGCATCCCTTGGTTTCCTTCTAATGCTAAAATCCCATGATCCCATGAAGTTCATTGTTCTTTCTAGCAAACCACATGGTCTCTCAGGGACAGAATTGCTAAGATGAAATATGTGAAGAGAAGGGCTTTTGGTTAAGACTGTAAACCAGGCATAGGGACCCTGCAGTCCCGAGGCTACGTGTGACTCTCTAGGTTCTCAAATGCAGTCCTCAAATGTGACCATGAGGCCACAGCTTCCCCACCCCAGCTCTAAACCAAACTCTAAACAAATCAGTTTATTAAGGGGATATGTTCTGTGAAGTTTGGATTCAGTCAAAGGGTCACATTTGAGGACCTAGATGCCACACATGGTAGTTTAGAGGATCTCCTACTCCTTCAGCTCCTATACACTGTCACCACCATCTCTGGTGCAACAAAATCTGGGTCCTAATCTCAACTCTGACACTTAGAAGCTATATGACCTCAGACAAATTATTTCCCATTCTTGAACCTCAACCTCCTCCCTCAGTTAATAAATATTTATTTAATTGAATTATTAATATCGCCTCATGCATTTAAAGCTGGAAGGGACCTTAAAGAATACCAAATTCAACAACCTCATTTTACAGATAAAGAAACAGAAGTTCAGAGGGGTGGTTTAAAAAAACATCATTTATGCAACACTTACTGTGTGTCAGTCACCGTACTAAGCACTTTACAATTATCCCATTTGATCCTCACAACAACCCTAGGAGATAGGAGTATTATTATTCCCATTTTACAGAGCAGAAAGATGAGGCAGAGGTTAAGTGACTTGCCAGGATCCCACAGGTAGTAAATGTCAGAGGCAGGATTTGAACTCAGCTCTTCATCGTTCCACATTCAACAATCTACATACCACTCCAATAAATCTTGTATTGCCATTATCATAAGCTTGTTGGGAGGATCAATTGAGAATGGATATGACATCACCTTGCAAATTATAAAGGTCTGGGTTTATCAAACACTAGGTTAATAGGTTCATTTGCTTCTGGATATTTTTTTCAAAATCTCTTGCACTGATCCACTTCTTTATTTGTCAAAGTAGCATTAAATCACTTTGATGATTACTATTTTGTAGTAGAGTTTGAGATCAGGTATTGTTAGGTTCCCTCATTCGCACTTTTTTTTTTCATCATTTCTCTTGAGATTACTAACCTTTTCCTCCAAATACATTTCATAACTATTTTTCTAGTTCTATAAAATGATCCTTTGGTAGTTTGACTTGTATGATATTCAATATGTAAACTAATGTATTTAGTATTTTAATTTTTTATGGGCAGCTAGGCAGTGCATTGGATAGAGCGTTGGCCCTGGTGTCAGAACATGAGTTCAAATCTGACCTAACACTTACTTGCTGTGTGACCCTGGGCAAGTCACTGAATTCTGCCTCAGTTCTTCATCTGTAAAATGAGTATCTCCAGTATCTTTGCCAAGAAACCCTTCAATCTTTCAATTAATTTTAACTACTATAAAGTTCTCTAAATAAACCATCATGTCATCAGCAAGTAGTAAGAATTGTATTTCCTCATTGTCTATGCTTTTTCCTTTCTTATTATTTTTCTTATTGCTATAGCCAGAATTTCTAACACTATATCAGATAGTGGTGGTGAAAAGAAAAGAGTCCAAGCCCTCACCGTGGAGAACATCCCTATATCAGAATATGGATATCTTTGCTTTATCTCCGTTGTTATTGTAAAGGCCTCTGATTTTTCTTCATTACATATAATACTGGCTCTTTTTTTCGATAGATAATATTTACCATATTAAGAAAAGTCCATTTATTTCTATAATTTCTACTGTTAAAAAAAACATAAATGGGTATTCTATTTTATTTCAGACTTTTTCAGAATCTAGTGATATATTAGTATGGTTTTTGTTTATTGATACAGTCAATTTTTAAAAAATTTTAATATTGAATCATCCTTGTATTTACTCCGTCAAAAACTTCTTAGAAACTGAAACGTAGTCTGGAAGAATGAAGGTTTAGATCAATACTTCACACTAGACACAAATATAAACTTCAAATGGATATTAGACATATATGAAATGCCACATCATAAACAAATTAGAAGAATAAGGAAGAAATTATCTTGCTGATATATAGATAGAAGAAGAGTTCATGACCAAACAAGAGATAGGGGGTATCACAGGTGACAAAAAGATAATTCTAATTAAGTAAAATTTAAAAGTATTTACACAACAAAACCAATGCAATTAAAAGGTAAACAGAAAACTATAGAAAAGCTTTGTAGAAAATTTCTCTGATGGTCTCATTTCTAAGATGTATAAGGAATTGATTCAAACTTAAAAGAATAAGAGCCATTCCTCAATCAATAAATTTTCAAAATATATGACGAGGCAATTATCAAAAGAAGTTCAAAGTATTACTAGCCATATTTTTAAATGCCCCAAATTCTTAATAAATTAGAGAAATGTGAATTAAAGAAATTCTGTGGTTCTTCCTCAAGCCTGTTGTTAAAAGATCCCCAAGTCCATAAAAGCACCTGAAAGAAAACAGAGTTGGATCACAAATTACAAAGCTTTATTGTCTGAGAAAAGGGCTTGCAGAGGAGAGAAGATACTGCAAGGGAGCAGAGAGGAAAAGATAGTTCTCGGCTGCTCAAAGAGGAGTGGGAAAAGGGTGAAATCGTTTCTAGAGGCTTTCAGGTATGTGTGGGGGATGCGACAAGGGAGAAGACATCTGTCAACATAATAAGCCAGGATGTTTAGAAAGTCCTGAACAAGGACTTGAGTCTGCAGCTGTTCTCAAAGTTGCTCGAGCTGTTTGGTTTCTGATAGCTACAAGAATCCCCAAATTCAGCTAGAGTTTACTGGAAAAGGATCACTGGCATGTTAAGCATTTGGGGGCTTTAGAAGCCTTAGTTGTATAGTTCTAACAGGTTGGTATAGTCATTATAGAACCCACGTTCACACCAGCATGTTGGCAAATTTTGACTAGGAAAGTGGGAGATGTTTTAGGGGCAGTGGGAAAACAAGTACATTGATTCATTGTTAGTGGAGCTATAAATTAATGGTCAAGCCTTTCTGGAGAGCAATTTGGAATTATGTACCAAAAGTGACTAACCTGTATATGCCTCTTAACCTACTGATTCTACTACTAGGACTCTATCTCAAAGAAATCAAGGAAAGAGGAAAAGGACCCCAGTATACAAAAATATAACAGCTCTTTTTTCCATAGTGGCAAATAACTATAAACTAAAGAGGTTTCAATCAATTGAGGAATAGCTAAACAAATTACAGTATATATTGTAAAAAATGACAAAGAGGATGGATGGTTCCAGAAAAGCCTGGGAAGACTTGTATGAACTATTGCAGAATAAAGTGAGTATGAACCAGAGGAATAATTTATTCTAGAACAATACCTTATATTAAAATAAGCAAGTCTGAAAAGATTTAAAAGTTGATCAATGCATTGATGAGCCATGATTTTAGAGGACTAATTATAGTTACAATAGAATTTATTTAAACTTTAAGTTTTGCAAAGCACTTTATATATTCTCGTTTGATCTTCATGATAGCCTTGTGTTATAGTTATTATTATCCCCACTGTACAGATAAGAAAACTGAGGCTAAGAGAAACTGATTTGTCTAAGGACGCATGACTAGTAAGCATTTGAAATAGGATTTGAACTCAGTTCCCTACTTTAACTGTAGCACCTCTCTGTCCCGTAACAAGAGTACTCACCTATTGACAGAGAGGTAAGGGACTACGCAGGCAAAGTGAGACACATTTTCAGACATGACTAATAGGGAGATTGTTCTGTTTGACGATAGTAAAGGGTTTTAGTTTTGGTTTTTCAGTGTGGAGGGAAAAGTAAAGGGGAGAGAAAAATGCTTGCTAATTGAAAAATAAAATTTAACTTCAAAATAGCAAAGCATTTGAAAAAGATAAGCTATTGTATTGTCTTTTCTCGCCAGATAGATTATGATCCCCTCAGGGAAAAGCAAAGACAGATTCAGAGTCTCAGATGCAGAGTCACCAAAGCTTAATGCTACAAGAGACCTCAGAAGACATGTAACACAGCCCTGCAGGCATCAGGAGACCCCACCTCTGCACCATCCCTACCACTGTGCCCCTAATTCTTGAGGCAGCTCATCCTACTTATGGACAGCTCTGATTGTCAGGAAGATTTTTTGATTTGTTTGTTTTCCTGAAGACTGAGAAGAATTCTGTCTCCCAGCAACTCTTCTCTCTGGCAATGAGATATATAACTTAACCTTTCCCTTCTCTATGAATCTTTTCCTGATCACCCCCCCCCTTCCAATTTCTAGTACGTTCCATCCCAAACTACGTGGTATTTAACTACTTTGTATTTATTTGCATTTATTCTCTTCATGTTTATCTTGTTTATATGTCTTCACTGTTCTCCCTCCTTAGAATGTAACTTCTTGAGAAGAAAGGGTGTTTCACTTTTGTTTTTGTATACCCAGTATGTGGGAGATGCATTTGTCAAATCTGTGCGTAGTGTGTGCTTGTTTCTTTGGTTGATATAGAGCACTGACAAACAATGTGGAATGTCAAAGGTGGAAGGAACTTTATGGATCCTAGATTCTTATTTTTTGTTGGAGAGATGACTTGTTTTCAATCATCCAAGTATCTCAACATAATGGAGGTTCAATAAGGGATTGATCTGTGGTAAGGAAAAAACACTGGCTGTATTTTCCCAAATAAGAAATGCCTCAACCAGGGTGTGTAGCGTATCTCTGCTACTTCCATCTCTTTGGGTCTCTCTTTTTTCCATCTTAATTTTTGCTTTTTTGTCTCTTTCGTTCTGCCTTATTTGTTTTGTCTCTTATTCATTTATCTATTGGAAGCCATTTATTAAAGCCCTACTGTATATATGCAGAGCACTGTGCTAAGTTTTAGGTAAGAGAAAAAATTTAGAGAGGGCTCAATATATATCCTTAAGGTCTAGTAGGACAGGACAGATGGGGTCATAAATGTAAAGCATAATACTGCAAGATAAGTGCATTAGTGAACTATAAAATAATGTGCTGTATAGTATTCAAAAGGAAAGGATAGTGTCAATGTGAAGAAAGGGGTAAAGGATTCTTGAGGAAGGCCATTTGGTTAAATTTTTAAAAATGAGTCAGACTTGGCCAAAAACTGGAAATCAAGGGGATGCCCATCAATTGGGGAATGGCTGAATAAATTATGGTATATGAATGTAATGGAGTACTATTGTGCTATAAGAAATGATGAACAGAAAGACTTCAGAGAGACCTGGAAAGACTTATATGATCTGATGCTGAGAGAAAGGAGCAGAACCTGGAGAACTTTGTACCCAGCAACGACCACAGTGTGCGAGAGTTTCTTCTGGTAGACTTGGAACTTCATAGCAATGCAAGGACATTAAAAAAAGATTCCCAATGGTCTTCTAAGGCAAAATGCATTCCACATTCAGGGAAAGAACTATGGAATTCAATTGCAGAACATGGCAGATCATTTTGTGTGTGTGTGTGTGTGTGTGTGTGTGTGTGCGTGTTATGTTTTGGTTTGTTATACGATTTCTCCCATTTATTTTAGTTCTTCTACACAGCATGACTATAATGAAAATGTATTCAATAGGAACGTGTGTGTAGATCCTATATAGAATTGTATGCCATCTTGGGGAGGGAGACAGGTGGGGGGGGAAGGTGGGAGAAAAAGAATCTAAGTTTTATGGTAGTGATTGTAGAGCATTAAAAATAAATAAAATGAATATATTAAAAAATGAGTTAGACTTGAGTTAACAACATGAGAGAGAAAAGGCATCTCAGGAAGAGGAAACATCTCAGACAAAAGCTCAAAGACAGAACACAAGACATGTTGAAGAGAACTGAAAGTAGTCTAATTTGGCTGGACTCTCAAAACTCTACACACATTTGAGTGCATGCATACACACATAAGCACACACATGCACATTTATTTCTCTTCATGTTTTCCAGGCTGATTTCTTTCTTTTTCTTTTCTCTTATTCTTTTGAAAAATAATATGGCAAATTTTCACAAACAAAAACATGGTTCTTGGAAGTTCACGATTTATTCCTAAGCCCCTAAAAATAGTTTCTTCTCTTTTGGTGTCAAAAGTTCCCTCCTCCAAAGGATGAAAGCCTTGGTTTTGTTCTAAAATTACATGGAAAGGTTGCCCTCCACTCATAGCTCTGACATCCCTATTCTTCCACACAGGATTTTCCTCATTATAAGGCACTGCTCCAGAGGTATATTGGCTTCTGAACAAATCCCATATGGACACTTGACAGCCAGTATTCTCCTTGAAGCCTCCCAACTCCTGCATTTGGCCAACAAGTCTTGATCCCCTTCCAATGTCACCAAGAGAAGGTTAGCTGTGCTTCCCAGGGCCAGGGGGCAGTCAAGTTCTGGTTATTCAGCAGCATCTCTGGAGAGGTGATTCTCATGTGTCTCTGCTGGGGGAGGACAATTGTTTATTGATGGGCTGTCACATTAAAGGTCATCTGGGCTGTTCAAGGCCATTTATATTTGTTAAGGAAAACAATGTCCACAGCTGGCAAGCAGTATAGTGGGCCCCAGGGGAACTCCTATCCAAGGGTTCTCTGGCATGCTAAGTAACTAGAGCACTTTACAGATGTGTTAAATGCATTGTACCACACAAGACAGAAGGTCAGTAGCTGTAGCATTCTGAAAAGAATATTCAAACTGAATGAGGTCTGGGTATAAATTCCAGTTCTGCTGATAACTACATAACCTTGGACCTAACTTAGATAAGCTTCATTCTCCACATAAATAAACCAGGGAGAGAAATTTTTATATTGCTAATGTAGCACCTAGGACCCCAAAATCCCATGCAAAATACTATCCTAAGTCCAAGGCACGTTGTAGGTAAGGATTAACAGCCTCTCAACATCAGAGTTCACAAGCCCCTAGACATGTGTTTCTTTTACCAGACAATCAAAGGACATATTATTTCAAAGCTATGAACTTTAGTTCAGTGACATTTAATTTAAGATCGTAGAATGTTTAAATGACAAGAAATGCATCCCTAATGTACATAGAGAGAAACTTTCCCACAAGTTACCACACCACCAGTGGGAGATGAGACATACAAGAGACACACATGGCAGGGCACTCAACCCATACCTCAGATGCTGCATAGTCACCCGTGTCCTCTGGTGACATCCACTAAGCTGGAGTTTGATGGTGCTTCTTTAACAATTATTGACCCTCATTGGGTATCTCTACGGCTGCTACTGCTGCTGCTGCTCTCTGCTGCCATCTGCTGATCTTTATGGGAAGAACGATCTGCCAACTGTTCAGCTTGCTGGCCCCAGGGCCATCTTGATCTCATTTGTGATACAAACTCCAACTAGCTAGCTGGAGAAGTCATTAGACATCTTTAGTCTGTCTTTTAACTCTTCTTTGTGTCTTTTAGATTCTCTCTGTCTAACTCTTCTCAGAATTATTATAAAAGAGAATTTCTTTTATTTCCTAGTACTTGCCTGTGATCTGGGTAAATCATTCCTGAGGACTCCACTTATCAACTGTTCAAAGTCAAGGGAACAAGAATTTGTTAAGTATCCACCATGTTCCAGGCACTGAGCTAAGCACTTTGCAAACATTATCTCATCTGATCTTCATAACAACCTAGTAGTATTAACATCCCCACTTTACAGATAAAGAAACTGAGCCAGGCAGTGCCCAGATTTGAACTTGGGTCTTCATGACTCCAGGACCAGTGTTTTATCTAGAATTCAGGCCTATTGTTTTCAAATCTAGGCAGACAAAGGTTAAATGACTTGCCCAGGGTCACATAGCTAATAAGTATCAAAGGCAAGATTTAAATTCAGGTCTTTCTAATTTTAGGCCCAGCAACCTATCTACTGTACCACCTAAATGTGTGGGTCAAGGAAGATCAAGGACTAAGACCCAGTTCTCCTGCCACATTACCCAGTGCTCTCTGTACTTCTTCACAATCGTACTCAAAGTCTTTGTATCTTTCCCCCCTCAATTTTCATGTAGGTTCCTTGAAATATTATTTTCTACCTCGTTGCAACAAGTCAAGGATAGGAGGCAAAGAGGCCAGCCTGGGCAACAATGCAATGCTCGCTTTGACTGAAACAAGTCTGATGTCTTGCCCCCGTTTGACTCCTCTCTCCAGCGTCCCTCTTTCTAAAGACAGAAGGCAATCTGAGCAAGATTCATATGACAACTCGGGAAAGACTACTCTCACTTTTTTCATTATGTTACTTCTAAGATCCTAGGACCATAAATTTAGAACTGAAAGAGACTCTAGACATCACTAAAGCCAATTCTCTTATTTTGCAGATGAGGAAACTGAGGCTGGAAGAGGTTAAGTGATTTGACCAGAATCTCATAGCTAGTAAGTGTCTGGGGCAGGATTTGAATCCAGGTCTTCCTGAATCCAAATCCAGTGCTTTATCTACATTACCATTCTGTTCTAGAACCATCAATGGCTCCCTACTTTCTCCTACCACATCAAATTTAAACTACTCAGACTTATTTTTTTTTCCAAAATCTAGCCCAATTCAAATATCCAAACTGATTTTCTTCTTGAAATGTTACCCCTTTATTCCAGCTAGGTTAATCTTCTAAGAGCATATTCAGGAAAACCCCTGGCACTTACTGTCTCTGCTATTTTTCCCACATGAAATATTTTTTCCTTATCTTTCACCTACCAAAATTGTGCCTGTTCTTCAAGTTTCCATTCCACCTAATTCTTTATGCAACCTGTCTTCTCAATTGTCACTGTCTCTGAATTCCTCTAATACCTACTATATGTATCACACAAATCAGTACAAAACTGTAAGCTATTTTAGAATGTTTACTGTTATTTCATGTGTATAAGTTATGTCTATTCAACTAGACTGTAAGCTCATTGAGGGGAGGGACCAAATCTTAGAGATTCTGGGAATCAAAACTTTAAGCAAAATTTATCAGCCTTTTGTCCTTTCCTTTTGGAAAAGAAGTGAGCTAGATCATAATCAATGTAGATTTGGAATTGCTTGAGTGGTAGAGCTCAAAGAATATTCATTAATGACTCATTTTCAAGTTGGGAGAAGGTCTCTTCTAGAGTCTCCCAGGAATTGTCCTTGGTCCTAGGCTATTCAAAAGTTTTTATCAATTAATTGGATAAAGGTTTAAATGGCAGATTTTTCAAATTTACAAATGACACAAATCTAGGAGGTGACTTAGCTAACTGGATGACAGTTGAAATCCAAAATGATCCTGACAGGTTAGAGCCTTGGGCCAAACTGAATAAGCAATAAATGCAAAGTCTATACATTTGTGTTAAGAAAATGAAGGTTATCAACAAAAGACAGGGAGGCTTGCTAGACAACAATTCATCTAAAAGAAGCCTGGCATTTTAGTGGATAGCAAGTTCCATATCAGTCATCAGAAGGATATGGCAAGCAACGAAACTAATGCAATTCTGGACTGCATGAAGAGAGAGGCAAAAACAAGGTTCCTCTATTTTCTGCCCTAGCTGTACTACAGCAAAAGTACTTTGCTCAGTTCTGAGTATCACGTTTTATGAAAGACACTGATAGGCTGGAGAATTTCCAGAAGACAGTGACCAGTAAAGGATCTTGAAATCAAGTGATATAAGCATTAAAGTACTGGTTGGGGCAACTAGGGATGTTTAGTCTAGGGAAAAGATTAAGGGAGGGGAGAGGAAGGATAAAACAGCAGTATTCAAGTATCCTAAGGGCTATCATGTGGAAGAGAGAATGTACTGATTCTGTTTGTAAAAAGGGAGCAGAACAGGAAGTTGGGGGTGGCAGTCTGAAGAGAAACTTATACCTGACTCAATACCAAGCAAATCTTCCCAACAATTGTAGTGATATAAAAGTGGAATGGCTGTTCTTGGAAAATAGTTGGCTTCCTCTCAGTAATGGTCTTCAAGCAATTGCTAGGACACTACTTGCTGAATATTCTGTAGAGAAAATTCTTTTTCAATTTAACGTAAAGTAGCTAATCTCTGAGACCCCTTTCAACTCAGAGATTCTGAGATCCTCTAAAATCCATGAGTGATTATTGTTACCATTACCATTATTAATTACCTATTTAATCATGAAAATATCTTTCCTTGTCATTGGAAGATTCCAGCAGAATCTCACTTTCCTCAGTGTTTCTCACTTAAAAAATGGGGGAGAAGAAGGAGAGAAGATTGGCTTATATGAATAGTAATAACTAACATTCATGTAAGATTTTAAGTTTTGCAAAGCAAATATTAGCTTGCATGATCCTCACAACAGTCTTAGGAGGTAGTTGCTATTATTATTCCTATTTTACAGAGGATGAAACTGAAGCAAACAAGAAAATAAGCAACTTAGCTCGAGTGTCTGAGGATGAATTAGAACTCAGATTCTCCTGACTCCAAGTCTACCTTTCTATCCACTATACCATCTTGCAGCCTAGGTACGTCAGATGATATCTAAAGTCTGTCCCAGCTCTAAATGCTATCATTCAAAGATTAATAGGGCTCTGCTTAAATCCTCTCGTTGAACTCAGCTTTTCCCATGATAGGACATTTTGCTGCTGCATAATATTATTCATTTTCTATTTCTCCCAACATACACACCCTCTATATCACCCAGCACAAGCCTAAGCATGTAGTAAAGGCTCAATAAATAAATACCTGTTGATTCACTGGTGGTTTGAGATAGAAAGTTCTCTCTGGGGATGTTATGCCTGCCTCTCCTTTCAGACCCTTTTCAATGAGTCACAGCCTTTCAGAGTTGACAGGAGCTAGATGGCAATGGCAGAGAAATGGTTACTCCTGAATGTAGGTTTTTCAGATAAATGCTATTATTGTCATTTAACTTTTCTGTTCCCCTTTATTCTCTGAGTGCTTTATGACAACAAACTAGTGGTTAGTCACCTAATGTTATTTTTCCTTAGTGATACAGGAACAAAAACCTTTGTTTCTAGCTTAATGTGAAGTTACATTTACCCTCCCTCTTCACTCCAATCCTTTGTACCTCAGCATTCTACAATAGGTTGTCAATTTCCAATGACAGGATGAGTCAGGATGAAAAAAGTGAGGGGGGGGGCAGGAAATGTGGATGGATGGGAACCATCACTCTACCAAGTATCATCCTTCTCCTCCTCTGAGTTTTACCACCCACCTATAGACAGACAGACAAATATACAGAGAGAGAGAGAGAGAGAGAGAGAGAGAGAGGCCTAGTGATGTAATATAATATAAGCTTTAGAGAATTGTGTTGTGTTCAGGTATCTTATATCGGGCAATGATGTGGTGTGATGTCATTGGCATCAATTACCAAAAGAGGAATATTTTAGAATGTTCCAGATTGTAAGATCACAAGTCCTAGAGATTAAAGGGAGTTAGAAGTCATCTAGTCCAATATTCTTTTCAGATGAAGAAATTGAGTCTGAGTGGTCAAGTGAAGTGCCAAAGGTCACATAGGGAGTACGTCTTAGGGGTAAGATTTGAAACAAGGTCTTCTTTACTCCAGAGCTAGTGCTTTTCTGTCTCTGGAGTCTTTTCTATATTCAAATCCCATTTTTGAAAACTGACTACCTGTGTGACTTTAGGTAAATCACTTAATCTCCCTGGACATGTTTCCTCATCTGTAAGATGAAAAGGTTAGATCAGATAGTCTCTCATGTTTCTTCAACCCTAGCTCTATAATTCTGTTGATTCATTAAGATGCAGTCAAGGTCAATTTTTTTTTGTAATGTTGGGTGCTCATCACATCCTAACTTTCTTCTTGAAGAAACTACTTGCATTAAATTGAATTAACTCATCTATGTAGTCTAAAAGCTTTTGGCTTATTTTGTTTCTTAATCATGAGTCATGTTTTCCAACATAGTTTTCACCATTGTCCCCTATGCTCACCTTTCCATTGAAGTTACTAAGTAATAAAATGTATGTTGATTTAATTTTGAGGTCTTATCAAGTTCTTCATAGATATTTTCTACTATCTTAACATTTACACAAAAAGTTGGTAAATAAACTAAGATTCTTACTTATACCTATAATGATCATTATTAAGGTGAAATCAGTAATTGTCCTGGGAAATTGTTTCTTGTTACCTTGGAAGTGTGATAAAACCAACTGTGACAATGTCTTTATTTGACTCTGGTCCTCCCAAAAGAATCTGAGCTATCTTTCCATTGGAATTCCATTCCAAAAGGATCCATTGGAACATTTTATTTATAGTTTTCTAATAGTGTCTAGATTCATTTCTAGAGAGAATTCTAATTAATTAATCCATAAACATTTATTAAGCTTCTAGAATGGGCCAGACACTGGCCCATAGTAGACACACAGACACTCAGTGCTAAGCACTGAGGCTACAAAAAGAGGCAAAAGACAGTAAGGAGCTTACAATCCAATGGCAGAGACAACATACAAACAAATATATAGAAAGCAAACTATATACAAAGATAAACAGGAAATAATGGACAGAGGCAAGACACTGGAATTAAGAAGGCCTGGGGAAGGGTTCCTATAGAAGGTGAGATTTTAGAAAGATCAGTAGTAAGAGTGCAAGGAGAATATTTCAAGCATGGGGGAATTGCATGCTGAGATCATTCAATTTCTCCAGAAATATATTAATTCATGAGTCAGTGGACAAGGATCTCATATTCAGAGCATAAGCAGTTAAAAGAATGTTTTGATAGAGGTTGAAAACTATAATTCTTAGTATCTTTTATAACATTTTCTCTTGTTCCCCTGACACTTCTGTAGGAATGGAAGGGAGTCACATAGGTGTGAAAGCCACTTTGTATTTTGCTTTATTTCATAGGTTGCTATGGTCAAAAAAAATGATCACTTAGTGGGCAGACTACTGATGAAGAGCCTCTGTATTCTAACACATATCATTTTCTCTTATAGTGATGTCTAAGTGAATAGGGGAGATACAGTGCTATGTGAAATCTGAAGGGAAATGATCATTACAATCAGTTAATGAATAAGTATTTAGTGAGCCCTTACTATAATCCAGATACCATGCTAAACCATGAAGATTTTTAAAAAGGTCAAAAGGTAGTCCCTGTCCTCAGGGGAATCATAGTCCAATATAAGATTCACAGTTTAATGGGGGTCAAAGAAAGCTCCAGATAAGATGGGCCACTTGAGTGGGCTTTAAGGAATGCATAGAAATTCAAAAGGTAAAGTGAGGAAAGGCATGCTAGGTGCGGAACAGTGTGAACAAAGGAAGGACAGTAGGAATGTATGTCTCAGATGCAAAAATGGAATAAAAAGTGTTTACATTAAGACTCAGAAGGCAAAAACTAGGCATCATGGGTGGAAGTCACAAGGAAGTCAATTTTTAAGCTCTTTATAAAAACAACTTCCTAAAAAAACCAACTATCCAAAAAATGGGGGTGAGGAATGGTTTCTTAAAGGGTAGGGAATTCGCAGGACCATTGGGTTTCAAGTTAGAAGAGAGCTTAGACACTACCTAGCCCAGGGCTGAGGAACCTGCAGCCTCAAGGTCACATGTGGTCCTCTAGGTCCTCAAGTGTGGTCCTTTGACTGATTTCAAACTTCACAAATCAAATCCCCTAAATAAAAGGATTTGTTCTGTAAAACTTGGATTCAGCCAAAAGGACCCAGAAGGCCATATGTAGCCTAGAGGTCACAGGTTCCTCACCCCTGAGTCCTAGGCCAATGCTTTCATTTTACAGAAGAAGAAACTAAGATTCAGTTACTACCTCAAAGTCGTATAGATAGCAAATTTATCATCACTGAAAGCCTTTAAACTGAATCTTGATGGCCACTTATAGGGATGGTGTACTTTAGATATTAGCCTAATGTCCCTTCTAGACCAGAAAGTTCAAAGTCATCCTTCTTACTAGTTGTGTGACCCTGGAGAAGTCACTTAACCCTGTTTGCTTCAGCTCCTCATCCATAAAATGAGTTGGAGAAGGAAATGGAAAACCACTCCAGTATCTTTGTCAAGA
This sequence comes from Notamacropus eugenii, assembly GCF_028372415.1. Classification (NCBI taxonomy): domain Eukaryota; kingdom Metazoa; phylum Chordata; class Mammalia; order Diprotodontia; family Macropodidae; genus Notamacropus; species Notamacropus eugenii. Next base: position 104,222,600 of record NC_092875.1, read on the forward strand.
AAACCCAAAATGGGGTCACAAAGAGTCAGACACAACTAAACAAAACAAAATTGTTCCATATCTTCTTCTTTTAGGTTCTTCCAGAACCTAACATAGTGTGTTTTCCTGGTTCTCTCTCTGTCTCTCTGTCTCTATCTGTCTGTCTTTCTCTCTCTCTCTCTCTCTCTCTCTCTCTCTCTCTCTCTCTTTCTCCCTCTGCCTCTATTTCTCTGTTTCTGTATGTGCCTCTCTCCTCAACTAAAGCAATTATTCTCCTCAATTGTTTTTAATGCCTTCAGTCATTCAGCTTCCTTCAACTGGAAGGTGATATGATTGTACATTTTAAAGAGCTAGGCCTGTATTCCTCACAGACAGTTAGAAAGAAAATATGAGTCTAAATACTTAGGTTCCCACAAATATAAGAGTCATTAGCCATACCATGTGTTTTGGCTTAAAATAATTCCCCAAAGATTGCTGGATTAATTGTGTCTAAACCACTCATAGTGAGAGAATTATAGAATCTCAGAGTTGTAAGAAACCTTAAAGGTCATCTAATCAATCAATCCCTGAGAAAAAAACTCTAAAAATGCATGACAAGTGATTATCTGGTCTCTAATTGAAAGCTATCTCACAAGAGAGAGTCAATTCCTTGAGTAATACTAATTGTGGGGAAGTTCTTAGATTCAGATGAAATCTTCCTCCCATTGGTAATGGCTCTACCTCTAGGGGGAAACAAAGCAAATTGTATTCTTCTTCCACATGACAGAGTTTCGAGTTCTTGAGGACAGCTACCATGCTCCCACCGCCACCACATCAGTCTCCACTTAAGGTTAAACATACCCAGTTCCTTGTATTGATCCTATGCCATAGTTTCCAATCTGCTTATTAGCCTAGAGAAGATGGATACTAAAAATGCCTGATACAACTGGGAATCCAAGTACCTGCTTGAGTTTTGAATTAGGATTTTTTCAGTTGTTCTATAAAAGTTCACATTTCTATACTTCAACATTTACAAAATATGTCCTTTTAAACCAACTCTATGAAGACTAAAATGCAAATATTATTATCCCCATTTTACAAACAACAAAACCAAGGCTCAAAGATGAGATGTTATTTGCCCATAGTCACACAGTAGACAGACAGAACCTTGAAACCAAGAAGACCTGACTTTAAGTCCTTCTTCTAAAACATACTGACTTAGTGATCCTGGGCCAGATCACTTAAACTCTCAGTGCTCTGGGCAACATTAAAACTATAAATTGCAGATAAGACATGTAGAAAGCTTCTGCTCATCTTGAAAGCTCTATAGACAAATGAAATCACAGGTCCAGGTCCTATTCCTGTCCTCTATATATGATGGAGAAGTTATTACCAGGATGCAAACACAAATCTTCTGACTCAAAGTTCCATGCTCTTTTTATAGAATTATACTTCCCTCCCAATTATACATCCTTCCCTTCTTTATGGTCTTGCTGAGAATTCCTATGTCTCTGTAGCCCCTCAGCAAGTTATTTGACTGTGCCCACTATTGATAAGATGGTATGGTATACCGGGAAGAGCCTGGGACTGGAAATCAGGAGATGGGAATTCTAGAACCAACTCTTCCATAAATTCACCATGTAGCCTTCGGAAAATCACTCAACTTTTCAATCTCAATTTCCTCATCTATAAAAACCAGAGGATTAAATGCCATATGACCTTTGAGAAAGCATCTAAACTGCTGTTGGGGAAGGGGGGAATTGAATGGAATTGAACTGTTTGATATATGGGTAGAACAATACCATCAAGCAATAAACTGAAGTTTTATTTTGTTGAGTGTTGGAAGAAAAAAAATAATAACTTCACCATTTTAAGAAGCAAGTTTGGTTCAGTCAACATTCTCAGTTATTTTTTTGATGCATCATGTCCTCCCCTCCCAACTGGAGGAGAGACTCCTCAAAAGGAGGGAACGTTATCCACTTTAAAAGTAATAAACTTGAAGTCAGGGGGCCTGAGTTCAAATTCCAATTGCATCATTTTCTACTGATGTGACCTGGCACGACAAAAGGAATAAAATTGTTGCAATCTTACCATACGTTAAGCATGGTAGAGACAAAATTGCCATCCTCCTAGAGGATGTGTCTAGCAAGAAGATATAAGAGTAAATAATGGAAACTGTAATATTAATTAATGTTAATAATTGTATTCAAGAGTTACAAAGAGCTACACGAGAGGGACAGAAATAAGACAGACTAGCACAGGAAGGAGGAAAGCAAAGATTTACTCTACATTTCCTCCAAAGAGATCTAGAAAATACGCTAGACTGAGTCGTGATCAGGAAATCAAAAAAAAAAATCATAGTGAATCATTTTCTAAACCAGTTCAGTAAAGGGAGACAGACAGAGAGGTCTACAGACACTGGGGATGAAATCTACTCATAAATGGCTACACAAAACTTTACAGTAAAGTGCCCTGGGGCAAGAAGAGTCCTCCGAAAAAGACGTATGTTTCTAAGGATTCTGGATAAAGGGTCCTGTCCTTGTACAGAGTCAAGAACAGATATCAACTTTGAAACTGAAACATACTTTAAATTAGCTCAAAATGTGTAGTCTATAAGAATACCTTTGAAGTACTTCTGGCATCTAAATTAATGCCCAATGAATAGCTCATGATTAATATTGTGATAGCACATTCCACAGAGGAATAAGTAATGATCAGTACTTTATGGTTAAGTGTTATCACCAGGCCGTGTCTTTCTTTATTCATGAGTTCATATTTATATTTGACTTTTGTCTTGGTCATTCTCTAACAGCTATTAAACTCTAATCTTTGACTTCCCCTTCCACCTGTGACTGGGGAAAGGGCAGGGTGAGGCACAATTTCAGATTAATAAATAAAACATGTAAGAAACTTGGCAGACTTTATAAAATTGCAAAGAGTACATATCAACTGGTAGCTCTATTGCTTACTCCTCAGTCATGGGTCACAGATCTAGGGCAGATTGAGAAGGGAGCCTGTACCAAGGGCTGACATTCCAAAGTGAGTAGTTACAGACCCTGGGCTATGCACTGAGGAAAGATTAAGTTCAGAAGCAAGCAGCAGTTTGGTGGCTCTGACCCAAGGAGCAGAGCAGTATCTCTAGTACAGTAGGAAACCCATAGGAAACCCAGGCCAATGGGGGAGCCTGCCTTTATGTCACTTTGAAATAGTAGAACTTTCCAGCCGGTTAGTAATAACTAAGTCTAGCAATACTACTGGAGGTCCAACCCTAGTAAGGAACTTGCTGAGCTCATAACATCATTGCCCTGGATTATGTCACCTTGAGAACCTTGACAACTTGTAGGCCCCCAACTTGAGCTATTTCTGAGATCCTTGACTAGCACAACACTCAATATTTGAAGACACAAAATCAGCCTGATATTCCTTCCAAAAATATGCAGATCCTAGCACTAATATAAAGTCTAAAGACAAAAAGTAGGCTGGAAGAATGAAGAATAAATAATCCAGTCATAATGTGCTATTATGGTGACGGATACTGAAGACAAAAACCAGAAGAAGAAACTTACTCCAAAATTTTATAAGTAAAGCCTCAAAGAAAATTATACCTTGATCACAAGTTCAAGAAGAATTCCTAGAAGAGATGAAGGAAGAGGTCAGTATTTTTTAAGAGTTAAAAATGCTTTTATAAATGAAATGATAGTGCTGACAAAAAAAATTTAAATCAGTGATAGAAGAAAGCATTAGAAAAGGCATTAAGTGCTTGGCAAAAGAAGTACAAAACCTCAATCTAGCAACAAACTTCATGAAAACTAGAATGGACCAAATGGTATCCAGAGATTCCATGAGGCAGCAAGAAATACTCAAAGTAAAAATCTTGTAGCAAGAAACACTAATCTGGAAAACCAATTAGGAGAGATAATTTAAGAATCATTGCACAAACCAAGAAAAAAATCTCAACATTATATTTTAAGAAATCATAACAGAAAACTTCCCAGATTTCTTAGAGCCAGAGGAGAAAGTAAAAATAGAATCTACTGGTCATTTCCTGAAAGAAATCTCAAAATAAAAAGCCACAGCAATATTATAACCAAAATACAAAGCATCCAGGTTGAAGAAAAAAAATTCTTCAAGCAGTCAGAAATAATTCAAATGTCAAGAATCCACAGTCAGGATTACACATAATATAGCAGGTACTACTATGAAGGAGCAGAGATCTTAGGGTAGAATATTCCAGAAGAAAATATTACTTAGCTTACAACTAAGAAAATCTTATCTAGCAAAACTGAGTAAAATCCTACAGGGGGAAAAATGACTCTTATGAAATAGAGGATTGCTAAGCATTCCTAGTGAAAAGGTCAAAATTGCACAGAAACTTTGACATACAAATACAAGAATCAAGAGAAACATAAAAAAATAAACATGAGCAAACAAGCATGAGGGACTAAAACAGAATAAACTGTTTACATTTCAATATAAGAGAGGATACATCTGTACCTTCAGAATCTGATCCTTATCAGGGGCCATAGAGGACCTGAGAGTTGTTGAGTCATTTCTATCATGTCTGACTCTTCATGACACCAGTTGAAGTTTTCTTGGCAAAGATACTGGAGTGCTTTACTATTTCCATCTCCAGATCATGATGAAGAAATTGAGAAAAAAAGAGTTAAGAGAATAATGTTATTTTTTTAAATTATCTAATCTTGAAATAAAAATAGAAAGAATAAGGGAAAGGAACACAATAAGGGAAGAAAGGAAGAGGAAGAATGGGGAAACTTATCCCACATTAACAGGATGGGTAAACAAAAGTTTGTATACAAGCAAGGGAAAAGAGGTTTGTTGGGGAGAAATGAAATATCAGTCTCATCTGAGCTGAAGAAAATACATAAATACATACAGAGAGAGAGAGAGACAGAGAAAGAGAGAGAGAAAGTGTTGAATATGGAAATACATCTATTTCACCCAAAAGGCAACAAGAATGAAAAAGGGAAAGAGGAAGAAGGAACAAAGAAATAAGGGGGTAAGGTGGGGAATAATCAACAAATCTTCCAGCTTGTCAGAATTGCTCAGAACCTCATCTGTGGCAAACTCTATGGTGAGGAAGTTCCCAGAACCCATGTGTATCCCTCCTCTGCCCCCCAAATTGGATTTCTCCAGTTGATAAGACACAGGATGGATGGCTGCTTAAGCTGGAGTGTTGCTCTGTCTATGATCCTGATTGATGATGACACCAATTAGTGGGAAGAGAAATTTTTTCAGATAAGGGACAGGAGGTTTTATTAAGCACTTAATGCCAAGAGGCAGAACATGGTGCAAAATTCATTAGTATTTGGAGCTGACGTTCCTATCCACTCTCACCCAGGGGTTAAAGGGGAATGAAAACTATATAAATAAGGGATACTGGGGCCTGTTAAATCTTGCCTTGCACCAAAATAGAGTTTCCGTCTCTTTAATTTGTGGTCTTATTCCCTTGGTGAATCAGAACTGTTAAGAGCTTAGGTTTTCCTTATTAAATTGAACGTCTCTCCTGTGGGATTTTTATTCACTATGAATTATATGGCTAACCTACGGTGGTTAGCCAATCTCCAATTGGAATCACACAAGAATATCATCTAGCTATGTTGGTTTTCTCTTTAGCATCCAAATGATTTTTCTTTTTTAACAAATAAACCTTATAAGTTGTTTTATCATGAGTTATCTTGTACATAAATTGTAATTGTCTTAAAAATTATATTTGCAAAGCAAATTATTGTTTTTGAATCACTCTTTTTATGTCCTAATACCTTCTTTTTTTTGAGGGGGAAAAGCAAGGTAATTGGGGTTAAGTGACTTGCCCAAGGTCATACAAGGCTAGTAAGTGTCAAGTGTCTGAGGCCAAAATTGAACTCAGATCTGTCTGACTTCAGGGCCAACACTCTATTCACTATGCCACCTAGCCACCCCTAATTAGAACTAACAGCTCCTGAAGATTAATCTTCGCAGAATTATATAACATTTGAGATAGAAAAATAGTTCAGCTTCTTTACTGTACAAATGAAGAAAATGAGTCCATAAGAGGTAAAAGTGACTTGCTCAAGCTCTCACAGTACTTTCCAAGTCTAGATAGTATAGCAGATAGAGCACTGGAGATCTACATTCAAATCTGGCCTCAGTTACTTACTAACTGTATGACAGTGGGCAAGTCACTTAACCTCTGTCTTAGTTTCCTCTTCTGTGAAACAGGGATAATATTTGATGATACCTATCTCCCAGGGTTGTTGTGTGGATCAAATGAGATATTTCTAAAGCACTTAAAAATCTTAAGGTGCTGTATAAATGCTAGATATTTGTATTAGGATTTTGTGATATTGCTCTCCCCTATTTCTCCACCTACCATTTTGACCACTCTTTCTCCATTCCCTTTGATGAGCCTTCATGTAAGACCAATGCACTAACTGGGGGTATCCTCAAAGGCTCTTTTCTGGATGTCACCTATCTCGCAGTGTGGGTGCTCCCAAACCCATGACTTACTTCACAGTGCAATGAAATGAAGAAGTACATGAGGAGACTTTCTCTCATGACAAATTGATTACCCACTGATTACGTACTTCTTCTAGTCTATGGTTCCCCATTTTCTAATTGTTTAAAAGACAACATGAAGCCCCTTTTCCCTGTAACATTTGCCAGCTTTTTTTCCTTTAATTTATTCCTTTCTTTTCCCTCCTCCCCTCAGAACATCTCAGACATAGGTCCCTTAGACTGAGTTTCTCATGGCCACCAATGATGCCCCTTTAACTCCTTTTGACATTGGTCTTCAGCACTATCCTGAGAGCTACAGAGAACTTTTGGATTTGCTACCTCAACCTTAGTGTTTCTCCCCCACAAGGTCCTGGTTCTGCCCTTGGGTAAATAGATACAACTCCACTGGGTCTCTGGGAGGGAAGAGTATTCAACCCAAAGAACTGAGTTCTGTGGGTCCCTCCTCCACCATTAAACCAAGAATCAATTTGTGCTCCTCAAATTATCCTCATATATGGCCCAGGACAATAAGAGGAAAGCCTTATAGGTTTAGGTGATCTGATGCCCCTTCTGCAGGGGATATCTGTTGACCTAAGTGAGATGAGATTTGAATTCAGTAAGATGGGTCTTCCTGACTCCAAGTCCCACACTCTATTCACTGTGCCACCTAAGAAGACCATACCTGAATTTAGGAGACATGGTATCTAATGAGTCCAGATGCTAAATTTGTTACACAAAGCTGTGTAGCTTTAAGTACTTAACAGATACTTGTTGACAGACTGACTAAATGATATAAGCAGGAATAGTAGTAATGGTAGCAGCAGCAGCAATAGTTGTATGATGGCAACTGAAGTGTGTGTGTATTGCTTTAAACTTTACAGAATACTGTGAAAAGAATTTATTAAGCTCACACTAATGTTCCAAGCACCATATGAGAGCTGGGAATACAATCCAAAAGTGGAGATAGTCTCTCCCCTCAAGGAGCTTAATTCTAGTAGGGAAGACAATGTATAGCAGAGAATGGCAACTTCGATTTGATTATAGATCCAAAACCGGAAAGCCAGACAGAGGGAGGAAGGAGGAAGGCAGGAATTTGTTAGAAAGTCATCTGGTGAGGAGATGTCAGGGCAATTTAAGTCAAGCAAGGTTGGATCCCTACTAGTTATGGTGGTCCATGTGAAGCAGTCACCAGTTAGAACAGTGGGTCCTCCTCCGGAGCTGAAAGGGTCAAGTCCCCCTACTCTGTGTGTGGTCCCACCTCTTATATCTTCCTTAAACTAAAACTTTGTTAAGCTTTCACCTTCCTAAAAACTGTGTCTGGTACATGATAAGTAAACGCTCACTATATGTTTACTGCCTTCCCCTGTACACTATCCCACTTGGTGACTTTGTCAGTTCCCATGGGTATATATATGTACATATTTATATATGCACACATCGTATAAATCTTTATCATCTCCTATTCAAGAAACCTTCAAACATTGTCTCTTCTACTACATTAAACCTAAATTTCTTGTTCAGCCTTTTAAGGCCCTTTGCAAGAGCACAAGTACAATGTAGTGGAAGAGCAGCAGACCCAGAGTTATATATCTAAAGAGTTCAGATGCTAAATCTGCCACACAAAGTTGTGTGACTTTGAACAATCTATAGCCTCTCTCTGAACTTTTCTCTTCATGCATAAGATGGAGGAGTCAGACTAGATAAGGACTCTGGTCCCTTCCAGGCCTGTTCTAGCCAAGATGGTTCCCCACTATTTCCTAATAGTCATTCTCTTCTCTATTTACTGTGGAGACCAAGGAAGGATGATTTAGGCCAGGGGTGGGGAACCTGTGGCCTTGAGGCCACATGTGGCCACAAAGGCCTCACTTGAGGACCTAGAGGGCCACAAGTTCCCCACCCCTGTATCTAGGCTGTCACAGAGGTCCTGAGTAGAGTCACAGAGAAAGATCACACCCATCATAGGCTTCTTCTGTGTCCCCCATGTGCTAAACACAGAGTAGGTGAACCATGAATATTTCTTAAATAGAACTGACTGAGCTGGCTTTCCCAATGCGTTGGTATAATGAGAAGCCATCCAACCCAGCCCCTGCCTAGGCAGGAATTCCATCTATAATACAATAGTCATCCAGCCTATTCTTAAAGACCTCCAGTGTCTCTACTATCTCCAAAGGCTTCCCATTCTCCTTTGGGATATTGCTAATAATTAGGGAATTTTCTCTCAGAGTATAAACCTAAACCTGTCTCTTTGTAATTCCCCTGACTTTGCTTCTAGTTTTGCTCTCTGGGACCAAGGAGAATAAACCTCTTATATTAACTGATCTCAAAAGCCCAAACCATGTTTCATCCTATCTAGTCATTCATCAAGACTCAGGGCCTAGCCAGTATAACGTTTTGTGATCTACCCTGATAACCCATGTGTAATCAATACCCTTAGACCCTGATTGTCACCTCTTGTTTAGAGGACAATGATCAGATAACTTGGCAGCTAGGTGGTGTGGTAAATCAAGCATTAGGTCTAGAGTCAGACAGACTCATCTTCCTGAGTTCAAACCTAGGCTTAAACACTTACTGGCTGGGTGACCCTGGGCAAGTCACTTAATCTGCCTGCTTCAGTTTCCTCATCTGTAAAATGAATTGAAAAAGGAAATGGCAATCTGATCCAGTATGTCTGCCAAGAAAACCCCAAATGATGTCACCAAGTGTTGGACAAGACTGAAATGACTGAGCAGCAACAGAAACAATCAATTAACTAATAACATTGCTACTTGAATGTCATGACAATGACTGACTTAGGCTCCATCACAATCCCTATGAAGACCGCTTAGGCCAAGGCTCCCCACCTGGGCCACCACTAGCCAATATGCATTGTATGCCTGAGTAGGGTATAAGCAACTTGAGGGCAAGGTCTATCTCACTTTTATATTTACATTCACAGGGGCTAGAGCAGTGTCTCATACATTATAGTGTATTTACTGAATTCTTATTTATTGACGGATTGATTTTGTTAAGGGGTCCCCTGAATCCGTCTTTATGAG